>NW_016107316.1:8289762-8355073 GCF_001604975.1 Cebus imitator
GATGGGGAGGAAGGCAGCAGATCACACTGCCAGGTGTGTTCCTATGCAACAATTTTGCATGTTCTTCACATGTACCCCAAAACCTAAAATGCAATAAAATAAATAAATGGGAATAAAAAAAAAAAAACAACTTAAGCATGCCTAATGTTCCCATCTGCTCAGCTCTCTGGTTTTCTCTCAGGAATGTATGCTATTCTCTTCAGAGGTGACCCCCAGTTCTGGACATCTAGCCCTAAACTCATAAGCTTGGCAGCCTCACCTTCCATGGTCTAACCCAAGCCAGCCTGCCATTTCATTCCCCGTTTCTCTCCAGCAAGCATTTGGCGTTTTGTCTAAATGGAACCTCTTGCTGTTCTTAAACACGCCCTTCCTATTCCAGTTTCTATGCCTTTAATCATACTGTTTCCATCTGGTAAAAAAACTCTGCATATCTGTGCCTGTAGAAAAACCACTCATTCTTTAAAGCCCATTCCAAATGCCAGTTCTTGCAAAAAGACTTCTTCAATTCCTCCCATAGCCTTCTGTCTCCTGAGAGTAGATGTACACTTTTCCTTCCTTACTCCCATGCCACACTGTGCCTTATAAGTCCTTTATTTATTTCGCCTTGAACCCAGTGCCTATATTGTCCTCCACTCTAGCCTGAGACTTCACTGGGCAATGACCGCTCTTGTTTACTTCTTGTCTCTAACACTGAGTAGCTTACAATTACACTCACAACCATACTCGGCACACCCTTAGTGGACAGAGTTGAAATCCAGTGACTCAAGGAGGAATCATGAGATGTCAGCCCACCTTCTCTACTCCAGTCCATCATCACTGTTGCTTAAAAGTCATCTTTAGGAAATAGATTTTCAGGATAAATTTTTTTTTCCACGAAATGTCTTAGCTTGCAGACAACTAAGACGTCCCTCTCTGGTCAAGGACAGAACAATGGCAATAGCTCTTCTAGGAAGCTGCTGGTGCTGAGCGCTTAGGGAAGGAAAGTCAGGGGAGGAGGAGAGCCAAAGAGATCTGTGTTCCCATCTTGATTTCGTAGTCATTCGCTGTGTGACTTCACCCTACTTATTTATCTTCTCAGAGTCTCAGTGGAATAAAGTTAATCTCCATGGGACTGATGAGGAAATAAGCAGGATTGTACATATGTTTATAAATTTATAGTTCTACATCTTCCTTAAATACTATAGCTCTAGTCCCAGTAATGAACCACCAGACATGGGAATCCAGTCCACACTTCTTTCTCTTGAGGAAATTACACTGACAAATGGAGTTTTAGTATGATAAATCATCATCAAAATTTGAGACTTCTAAATGCTCTATTTAGCCACCATGATCTTTCTTTACATAAAACATTAAGAAAATATTCAAAGTACCAGATTGGGCAACCCACAGTACTCTGGTAGTAGCGGGGGGTGGGGGCGGTGGGGGCAGTGCAGAAGCCCCTCTCAACGCCTCCCTGCCTGCTACGGCAGTGAGGGATGGAGTTTTTGAACACAGACTCAGAAATCTGATGCTCAGGGGAATACCATTTGAGAACCAGTTTTAAATCCCTGCAAATTCTACTTGGATCACTTTAAAGGCTTTTGAGATTAGACTTGACCAAGAACTCAACACTGTTCTTTCTGGAAGCATAAAAAGCTGGGACCAAGAACAGCTAAGCAGGCAAGTGGAGCTGCTGAATTCTGGGAGGTACATGTGAGCATGCACAGATGCACACAGAATTCAGGGCTTCCAAGACAGAACAGGCAAGCTAGTCTCCTACTTTCAGGCCTTTACACACTCCCACAGTTGTGAATAAATGGGACGTGTTATTACTATTTCGGCCTTTGTACACACTGAATGCAACAATGTAAAATGCATCTGGTAAGAAATGGATGGGAACCATTAAACATGTAAATAGTAAAAGAAGCGTGGTAAGATTATAGCTAATTTGTTTTGTAAAATTTTAAAAAAAATTAATAAATCATTCTTTTAACAACGTGTGTATACGTGTGTGTGTGTGTGTGTGTGTGTGTGTGTGTGTATTTTTTAGAGGGATATCAAAAGTTAAACCAGTAAAAAAAGCCCATTTATTTGACATATCATCACACTCTGCCTCTAGCTAAACCCCTTACGAAACCAAACCAAGCCAAACAATAACAACAACATAGCACACTGAGTTAAATGCAATGCGAGGAATCTTTCATCAACTATAATCTAGATTAAATGTGTTTTCAGAATATATGAGCTTTGGGGACACTTTTCCTTTTCAAGAAGCTATTTAAAACCCTCCAAAGACACCAAAAATTACACCTATGGAGCTTCTACTTTTGGTTCAGTGCATCTTGGAAGGGTCTTACAGCATTTCCTTAGCAAACTTCTGTTAGGGTTTAATCTATATGCAAGGAAGTTCCAACTATTATTTTTAATGGAGATAAAATACTTGAAAAATTAAAGTTTAAAGCAGATTAGAGTGTGTAACAGATGGTGATTACCAGGAAAAAAAAGACATTTAACTGTGCTTGCTATTGTGGAATTGGAATTTTGAAAAGGGGTGAACATGAGAGTTGAGGAAGAAACATGAGCTTAGTTTGAGTAAACATAAATGTGCCTCGTTCATGTCCTCATTCCCATTTGTCAATATATTCAATCAACAAACAAGAAAGAGCATCTCTTTTGTTTTGTTTTTTTTCAGTCATGATTCTTAAACCATTTCTCCTCAGAAAAACTTAAAGCTTTTGATAAGAGAAACATAACCTTTTGGATAAAAGATATATATATATATATATATATATATATATATATAATAAACATTATATACATATTATATATGTAAAATATATATATAATATATATATATATAGTCAAAATCCTGAAATGGTTCCTAAAACCAAATGCTACATAAAGAATAAAGAAAATGACTAAAAATATTCTGTAAGCCTTATTTCTAGTATTGATAACCATTTTCTTTCATGTTTAGCAATATTTGTTTTATATGAATCTTTGTAATTTACTGTCCTTAGTATTTTCTTTGGAATGTGATACAGTAATTCATAAACATATTTGGGAAAAATACATAATGGTTTTCTTCACATCTTTTTTTTTTTCCTCTGTGTGCACTTTTGTTGGCTTACGACCTTCAAAAGGAAATCAAAGACCAAAATGATCCTCTATTTATGCTAGGGATACAAAAGTTGATCACTTCTAAAATCAAAGAAAACCATGGGTGCATTAAAAACATTTTCCATTGGATTTCTTAAAAATTAGGATAAAGAAGAAGAAAAATGACATTATAAATGATTTCAGAAAAAAAATGCATAGTGACTGATATGATTTGGCTGTGTCTCCACTTAAATCTCATCTTGAATTCTAGCTCCCATAATTCCCCATGTGTTGTGGGAGGGACCCCATGGGAGGTAACTGAATCATGGGAACAGGTCTTTCCCATACTGCTCCCATGACAGTGAATAAGAGTTTCACAAGATCTGATGGTTTTATAAAGGAGAGTTCCCCTACACAAGCTGTCTCTTGCCTGCTGCCATGTAAGATGTCCCTTGCTCTTCCATCATGATTGTGAGGCCTCTCTCGGGCTATGTGGAACTGTGAGTCAGTTAAACCTCTTTCTTTGATAAATTACCCAGTCTCGGGTATGTCTTTAGTAGCAGCATGAGAACAGACTAATATAGTGACCTTTGGATTTGGTTAAAGTATCATATAACATCTTTATGTTATAACTTCCTTATCAACAAACTAAGGGATGTAAAAAAAGTTTCTATTACGATTTTTGAAACTTACTTTCAAAATCCAGGAAAAAGTGTGGATAGTTTTCAATTTCCCTGGTAAGGACTTTGAGCAGGTTTCCCATCCCAGCAAACCTAGGAAAGGCAACACAAAACCAAATACCATTAGCAACATAAAAAACAGACTTGCATGAATACCCCTGGACCCGCTATAGCTACCGTTGAAGACCAGAAAGAAAGCATCTCTACCCCAGGGGTTGAGCAATAATGTAGCAACTCATTTCTAAATTGGTGGCAGATAAATGTCTCTGAGGTGTGCTAGGTCTTTAAAACTTAGGGACATGTGGCCTAAGCCATACAAAGTATGACACTGATAGAAGTGTTATAAGCTCTCTCTGGAGAGAGAGAGCTGCAATCCATATCTCGTTCACCATGTAAAACACCAAACACACAAAAGAATATTCTATGAAAAGAATCAGGTAATTTTGTTATAAGCGATAAAGTTTAGGAATATTTTCCTAAGTGCTTCCCTTCCACTTTTCCTAATCCCCTGGATTCTTACAACAAATGTTTCAGCTTTGCTTTGTTTCCTTTCAATAGATGTGAAACATGTCATATCAGTGGACAAGACAACAAAGAGGGCATTTAAAAAATACCTGTCCAAAAACGCAAGTTCCTTAAAGCTCACAAGGAATAGAATTTAGAAAACACAGATTTACACTCCAGGAACTCCTCTTAACATGTATAAGAGGCCAGATTTCTCAGAGGAGTGGCTCCCAGGCAAATTAGAGGATCTTGTGATTTGATGTTTCAGTGGTAATGAGATTGGATACTTCCGGAAGCTTAAAAATGAAAAGGCATAATGCCCAAAAAGTGACTCTCAGTAAAACTGCAGCCTAAGACATCTGCAAAGGTGAGTCAAGTCAACAGAAAAAATATAAACTTGTTACATATCTTCAGTCTCAACTTAAAAAAAAAAGAATAGCTAAAAGGTAGGGGTTTTTTAATAAACAGAAAAATTTTTACTGCTCTCAGCTCTAGACATTAACTTCTTAGGGAATTCACCAAGCCACTCATTCATTCAACACATATTTATGGAAGAGCAATTAAATGCTGGGCAATGTGCTCTTGGGAAGACATTCCTCTAACTCTACTGTAAGTGAACTCTTGTGCCTCAGATATCTCAGTTTGTGAAAGTCAATTTGAAAAATTACTGAACTGGTGCAAGGGAACTGCTGGCCTTCAATTTTCAATGCCTATGGTTTCCAACAATATTTATGTTGATACAAGGAATTTTAAAAAACACCGCACTCTAAGCAAGACGTGGCGAGAGAAGAATGCACTGAAAGTATGACTGTGTGCGTGAGAATATGCAGCAAGTGGTGGAATCTGGTCTCCATAATCCTCCGCTGGGAAAACACACATTTGCAGACATACTCTTCAATATAAATCACTAACGTGAAACCAGAAGAGAGACTGTTTAAGGAGTCTACCCTGTGTTAGATGGCTGGTGTCTAATCCCAGCTGTTTTCTGGGATTTCTAATCCCTACCTCTGCTACCCAGAGCAAGAGAATTCATCTCTGTAAGGCCTCAGTTTCCTCATCTGTAAAATAAACTTTTGAAAAGGATCTATTTCATCAAGTTGTGAGAATTAATGACATAAAAGTATAAAATGCTTAGCACAGCACTTACAAGAAGTGCTCAAGAAAAATTGCATGATTTTATTATTGATGACAGTGATAGTTACCACTACCATCATTATCATCAACATCATCATGATTATCCTAACAGCCTTCAAATACCTGTGAAGGATTAGCCTATGGAAGGGGGATTATAATAGGCTATATGTCACTCTAAGGAAGAGAAGACTAACAGAGAAATGATGAGAAAAAATTTCTAAACATTATAGTTATCTAAATATTAAGTGACTTGTCTACTGAAATAGTGAGTTTTCTCTCACTGGTAATATTTAAGTAGAAAAATGCTATATCAGCCCTTAACATTGTTGGAAAAATGAGTTATGTGTTGGGCAGAAGGGTGAACTAGACACATCCTAGACATCTCCCACCTTGAGGTGTAGGAATATTCTGGACATGCACATACACACACACACACACAATGGAAAGCAAACACCATACTTCTCTCTCCCCAAAGATTATTCTCTATCCTTTCTGTTATTCTTCCATTCTTTCCCTGCATTTTATGCACATTTCCTTTTAAGATATTTTTGAGCAAAACCCTGTTTGAGGTAGGTTCTGCCAAACTAAAGCTTGGGCTGGTGGAATCCACTCCTGCCACTAAGCAGCATTCACGAATCCTCCTGGGTCTCTAAGAAATAATCTCTTTGAGGGTGGGGAGGGATAACATAGGGAGAAATGCCAGATATGGTATGCACCTAAAGTAAAAATAAAAATAAAAGAAATAATCTGTTTCCAGCTTAATGAACAATTGCAGCTTGGACTTGGAATCACTTCTTGTAGGAAGATAATTTTACTGTTTGATGGAAGTTAAATATTCTTAAGTTTCTTAGTTTTGTGCTATGAATGTGTCATAAGGGACCTACATGGATTGGGCTTCCTTCTAAAATTCTGTCTTGTATGTGATTTTACTTTCAGAGTACCTGAGTAGAAAATATGTCAAGCCTTTGAAACTCATAACAGATAGAAACAAACACATGTAAAAATATGTCCAAATATTAGCTGTGGAATTCTAGCTCTTCAAAATGTTATCTCAGTGGTTTGGCTGATATCATCAGATATTTTGGAACATCATTCCAACATCAACCAAGATTAATTACTTGAAACTCCCAGTATTCTACATGTGTTACCCCTCTAGAACAATGGCCGTGGACACTGTGTAGAAACAGAGTTCAAGTCTAGACCCATGGAGCCTAGAAAACCTGTTTTTCATTTCATTACGGCCAAATGATTTGATGCTTACTGCCCCATGCCAAGGTTGATAAGAATTCATGGGAGTATCTTCTGGTTTAGGAAGATCTGCGGAGTGAACTGGTCCATCATCACACAGATAGTCACCTAGTAGACACCACAGTTATTTTTAATTGGACCTAGGGTTTCACTTGAAAAGACCTCTCATCCATATTCTGCATAACAGATACTCTCCAATTATTTTTCAAGCAGCTCATCAGTGAATACAAAATATGCATAGCCATTACCACAGTACTAGTGAAATAGCTTACTTAATTCATATAGAGCTTCTTAAGTTATCTCATTCAATAAAATGACTTTAATTATTATACACTGTTACAGAATGCAAATAAGTAATGGAAGTAGAAGGAGTAGGAAAGAAAAAGTGAAACAGTAAAGGAAAGGTAGTGGCAAGAAGTAGATGAATTATAAGCCATCCGATCCAGGACATTTGTTGATGGCTTATCGCTTTGGGATCCTGGATAGCCAAAGCAAAGAAGTGTCCCCTTCAATATTTGGTGTTCAGAAAATACAAACAGGTTATACTAGAGAAGTATAGCTTTTTTGTTCGTTTGTTTTATTGAAAAAAGGAAAAAGAGTCATGGCTAAGAGAGAGTCAAGACAAAGTGAAACCTCCTCTGGTTTCTAAGAGAAGAGGCTGTTTCACACAGGAAGTCATATTTGAGAATGAGTTGAGTCTCTGAGCTCCCATGGGCAGAGCTGTGGCTTCATGGCCAAATGGGTGACAGAGTAGCTTGGTTGGGGTGTACTCTGAAGAGCTGGGAATTCTGGTTTCTACATTCTATTTGGTGATTCCATGGATACCCTCCTAATGTGACCTGGTGCTGGGTCCATCTCACAGGATGTTGGTTTATCACTTTTCTCTATGGTGTGGGAGCTTATATCAGACGGAATACGGCAATCCAGCAAGCGCTCTGAGATCCCTAGGAGGACTTTAATCTCAGTATCTTAAAATTATGATGATTCGTGGCAGTTTCTACAGATAAATAAATTGCTTATGTAGGTTCAGAGAACAGGAAATGTCTCCACTTCTCCCAAAGTGGAGGAGACACATTTCAAGAAGGAGAGAAGTATGGCAAGAAATGTAGGTAAAAAAGTACTGAAAGGTTAGAGATAGAATGAATAAAGGAGGATAAGAGATGTCCTAGGCATAAAATAGTTTAAGTAGTAATTTGTAGAGCATTATTATTTGTAGAGCTATTTGTAGAGTTCATTAATTAAATCTAGTATGTTGTGTATACTGTAAACTTTAGGCTTATTTTAGTTAGACACACACACACACACACACACACACACACACACACACACACACTGACTCCCTTGGCATCTTCAGAAATCATTTCTAAGTTGAAGTCCTACCCAGACATAATGTAGCTACACTGGTATACATGCAAGTTTTCAGATCTAAATTCATTCCTGTGGGGAGGGTCTAGTAGGGGCGGAGCAAGGAGAGAGTATAAGTTGAGTATTCCAATTTCAAAAACCTGAAATCTGAAATGCTCTAAAATCTAAAACTTTTTTTTTTTTTTGAGATGGAGTTTTGCTCTTGTTGTCTAGGCTGGAGTGCAATGGTGTGATCTCAGCTTACCGCAACTTCTGCCTCCAGGGTTCAAGTGGTTCTCCTGCCTCAGCCTCCCAAGTAGCTGAGATTACAGGCATGTACCACCAGGCCTAGCTAATTTTGTAGTTTTAGTGGAGATGGGGCTTCTCCATGTTGGTCAGGCTGGTCTTGAACTGCTGACCTCAGGTGTCCGCCCGCCTCAGACTTCCTACGTTCTAGAATTACAGGCGTGAGCCACCACACCCAGCCTAAAACTTTTTGAGCACTGACATGACACTCAAAGGAAATGCTTATTGAACTCCAGATTTTTGTGCCTGGAATGTTCAACCAGGAGGTATGATATAAATATTCCAAAATCAGAAAAAAAATCTGAAATTCAAAACACTTCTGGTCCCAAGCATTTTGGATAAAGGATACTCAACCTGTACAAGGTCTTGGCTGCCAGATGAAGAGACAGCAGAGCATATACCAGTTGGATACGCACTCATGAAGGGATGGGGTCTTGAAAATCAACATCCTTTATTTGGATGTTTCTGCTTTGGAGAGAGGCATTGGAAGGTGTTCCTCCTTTCATCTGTGTCCTCTCCGGGCAGTCTTTTACTCTTAGAGGCGCCAGTCTTCCCTGCCTAGACTTTCCAGGACTTTGCCCCTTCTCTATTGAAGTGAAGGTGTCTGGGCATCTGGGTCACTGGGTCCCTGGCATTTGCTGGGTCTATTTCCCGATGCATTGTAACCTGCGACTAATTTTCAGAGATTAAGACACAATTTTGAGAATCTGAAAGACAGAGTGGGCCAAAGTAACAACATGACTTATCAAAAGGGTGCATACTATAAGTAATACGTGAACGGGATCATAGAAAAAAGTGCACCATCTAACTGCCTATTACTCCAGAGCAAGTCATTGTAGCTGTGAGTCTTGGGTTCCTTATCTGCAAAACAGTAATATAATAGTATCTCCTGTATGGAACTCTTGTAAGCCTAAATGAACTGAGTGTGAAAGCACCATGTATACTGCAAAGGGCTGGGAAAATATTAAATAAAATTGTTCAACATTACAACTCGTCTTATAGCTCTTATAGTTTAAGGTATTCAGGTAATCTGATAAATGGATTGACGTCCCCAGCATCGTATGATCCCACATGATTTCCATTTTTCTTTATGTTTCAAGTTTGGTGTCCTAAGATCCATGGTCCTTTATGCATTTCTTCTCCACATTAAACTATAGCCAGGTAAATGCTTATAGGCATTAATGGCTGAAAGAGATTTTTCTACATTCAAGACACTGTATTTTAGATACGTTTTCTTATTTCATATTCAAAATGTACTTGGGGGAAGACATATTATTAGAGATTGGAAAACAGAATTATTAAAATTAAGTATAGAAGCTGATTAAAAAATATAAATTCTTATGAAAAACAATTAAATTTTCAAAAGAACAATTTTTACATAAGTTTGTGATAATTAGAGGCTTCAGGTAATTTTACAAAAATTTAAACCCATATTTAATGCAAAATTCCCAAACATAAAAATGCTTTTAAAAATATGAATGATGAGGTCACTCTTTTAATAATACTCAGATTATTATCAAATGTTTTACCTTTGTTTTTCTTTTTTGAGACGGAGTCTCAGTCTGTTGCCCAGGCTGGAGTGCAGTGGCGCGATCTTGGTTCATTGCAACCTCCGCCTCTCAGTTTCAAGCAATTCTCCTGCCTCAGATGCCCAAGCAGCTGGGATTACAGGCACCTGCCATCATGCCTGGCTAATTTTTGTATTTTTAGTAGAGATGGGGTTTCACCATGTTGGCCAGGATGGTCTTGATCTCCTGACCTTGTGATCCGCCCGCCTCAGCCTCCCAAAGTGCTGGGATTAGAGGCGCAAGCCACCGAGCCCAGTCAGATTTTACTTTTTAACCAAACAGTTGTGTCTATGTGTACCCCATGTCATACAGCACACAGTCTAAGGAAAAAAATTTTCTAATAAAGAAAACTCACCCAAAGTAGTTCATAAATACTGCTACTGAAAAGAAATGAAATGTCAAAGAACATAGAGTTAACACGTAGATTTTCTAGCAATCTGAAGCAGGGGACTTGGGATGGCTGTCCACTCCAGTCCTAGGAGGTCTGCTTTATCTTCCTCAACACTGACTCTCTTGGTGACAGTGACCTATCCAAGTAAAAGGAAAGAGCAATGCCTACCCCATCAAAACGTAATCTGATAACAGCTTGGGTGGCAAGTTGCTTCTACCTCCTTTGGTTTTCTAATAAAAATGATCCCTTTAACAATTACTCTGAGAGAATCCCCAGGGCACTTACAGGTGGGGTATGCACTGAGAGAAGACATGGCTTCAGCATTCAGGTGATGCACATTCTATTTAGGGAAACATCACGAGTTTAATTAAACAATCTATCTAAAAGCACATTCCTGGTAAATCATAAGTACTCAAAGATATTAATTGAATGTGAAAATAATAGTTTGTACCCGATACATATTAAGTAACAGAGTAATTATAGTTATTACTACTATTTATGAGAGAAACAGGAACATCAGCATTTGATTGAGTGCCCACTGTGCGTGTGGCACTGTACTTGAAGCGTTCACACACTTTATTTCATTCAAACAGCAAACTTCAGGTAGCTATCATTATCTTCATACTGATTGGGGGGATAAAATGGAGGCTCAAATGGCTAAACAACTTTACAAATACTACAAGAGAATAAAAGATAGAGTCACATTTGACATTGAAAATTTGTGAATCTGAAGTCTATGCTCTTTTCTGCACAGCAGAAGTCCTGGGGCTCCACATCCCTAGGAGGCCCCTGCTTGGGGACTTCAGAGAGTGTGGTCAGCCAAAGGCATGTGGAGGATGCTGTATTGTTGAATGGGCATGCTTATTTTTCTGGGGAGAGAGCCCACAGTTTCCATTAGATTCCAAAGGGGCTGGGTCTACACTAGTGCTACTCAATAGCACGTACAGGAAGGGAGGTGTTTCTTCAGGATCTGAAGGAAAAGAGAAAACCATGTGGGGCGAAGTCTTCTGGAAGGCCTTGCTCCATAGAAGAAGCAAGCTGCCGCCCAGACGTGAAGAATCCTGGGAATCTGGGTTGGCTGAGAGAAGCCCTCCAGCTAGAGAGGGATTCTGAGTGTGAAGGGAACACAGGATACACACTGGTTGACTCATCAATCCTCCGAAAACCGAAGATTTATTCCGCAAGATTCATTTATTGCACTAGTATTTTAAAATGGGTCTTTCAATTTTTTTCCCCCTAAATAGTGTAGAAGAAGGGCGTTTCTCTAGTCACTTTAGGAGTGGGAGCAGTTCCTCTAAAGAGGCATACCCTTGCCAAGGGAGGCACTCATCTTTAAAGGGTGACAATTTTGGATGTACACATGGCATTTCCTATGACCATTTTCTTGGCTCTCAGCTCAAAAGCACTTCTATGAGAGTTGGCTTTAAGGCTACTCAGCGGAAAACCATGACTCCCTTTAAAAAATAATTTCCTAGTCACATTTCCAGTTTCAAAAAAGGGAAGAGATTTCATACACACAGTCACTTTTTTTTTCACTATTTGGAACTATATTTTTGTTTAGAAGAAAAAAAAAATTAAATTGATAGCATTAGCTGCACTCCCAGAGTATAAAACCAAATGAAATCAAGCAGAGTTTATTTTAAAAAGATGTGATCATGGTTTATGGAGAAATTTGTTTGTTTTCTATAAATAAGACATATCAAAGGATGCAAGCCCAGGGAACAGGGCAGTGTGAATGATAACCTCTGCCTGTGTATACCAAAATTTCAATGCTCAGTCTTCATGATTAGATAACAAGCTCCTAGGATATTTCTTTTTTGGTTATGACTATTTGAAAGGACAATTCCTAGGCCAATGCTACTTTCTATCAATAATGAACAGAAGGTGAGAAAATAAATAAATACAACAGCAGCCCTACCAGGGTTTATTTTCTAACATTTTTCTTAAGGTCTAAGATGATAATACTCATCTCCAACAGATAATAAGACCTCTACCAGAAGGGGTAGATTGTCTTATCATTTTAAATAACCCAATAGCTTCCAGAATCTATAATCTCTGGCATCTCTGGTGCAAAGATTTAAAGAAATCAAAGACTCAGATTACCTACAACTCAACATTCTGGGAATAAGAAAATCATTTTTTTTTTTTTTTGCAACATAGCAGTTAAACTACAGACTGAACATGAATACAGCAATGACATATATTTATATAATTTCACATCTTTGTCAAAGATGTGTCTGACTGCATTTATCTTCAGCGTCAGCATGTATCAAAGGGAGGAAAGTTATCATTGGACTCATTTTACAGGTAAGAACTCTATGAACAGGTATAGTAAGTATCCTTCTCAAGGTCCTCCAGATGGGTCCCGGACTTCATAATATAAAGTCCCCCTACATCCCCAAATTTCATCCCCAAATGCTGTATTGTTGAATCAACATGCTAATTTTTCTGGGGAGAGAGCCCACAGCTTCCATTAGATTCCAAAGGGGCCGGGTCTACACTAGTGCTACGCAATAGCACATACAGGAAGGGAGGTGTTTCTTCAGGATCTGAAGGAAAAGAGAAAACCATGTGGGGTGAAGTCTTCTGGAAGGGTTTGCTCCATAGAAGCAGCAAGCTGCCACCCAGACGTGAAGAATCCTGGGAATCCAGGTTGGCCGAGAATACACCCTACATTAGAACTGAGGTCATCTTTTGAAAGCTCTCATTTTACAACAAAAGGATGGGCTCAAGAATCCACAGCATTAGGGTCAAAGAATAGACTAGAAGTGGCTGTCAATCTCCTGCTCTGTCCATTAATACAAAAAGTAAATGGGACATCAAGTTCATTTTCTAAGACACGATGAACTCAAATGCTCTCTGCTCCCTAGCAAGGACACCCTGGCTGGTGGTCCAGAATAATTTTGCACACTTCTCTTCCTCCTCACCTTGATTTTCCTAATCCATTCCCTTGCAGAGCTTGCCAGTGTCCTGCAAATAGCCTCCAACTTGATCTTCCTGACACCAATCTTGTCTCCCTTGCACTCATTTCCATGCTGCCAGCAGAGACATCTTCCTGATCACAAATCTGAGATGCTACTTCCTTGCTTTACACACTTCTGTGGCTCCTCAGTGCCTGCTGGATAAAATGCATTCAAATGTGTGCACTGCACGCAGAAAGCCTGGCCCCTGGCCCTGCACTCCAGCTTTGCCCTGCACATCCTGTCCCTAGAGGGGCTCTGCTCCTGACTGCCTCAGGGCCCTGGAACATGCTGCTCTGTCTGCTTAACATTCTTAATGATCTGCAGGACAGAGTGAGGAGGATGCTATATGTATTACTATATTTTATTTTTTACAACAACCATATGAAAGTTACTCTATCCCAATTTCAGACATAAGGAATCTTAGAGACTTAAAAACTTGCTCCAGCTCACCAGTGACAGAACAGGGTCACTGGAATCCCCTTCTATGTGACCTCTAAGCACCAGGTCTTCGCAATTGCTTCCCCACACCTGCTTTCAAGTAGGAGGGTGGAAATCAGGATCCTTGGAAGGACCTCCTGAGCCCTCCCCCTCCCCTTCTATTCTACACAAGGAAAAACGAAAGCCACTCTCGTGAGTGAGCTCCTCCTCTCTGCTCACCTTACACGCCTTGTGTGCCATGCGACAGTGCATGTCACAGCAAACCATAATTATATATGCTTTCTCCAATATCTCCCTGTCTTCTGGGGCAGGGCTGCTTTTACATCTCCTTGTATTCCCAGCACTTAGGACAGGCCTGGCCTGTAGTAAGCACTGGAAAATAAATCCTTAGGATTATTCTGACTGGTGGTTCCCAAGCCTCAGTCGCTCCAAGGCAAAAAAAAAAAAAAAAGCCTACGTAATAAGCCTTTCAGAAAGTTATTCAAACACCATTTCTATGTCACAAGGTTTTTATTTATCTTATAAAATGATGTTGTAGTTGTCTTCTAAATTTGCCAGGCTTATGTGGATATGTTACTGGTTTATGAAATCCTGAGGTCTAGGATCACTCACCTGGCCAATGCCTTGTGCGGGGCTGGGAGCAGAGCTACAAGCACAACCTGGCCTCCCACATCATCAGGCCGGCGGCTGCATCTGCACCTGCTACCTCACTTTGTTTTACTATGAGTCTGACTTCGCTACAATGGGGCCCCAAGATTTCCCCAGCAGGGCAGAAGAAAACCAGAGTAGAGGAAAACAGTCAAGTTTGGCTTTAGGAATGTTTCTGGAGACTGGATGTGATTTTAGGAGGGTGATTAAGACAATCTACCTTTCAAGCTGAACAACAAGTTTCAGAGTTGGAGAAATCCTGATGGGCAGCCAGGGAGGCTACTGCTGTCAGTGACATCAAAGACTTGCAGATGTCCCACAGTGCTCTGCAAAGCCAGCAGCACTTCTGGCTCCTCCCAACCATCGGCTGACATCCAGTGGGTGTCCCAGCAGGAAGGCGCCCAGCCCTGACATGTCTAGAATTCAGATGACTCAGACATGCTTTCTCCTGGTCACCACAGAACCTCATATACAACATTACACCCTCTGACTGTTTTGAATTACAGGCAAAACAAAATACCCATTTCCATTTAATCATTAGCTTACAATACGTCAGATACAAAACAGGTGCTGTTAAAAAATACTTAACTACAGGTACATTTCTTAAGTGAAATAAGCAGCTGCTTTTCTGTGGGAAATTAGGCAGCAGGGGAATGAAGTAGCTCAGTTGATAACTTCTGGGAACCTGTATTTGCTAAACCAGGTTAGCGATTTTAGAGGCGGGCTGGGCTGTATATCCCTGCTCCATCTGCCATCTTTTGCAATGAAGTCATGAGATTTTCCGTTCCGTTGTCGAAAGTATTGCCAAGAATCCAACAGATGATTTCATTCCAAGATGAAGGAAGAAAACTGAAGTGGAGTGAGTCTATTAAGCACTTTCATCTGACAATAAAAATGAGTTAATGGCTAAAATGTGTTTTCAAAACGTTTTAACACTACATGTAATGACACTCAAATGGGAAAATGCCTTGAATATTCTCATCGATCATTAATACCATGGTGTCCCTCAAAAGGTCTTGGCATTCCCCGTGGAACACAAGCTGCTAGAGTCCAGTTGTAAGGCAACTCATGGGAATTTTCAAAAAAAAAAAGCCAAGAAACCATTATGGAATTAAACAATTAAGTGCAGGTTTAAAATAGTTCTTTCAATATCTGAGTTCAGCTTTCTAAAATAGACTATTACCTCATCATAGCTAATTTTTCCATAAACATCAATATTACAGCAGCAAAATGTACCCAAGAAATGAGGGCAAAATTAATTCTTTTTTAGAGAATGAAAGTCAATGTGCCCCCTGATTTCCAATGCTAGTGAACACGGGAGCAATCAAACTGGGCTCATCTCTGGCCCAGGCCACGGCTGGGAAGTCAGCAGTGAACCTGTCCCCTTTCTCTTGGGAAATCAAGAACACACTGAGGAAACTGCTTGAGGTGTCTGCTTCTCACCTACGCAGGTGGACACTCTCAGTCCACCCAGGCCCGTGCTGCCTCATTTCAAAGGGAAAGGGATCCCTGCAGGGCAAGGGGCCCCAGAGACGCAAGCACTCATCTTGGAGATGCCATTCAATTAGTGTAACTTTGGGCAAGTTCCTCTTCCTCTCTGGGTTGGCTTCAACTCCATTCTAGAAAGTGAACGGGAATGCCTAGAAGTTACCTCAAATTTGGGCTGTTCTGACAGTGAGTTTGCTTAAACAGACCGTCAGTTCTTTTGGATTACAAACCTCCTTTCTCCAGAATTCTTTCTCAAGTATTTAATAAGCAACAGCCAGGACCCGCCAACCCTCTGAGAGCAGAGCTGTAGGTGAAGTGTTGTTGTGGGCACCGCTGATCGACTCCTCCTTGCTGAGATGCTTGGGACCCACCCCCGTCCTCCTCTCTCACCTCTCTGGAAGCTCCTCCTTAAGTTTCTACCTTCTCCATCTGGCCTTTAAGTCTTGGTCTCCATGTCCTTTCTTCAGCCTTTTCTCATCCTCCCTGGTGAGGCCTTTTGGACTCCAACTTCCACCCATAGGCAGATGACTCTCAGCCTCTTGCCCTATATTGGGCTTCTGTTCCCAGCGCCAGGCTCGCAAGCACAGCCATTTGGGGAAGGCCACAGAAATCTTTCCACCCTTCCCAAAATCTCGTCCTCCCTCACCCGATGAAAGGCATTATTATCCTCCCAATCTCAGCCCTGGGCACCACCTGAGATTTCTCCACCTGCTGTACCCCTTGATCTACTCTCCCACCAAATGCTCTCCACACCTCCCTTAGATCCATGCCTCTTCCCTCTGCCCTTCTCTTGGGTGTCCTCATCTCTCTCTCTAGTCTCTCTCTCTCCTCCTTCCACTCTTACATTGGATACTCGAGACCCCTAGGATCATTCATCAGTCTCTGAACATATCGCAGGGAAGGTCATATACCGTATACAGTGAATTCTGAGGAATTAAGTCTGTTCCATTTCTGTTAGCTTATAATGGAACTAAAAAACAAAACAAAACAAAAAAAACCCTGCCTGGCTTTCATTCCCCAGGTAACTGCATCATGCATTTGTTCACGGAGTTTATCTGCTCCCATAGTTCTCTCGCAGGTGGTAAAATGCAACCTGTCAGGTCAAGGGGCAGGGAGGTGAGTCCTGATGAAAGTCGTGCTTCTGAGAAGCAAAAGGCCCTGCAGAATTCAATGGCCTCAGGACCATGGGATGACTTGACATCTAAGAAGGTTTCCAGATGTTGAGGTTTCTTAAACTGGAGCTCACCTGGGTACCAAAGGAGGCTTTGGAGTTTACATGTCAAAGCACTCAGGGAATTTGCTCCTAGGTCAAATTTATTTTAGAAAATGCAGAGGGATATCAAAAATTATTTTAGCACCAAAAAAAAAAAAAACCCCAATAATAGCTATCACATACTAAAAACCCAAAGAATTTGACGCCAAGGGAGGTTAGCATGCTCCGTGAAATCTCAAGCATCAAGAATGTCCAGAATGTCAAAACCTCACTTGAAATCTCGGAGACAGGTGCAGCTCTGCCTTTGTTTCCGGCTTCTGAAAGGAGGAATTGCCATTGTTTTCAATGTACTCTTCACTGCAAACAAAACTAACATGTTAAAGTAAAAGCCCTGGCTTGGAGCTCTAGCAAGCTGTGCAGACTGTCACCCTAAGGCTGGAACAGGAAAGGTGGATGAGGTGACAGCCTACAGAGCGGTGGGAGGTGGGCCTGCCAGGCAGGGAGGGGCCAGGGTGGGGAGCTGCTACTTCTTGAAACAGAATCCAGGGAGCAAATAGAACACAGAGTTAGTTGTGTAGATGAAGTTAGCCATGGTTAGCGTAAACGCTTGCCAAGCTGGCTGTCAAATAAAGGTGGGTAAAATTTTTACTTGGTATGCGAGGCTATAAACCTGGCTTAGAGCTCTTTCAAGATCCTGCCCCTCTGCTGAAACTCCTCTGATCACTCTGCACATAAGCCACCTGAGTATGACAGTGCAAGTGTTCAAGTGTTCTTGGCTCCTTGCTTCTTTTTTTTTTTTTTTCCCCAAGCTGGAGTCTGCTTTGTCATCCAGCCTGGAGTGCAGTGGCACCATCTCGGCTTACTGCTACCTCTGCCTCCCGGGTTCAAGTGATTCTTCTGCCTTAGCCTCCCAAGCAGCTGGGATTACAGGTGCATGCCACCACACCTGGCTAATTTTTGTATTTTTAGTAGAGACAGGGTTTCGCCATGTTGGACAGGCTGGTTTTGAACTCTTGGCCTCAAGTAATCCACCCGCTTAGGCCACCCAAAGTGCTGAGATTACAGGTGTGAGCCACAGTGCCTGGTTTTTTCTCTGTGTTTTTGCTCATGCTGTTCCCTTTTCCTGGAATGCCTAAAGACGCTCTACCTATCGTTTCTCCCAGTAACCTCCTCCCCAAGCCTCAGACATAAGTAAGCACCTTTGCTGTTGTGGATTCTTGCAGGGACTATCTCTGACTGGCTGTCCATGTTTTAGCCATTTCAACCACGCCTCCTCACTCCTCCCTACCCAACCACCAAGAAGAGTCCGAAACATCCCATTCTTCATTTATGGCCACTGAGATGGATCGGATGGGCTGGGTAACTAGTCGCTACTCAGCAGCAACATCAAAGACGTCAACCACACAGACTGAGCAGAGAAAACAGTCACTGGTGAGAAAAACAGGTCACAGAAAAATAAGCATTTCCCCAAATATAAACACTTTTGGGTGACTTTTGTTTTAGGATCACAGACTACTTTGAAAATCTAATGAAAACTGGCTTTCTCAGAAAAATGCACACATGCAGACTGATATATTTTCAGGAGGTAAAATAAATACATGGAAGCCCAGAAACGAGGAAATCCCTCATCTATTTTAAGATCACAAATTTCAGTTTATAGATGGCCAAGTGGAATGAGGACGGCCATTCGTAGCGTGTGGACCACAGACCAAGCTACTTTAAAAAGGAAAGGGAATCATTTCATGGAAACAGCATGAGCTTTGGAGACGTTGGGAGAGTCACTGGACTCTTTTGAATCTGCGTTTCCCTTGTGAGTGAAATGCAAATCAAAATATTTCCTTCTCAGTATTGTTACTAAGTAAGTAAGACAATGGCAGGTAAAGTTCTTAATGCAGCATCCGGCACGCAGTAAGTCCCGACAACAAATAAGTATCTACGCCCCCTGCCTCGCATTTTAAAAATTGCAACCACAGTGCAAACAAGTCATTTCCCTTTCAGCAATAAATCCTGCACTGCTGCTTTGGAGCTGGAGAAGAAAGCCGACTCAGACCACCACGTCGGTGAAGAGGTGAAGCTGGGTGCTGAACCGCTGCTGCGACGGGATCATTCACATGACTATTAATCATACAAGAGCCCATTTATGACAAACGCAGGTCACTCCCTTTGCATGACAAGGCACATGGGTCCACAGAGCCCCATTATCCAAAAAAAACAGAGCATTGTGGGCGATACAAGCGAAGGCGAGTGCACATACACAAGCGGACATTGTAAGGCTGTTTGCACAACCCCGCCGTGCTCCTCGCGGATTTCCTGCCAAGGAGACATTTAGATCTCACAGAGGCGGCTGCAGACATTTGCTCATTCAACATGGCTTCAGGCAGTGGCTGCGGAAACCCGGTGCATGGTACCCTCTGCTGGTCATCTCTGGAACTGTAGGCCAGGGATACAGGGGATAAAGCACACAAGGGGGACCTCTGGGGCCCCAGGCTCTTCTCTCCCTCCCCTGTCTAAAGAGCAGAGTGCAGTAGGCATGAGCTTTGCTGTCTGAAAAGCCTGACTTTGAATATCAACATCTCAACTGAAACATGGATTAGCTACAAGACCGTGGGCATGTCATCTCACCCCTCCTCAGACCTCAGTTTCCAGCTGGAGACCACATGTTTCGGACACAGGACCTTTGCACTTGCTAGTCCTTCCACCTGGAATGCTTTTTCCCCACTCTGCATAGATTTTCTTTATCTATTCATTTGGGGTTTTTCAGTGGAGCCTAACCTAACTGTTCTGTCCAAAATACTACTTGACCCCCACTCCCCAGAAACTCTGTTTTCCTTTTTAGTATATATCATCATTTATTTATGTATCCTCAACTCCTAGAATAGGGCCTGACACATAGAAGGAATGCCATACGTATATGTGTAATGAATGAAGACATCTTTCATGACTCCCCTGTCATGTCTCCTCCCAAAACAAAACATAAGCTTCTTCCTCCATATCACAGGGCAAAGAGGTTCTCAGATCATCCTGATATTTTATTCACACACTCTCACTGGTCAAAGAAGCTACTACTGTGTAGTATCCAGAACCGTTTCCAGGCCTCTGAGTATGGTCTGACCAGAAGGATTCCATCTCGCTTCCATCTGGACACTAAACCTTTAATGATGCCACCCAAGATGGTACTGTGGAATTTTGGCAGACAGAGCATATTGCCAATATGTACTGATTTACGGCCAACAAAATATGCAATTGAGTACTTACTGCTTACTTAGTAAGATGAATAATAATAATGATTTCCACAGAGTGTGCATATATTCTGTGCTAGGCATTGTGCTAAATACATAAGTATAATCTTTAATGCCAAAATCAAACTCAAGGCTCTGTGCTATTACCATCTCCCTTTTACATATGAGAACACTTGAAGCAAGTGAATAACTTGACCACGGTAACTCAGTTAATCACCAGCAGAACTGGTATTCAAACACAGCCCATCATACTAGAAAACTCACACTCTGAGCTGCTACGTTATTTTGTCGAATACTCCTGTGCTATTATTCAATGTTTCTGGGAAACAGAAAACGGCTTAAGACATGGCCTGTGGCCTCTGGTCAGGGGAAGAGGACTGTGGAAACTCATAGCAAATTGTGTCTCATTTCTAATTAACTCATTAGCACATGGTTTGGCATTAGGTTGCCTGAATACATTTTTGGGGATTGCTGACATTCTCATTGTATAAAACCCTAGAATGCTGGAACAGGGAGCAGTGTCCCTAATCTAGCCCAGTGGTCCAGTCCTTCTGAGTTACAGACGATAAAGATGAGATTCAAAACCACCAAGGCCTCGGCAGCCTATGTACAGTGCAGCATGTAGTTGGAATACATGATAAACTTTTGTGACGTTTCTAAAAATTATAAGCATAACCAAAATTTCTGTATAGTTTGCAAAACTGTATTGTCTCTGCTTAGTTATCTAACTATACACATTTCACTTCCAATCTTCTCAATTCCACTGATCCTCCCTCAATCCAACACACTTCATCATCCTTGACACTTGCCCCAAAGGTAGGATAGACTTCTTCTTTCTTTATATAGTCCCAAAATATATATCTTGCATATATTTCTATCAAAAATATAATACACCTGTCTGTTGAACATCTTGAGGGCAGGTGTTAATCATCAAGCCATCCTCTGTACCTAACACATTTCTTAATACAGGGTTGAAATCTGGTGACTAGTCAAAGAAATAAATACATGAGCATTGCTCTTTTTAGAGACTAGAGCTAAATAAAATGTGGCTCCTGCAGTAAGGACGGGAATTCATGTTCAAAGACAACTGAAATGGGGAGGAAGGTTCAAGTGAGGATTGTGATCTGGGCAAAGTGTTTGGGGCAAAAGGTCCAAAAGAGGAGGTACCTCATCCAGGCTAGAAGAATCTGGAAAGGCTTCCTGCAGAAAGGGGCTGTAGTTTGAGATGGAGGAGAAGGAGAAACTCCCAGTGAACATCCCACTGCCAAGAAGCCCATGAGCTGTGAAGAAGGGAGCCCAGCGTCCTTCACTTTGGGATCTGCTGAGATCACACATACTGGGGGGTGGAGGCTGGATATGAGGGGTCTCTGGAGTAGCAGCTGTCACAGGGTTGGCTCTAAGATCTGTGAAAGCCAAGCTGTTGGCAGCTCCCACTCTTCTGGTTATGTTGAAGTAACTGGACCAGTTTTTCTGTGTGGCTCTTAAGCCTGCACTGTCTGAAAGTAGTTCCCTGCCAGGCCATGATGCCTGTCCCAGTCCTGCGGGGGGGGACTCTTTGCCCTCTGCACCTCATGCCACAGCCCCGTGTCCTCTCTCCCACCACATTTCTGAATTCCTGGTCACGCCCGCTTGTCTGCCTATCTCTCCTCCTAGGAGGTAAAGGTCCCCTGGATGGGAACTGGGACTTAATTGTGATTGAATCCATAGCAAGCCACCCAGGGAGTAAGTGTTGGCTGAATACATGAAAGAATGAGTGAAGAATGGTGGCATGAAGGCCACAATCAGTATCCAAGTTCCTCCAGCCTGAGGTCCTTCCAGGCAACTATTTAGAAAGAGAGAAAGACAGAAGGAAGGGAGAGCACATGGATGGGAGGGGGGAAAAGGGTGAGAGGATAGGAAGAAGGAAGGAAGGAAGGAAGGAAAGAAGGAAGGAAGGAAGCAAGGAAGCAAGGAAGGAGAAAAAAAGGAAAAAAGAGGGTGGGATGAAGGGAGAGGAGGAATAAAAATGGTTCCACCATGGTCTCCCTCACTTTAATAAGGCTATAGCTAAAGATCTCATGTTATGCTTGAGAGTTAAAGAAGAAAATTTGAGTCATCGGAAAAGTAAAATATGTCCTCAATGATGCACAAATTAACTTCTAAAACAGACAGCAGAATTTGAGAAGAGCCTGCCTCCCACTGCTAGGATGTAATGGCCAGAGACTTACTTTCATGACAAGAAGCCTGCAGAACCATCTCAGCATGGATTCTGACCAGCTGGCTGAGCTGTGTGAGAAGTCCAACTTCAAGGACAGGCTTGCAAAATAGCAATGTCTCCCCACCAAATGGAGATGGATCTCATTATATGGATACTTATTGATATGGTTGACTGCGTCCCCACCCAAAATCTCACCTGGAATTGTAGGTCCCACAATCCCCATGTGTCATGGGAGGAACCTGGTGAGAGGTAATTGAATCATGGTGGCAGTTCCCCCATACTGCTCTCGTGGTAATGAATATGTCTCATGAGATCTGATGGTTTTATAAATGGGAGTTCCCAGCACAAGCTCTCTTGCCTGCCGCCATGTAAGACATGACTTTGTTCCTCCCCCACCTTCCTCCTTGATTGTGAGGTCTCCCCAGCCATGTGAAACCATGAGTCAATTAAACCTCTTTCCTTTATAAATCATCCAGTCTCAGGTATATCTTTATAGTAGTGTGAGAATGAATAATACGTTCCTGTAAGTCTAAATTCCTCTAGAAGACTTCCATGCATTTTCAGGAGTGCACTTTCAGGTATTTAATGCCTCCGCCTCTGGGCAGGAGAGCACATGATTCTCTTCAGTTCCCTTTCCTAAGCATACCAGGGCAGACGCAGAGGACCCTGACACTGAAACCCCAAGACTCACTCCCCTGTTTTCATAGAGGCCTTCATCTAAGTCAAATTCTCATGATCCGATAAGTATACTAACAGTAGCCATCCACTGAGTGTCAGCCCTACACTCAATGCTACACGAAGCGCTGCATGTAAATACTCTCATTTAATTCTCACAATTACTCTCCAATAGGTCAGTTTGAAAAGTGACTATATTGTATATTTCTGCTAAAATGGAGAGCTTTTCTCTGGGCAACTGCAAAAGCTTGCAGTTAAGTATTTTATCCACTAAGGGTCATTCTCATCTCACATTAAAAATGCCAGACCTGGTCAGGTAGGTACTTTATACAAAGGTAAAAATTGGTGAAAAAAGGACAGAGGTATCAAGTTCAACATCCTGAATATTTTCTAAATATTATTCCCCTCATTTGTAAAAAGTGTATAAACTCATAGTTGTAGTTAAGTGCTCACTTAATGTAGTAACTCAATTCCCGCTTCAAGGTCATTTCAAAACCGTTTGTCTTGACCGCTTTGCCAGAAAACGGGGCTATGACATTTGAGAAGGAAATACGAATAGACTTCACCATTTGGTTTAGTAATTATCTTCTCCAGCCCCTTCAACTAATTTCTTAAGTCACGTTTTCCATTGGGGAAAACATCTGTGTTGTGGCTGAATCAACTTCACTCAAGTTAAGGGTAAAAAGAGAGGTGAGGATCCTACCACGAGCTTATCAGAATGAGTTTCTATAGCTCATTTAAACAAAACCTCCACTTAAAATTACATTTTGGGCCTGGAAAATGCTCTGGAAACGGAAATGCACATAGTTGGAGACCCTCAATTCATGATCTGTACTCCCGAGCCTGTTCTTACAGACAGATGGGGGGCGGACAAAGGTACAAGTTGCTCCCATGGAGGATGTCCCTTCAGGAAATCTGCAGTCCACAAGAGAAGGCAGCAAAGTCCTTGTGGAACTTCCCTGTTTAGATTGATAAACCAAAACCACAATTAAACCAAACAAACAAATGCACAAAGTTTATCTCCGAATTTCTGTGTAAGCCCAGCCCAGCTCCTGATGACTCAGCCATGCTCTATCCTGGTTTAAACTTTCCCCTGTGGTCGGGGTTCCCGAGCTGCTGTCTGCGGCCACACAGGTCTCTACATTTGAACACTTTGCCTTTCATCCTCTGGCGAGCTTGCAAGCCTCCCAGACAGATCAAGCAGTGTTCGGGCTAAGTCTTCATTCTGCTTGAAGACAGTAAACTGTGATTCCAACACAAGATCTGCGTTGCTCCTCAGCTCATATCGTCTGACAACCCAGCTCAGCTACACAAAATAACCTCAAGTCCTCAGGTCCTCAGTGGAGGATGGAAAATACACTGAGGAGAGAGCATGGGGACATCCATTCACCTGCCTCTCAGCAGCCATGTGGCCTTGGCAAGGTGCCACATTCCTCTCCACAGCTGCCTTTTCTTGAATGCCTACTGGATGTCAAGCTCTTTGCTGGCTCTTACTTATCTTCAAAATATCTCTGCAGAGTAGTTTTTTTAGATAAGGAAATTGAGGCACAGCAAAATTCTTGGGCCTCTTCTTGGTCCTGTAGCACTGCGGTCACGTCTCCGTTGCTGCAACTATTGTATTAGATGATCTGCGTTTCTCCCCTGCTCAGCCTACTTACTGCCTGTTTTATAGTCGGTACTTAAAACATGATCACATCAAGACCATTCCCTTCTGTGTGACTCCATTACACGGACTGAATCAGGCTCCAAACAGGAGCCAGAAGTTCTTGTCCATAAAGGAGCTCTGGCAATGAATTTTCCATAAACTGCTTCTAACCATGAAATTCAAAATGGCTTACTTTTCTTTTCTTTGAATTTTCTAGGCTCTTACTGCTCTGAGCATGGTCTGGGAACTGGCACCCACCTGGGAGCGTGTTATGAATGCAGCCACTCCAGCCCCACGTGAGAACTGCTGAATGCAGGTCTACGTTTTAATCCAATCCTCAGTGGCCTGAAGTTTGAGAATCACTGCATCCCCATTTTCGTCTGCATCCCCCAAGTCCCCAGTGGTTGTTTTAGGATTGGTCCCTAAACCAGGAGCTCCTCTCCTACTGGTTTAATAGGTCTTTGGTTTTATAAGTGGGCCCCTTTACTGCTTGCACTTGGCACAAATGGAAGTTTACATTGTAACCAGTGACAGGACTTACTGAGTCCCATGGCAGGCCGGGCTTGGTACTAAGTGCTTTACTAGAATATGTCAGTCCTTGAGCTGGACTAGATGGCTATGAAGTCTTCACTCTCTTCACGACCAACACTGCCTCCACTCTCCCAGCCTGTTTCTTCACCTGGAAATGGGATCACACAGAGGTAAACCGGACGATCCCTCAGCTCCCTCCAAAAATGAGCTTTATGAAACTTCCGAGTTATAGCTCTCCACAGAAATCTCTGTTATAATAGAAAATCTAAATGCAATGCAAAAGCAGAAAACAGTCAACCTACATATTAGAGCTATTACTGAATGTGACTGTAACATTTGGTGGCCCAGTGACCAGGCAGCTGGCCTTTCTGAGCCGATACCAGCAGCTCTACCACTGGGATGTCCCTGGTGCAAACTGGGAGGTGCAGATGGGACACAGGGCAGGTGCCCTCCGCAGGCCCAGGGTTGGCATGGTGACGCCTGAGACCATCTTCACTCGATTCTTCTCTTCTGTTTAGCTCGATTATCGCTGTGTGAGATCTTGCCCCCGAAGCACAGAGCAATCCTGAGGGCGAGGCCTGATGTCAGCGGAGAACAAGCCAGTCTTTGTCAGGTCCCTCAAGGGGACGAGGCTAGCCTGGCTCAGGCTGTACACAGAGGAGGCCTGTGCTCACTCGGCCTTGGAGTGGTGGCTGTTCTGTCCTCCATGGTGGGAACCCGCCACTGACACTTTCTCCCTCCCTGTCCTCCTGACTCCAGGGCTGGACAAAGTGGAGGATCTACTCCTGGGGCCTGCAGGCATTTGCACTGAAGAGGCTTCAGGTAGAACTTACTGCTCACACTAGCACCAAAAACTCCCTGCTGAACAATTCCTCTCTCTTTGGCTGGTTTCCCACTTTCCCATTCACAATGGCATCCTTCCCTAAGTCACCCTTTGTCAACTCTTCAGCCTTCCCCGGCTCCCCCAGGCTCCTGCTTCCACACTGACTCTGGGCCTTTCACTCACTCCCCCTGAGAGGACTCCTCGCTCAGAGGCCCTTCCTGCCTCTGGTCTCCTAAGACCTTTCACTGGTTGTCTAAGGGCACCAACGGTGTCACACACTAGGGATGCCTGCCGGGTGTTCATCCTGATATCTGTCAGGATGCTGGCCTCGGCTTTGCAATTCCATCATCCAGGCCTAGCTCCGCACGCAGAAGATGCTTCATAAAAGGTCAGCAAGTGTTTGAACCTACATCGTACTGCAGACATTTGCTTCTAATAGAAAATTCAACTGAGGCTTCAATTCAAAATAAAAACTGCTAGCAATCACTGAGTCCTTAACAATGCTCCAAGCATCTTTCTAAATGCTTACCTATATTAACTCATGTAATGATATCAGAAGCCTTACAAGGCTGGTGCTGCTAGTCTTCTCATTTTAGAGATGAGAAAACTGTCCTATGAAGAGTTTGATAACTTGCCCAAGAGCATCAGCTGAGAACGGCTGAAGAGAATTCCAGCCCAGGCATTCTGGCTCCAGAACCTGGGCTCCTAACCACAGCGCTACAAAGAATTACATCAAGACCACAATTAAAGCAAACCTCACCTGAAGCCCACTACCATGTACAATATCTGTTATATGGGGGTCCTTAAACTAGGTCCATGTGCCTCTGCAGATGTCAACAGGTTTCTAGGCTCCTTCTAGTGAAGACAATTGATAGATGGCCATTCCCCTTCTTCCCTGATTTGCAGCATAGCCAAGCCTTCAGGTCTGGAGACACGAAAGAGCTGAGGTTCGTGACAACTAAGTGGGGGCCTCAGAGGAAATACTGGCCATGCTGGTTTCAGCAGTCATGATTCTTCAGAACTCCTCTGCCAGTGTGCACCTGGCCCCAATCCCGGACTCTTCCGACTTCCAGGTCAGTGCAGTCTCCGTCCTGGGGCCAGCGTGCCGCCAGCTTACAGCTCCAAACAGAAAAAGGCAAGCTTGCCATCAGGCCTAGGCCAAAACCCCCTGCCAAGCCGGTTCTCCTAGATTCCAACCCAAAGAAAGAACAAAGACAGGGTTGGAAGAAGCAGAGAGGACGGAAACCAGGCAACTGAACATAGCAGGTGCGCCAGAGCTCTCGGTATAGGGCTGGTAGCTGCCTCACTAAGGCCTGCAGCCAGGAGCGCGGGGTACAAGCTGAGACCCTTTCACTCTGTGAGCCAGATCAGCCGTTGTCTGTTGAGGACTGACAGAGGCCCTGCCTGCTATGAAGCAGTGAGAGGTGATTTATCTCCCTCCAGCGGGGCTTCCTGGTGGAGGTGGTTAAAGTGCAAACGCCACACCGGGGTCCTGCCAGGCCATGTGCGATTCAAGTGGACTCAAGGACTCTTTTGGGAGTTGGGTACCTTAAAGTCAAGTTCAGAGATGGAAGAAGCTGCATGATCAAGCCAAATTCCCTCATAGTGATGATTAAGGGAAGAGGGTTGTCCAAGGTTAATTGGTGAGTCAGTGGCAGTTCGGACTAGAATCCAAGTTAACCCCAGATCTCATGGCCATTTTTTTTGTTTTTCTCCTTCCACCCACCTCCACCCTCACAACTTTTAAAAAAAATCTATATCCCTGTTGTACCAGGAAAGTGCCACACAGAGACAGCACTGTGGGGTTTTGAAGGAGAAAGGAACTCTTTCCAGCTGGGCTATCAAGGCAGGCTTCCTTGGGGAAGTGGCCTTTGGCGTGGATTCTGAGGACATGGAGGACAACAGAACCCAGGTGAGAATGAGTGTGCTCGAATCTGCCTCAGTGCAGGGGCAGGGGTGGGAGGATGCTGCCTCTGAAAAGAACCCTGCCTCTTCTTCTCTTCACTCCTTCTTCCCAGCATGCTTCTAGGCATGCTGCTCCGACCTCACTGCTCGCCCAGTCCTGCATTTTGGAGTGTAGGTGAGACTCAAGTCCACTCACAATGCTTAGCTCCAGAATTTCCTCCTTGGTCTGCCTGAAGCCCCATCTGCTTGTGGAGAGGTTGATACACAGCATGTATAGTGGAAGAAGGGACAGTTAGACAAGAGTTTAGATCCTGATGTTCTCATAGCTGTAGACTTTGGGCAAGCCACTTCCTCCCTGAGCTTCAGTCTCATCTTCTGTACCTGGTCCCAGGCTCCCTCCTAGAGCTTGTGAATATCCAATAAAATGAAGTACAGTGATCTTGTCATATCCAGGGAAGCCCGTTGGTGAAAGTTTAGGTCTAGCCAACCCATTCATCTTTAGCCAGCAGGGGTGATGGGAGGTCAGCTGCACTGGGCTCTGAGCTAGGTTCTAGAATAAATCCTACATAATGTACACATATATACATATGCACATATATACTCATAAATACATACATGTAAGTACATCCACATGTACAGAAATCCTCTCTGTGTGTATCTATATATATATACAGATAGATATACACACACACATATATACATATTCTACCCCAAGAGTTCCAAGAAGAAGGTAACAGGGGAAATACAGTTTTCACTATGAAGAAACAGACTCATGTCTCTGTAAAGCTGCATGTTACCACCAGGGAGTTATGGTGCAATCCCTGCTGCTAAATCCACGTTTTTGGGTGATGAAGATGAATTCCTCCTCTTCTTCTTTCTTCTTCTTTTCTTGGTCCCCGTACCCTATTCTGCTCACTAACACCTCCACAGGGTCAGAGAAAAGATCAACCCAAATTAGTCAATTTGCTTCTTTTTAGTCACTGTTGGGGACAAAGTGGGAGGATGAGGAGGTGGCTACTAATGGATTTTTGAAAAGCAGAGTTGAGGCATTATCTGAGCATGATGAGCAGGCTGGCTATTTCCTCCTCACCCATGACAGAGAAATGAATGTTGGCCCTTATTTATAGAGTGCAGTTATGTACCCGAGCGTCTCTTTTCCAGCTCCCAACTCCTACTCAGCCTTCAGTGCCCAAACCATATGGCCCCTCCTGGAGCCTGCCCTGACTTTCTTGGGCAGAGAACACCTTCCAACCTCTGCATCCACATCGCTTTGTTCATGTCTGGGCTCTCACCCACTATCTGCTCCTCTGATTGTTGGCTTCCCTTGTCTTTGTCACATGATTGGGAACTCCTAGAGGTACTGATCATGTCTGATTCGTCCTGATGTTCACAGGCCCAAAACAGGGTGTGGCCCCTGGTAGATACTCAGATACTACCTGTTTAATGAGTGTGTAAATTCTAATGAGAACACTCTGATTTTAGTATGCAATGGAGAGAGGGTTAAGGAATGGATATTACCCAATCATTTTCTGACTGGAAGAAAAGGTAACAAGATCTAAATTCCATCATTTCTACTGGAATAGTGTAAGTTTTTGCCAGCCACTTCTAAAGAAACAAAGCTTATGTTCTAACCATTTCATAGCTATTTGTGTACTAAGACTAGGCATGAAATGTTGACGTTTAACACTCACTACAGCACTAGCGGTGGGAAGGGCCACTGTATGCATCTGCTACCCACAGCCATCTCGTTCAGTTGATCTGTGTGAACTTATTTTACAGCCAAGGAAACTATAATCTTATAATAATATATGAAAGAGGTATAAAATAAGCATTTTAAGGACCTGGGGTTTCAAATAAAATTAGGCTCTTTGCCTCTTAAAACTCCAAACCTATCAGCTCATCCATTTTTGCTTAAAAACTGTGAGTAGCTCTGAGCTCTCCTCAAAATAGACTCCAATCACTTGGCCTTGTCTGGAAAATCTCTAATTCATACCCTCACCTCCCTCTCTAAGTGAGTCCCTTGGTCTCTCAGATTCACCTCTCCACATTCCACAGTCTCAGGAGGGAGGTGAAGGTGCACAGCGTTCTCCAAGGCACAGTTCTCGCCTTTGCATTTCCATCTCCCGGCCCGGAAATTCCTAACACCCTTCCCTGAAGCATCTTGGCCTCCCTGCTCGGTACCTGTCTGGCTACATCCCATCTCCAGGACTGAGTGTAGACATGCTCCCAGGGAGCTTCCGTGGTTCCCCTCCTCAGTCTGGGTCAGGGACTCCTCTCTGAGCTCCCCAAACACCCATTCCTACTGCAACACTGATAAAAGTGTGCTGTCTAGCCATTAGTGCATCTCCTGGTAAAACCAGAGGCAACTCAACTGCAGGGGCTGACATAGTCCTCATTTCTCCCCAGTGCCTAGTGCAGCACTCACATAGAAGAGGCACTCATATGTCTGCTGAATGAATGATCCTCCTTCTACCCTGAAGGCAAGACAGAGCAATAGTTGGTCATGTCAGTGAATTCCAAGAGAATAGGTAAAAGTTACCTATGGGAGGTTCCAGTGGAAAATTCCTACTCTAGCAAATTGGCTCTATGATCAAATTAAGACAACTGTTTACTTCAACCTACTTTATTCCTGCAACTTCCCCAAGAAGCCTTGAACTAGCACCAAGAATGGGGTCCTAAGAATGGGGCCCAGACTCATTAATCTGCAGAGTCTCAGTAGCTAGGGCACAGTAAAGATTGTTGAATGAATGACTAACACTACACTGGGTAAGAGCTCTGGGGAAGAGAAAGGAAGGGTCGAGAAATGTCCAGAAAAGCCAGCCAGACCATAAATGCCCAAGACCTCTCTGCCCTCACTTCTGTCCACAGGTTCCACATTCCTCCTGCTCCAATCCTACTGGTCACTCGAGGTTGGGTAAAATCCAAGCACATTCCCTGCTCAGAGCTTTAGTTCTGGCTGTTCCTTCTACCCTTGCTCCCCCACTTTCTCTAGATCCTTCCCAAATAATGCCTTATCCAGAGGTGTTCCCCAGCAGCCTGTATGAAACAGTCATGCCCATTTCCCTGAACCCTCTAGCTCTCTGACTTAGCTTTATTTTTTTTTCTGCTTTATTTTTTTTCGTAGCACCTAATACTGCCTGATGTAATACATGCATGTTTGTTACTTGCCGATGATCTCTTGACCCTACTTGAATGCAAGCTCCTTGAGAACGAGAACTTGGTTTTGCTCTGTCCTGTATCCTTAGCACGAAGATCAGCACAGGCCACCCACTGCATGGTTCATGTTCTCTGAATATCTGTTGACTGAATGAATGACTACCTCAGAAAAGCTAACAGGCAAGGAAGGAAGCCCTGAATGAGCATGTGCTTGAACCCTGACTGTTGCTGAGTACCAGGCCAGGACACCTGCCCAAAATTAACTGACCCATTACTCTGGGTCTTGGATGTAGGCTAGTCTGAAGGGAAAAAGTCACCGAGAGGGGGTCAGTTTTCAGCTAATACCTCAGGGGATAGAGAACAGAGTCAAAAGTCTAGGAAAGTAGTGGTTCTAACTTTGGATTTGGCAAAGAAAACCTTCCAATGGCCAGGTTAGAGAGGCAATCTGGCTAAAGCCCAGGTGAGAAAAGGCTTCTATGGATGAGGAACTCTGAAATCAAAAAGCCTGTTAACAGTTCTCTCCTTTTTAAATCATTGGGACTTAACAGTGTTTGTCGACAAGGCCTGTCCTGGATTTTAGGCACAAGGTTCAAATGAAATCCAGATATAAGATCAAAGCTGTATTTAAGTAGCTCTTAAAAAGATTGGGTAAGGAGAGGAGCTGGCATTTGCTGAGGTCTCCTTTAAGCAAGAAACCATGCTCAAGTGAGATCTCACTTAATCCTCAACACCAGCCTATAACATGGAGTGTACTATTCCTACCTTGCAGGTGGGGAAACAGAAGCTTGGGGATTTAAAATGATGATTTAAGCAAAATGACTGAACCAACACATAGCACAGCTGAGATCTGAAGTCAAGAAGTCAAGTGTGTGTAAATCGCAAAGCTTTTCCCTTTCCACTGATTTATGCTTTAGCTCAGAGACCAGGCTAGAGAAAGAAACCACAAGAGGCAGAAGGGAAGCAGGAAAGAGATAAGCGTGTTCCCCAAAGAATAAGAGTCTGGCATAAGAAGCAAGTCTGGGATAAAACAATCCTAGGAACGCAAAAGGAGCTTCAGGTATCACCTAGTTTTACCTTCTGTCCTATGCTTAGCTTCATGAAAGGCTTTGGTTTTAGTTTTCAAGAAAACTCAAGGTATCTAGCTGAGAAACAAGAGCTTCAAGACAGAGGGCAGCAGAAGATAACACCAGAAACTAGTGTGAGAGTAAAGATGTATAGCCATCTCAATGTGTTGGCATTTTTTTCATGATTCCTGACCTTGTCCTTGTGGGGACGCTGGGCCTACTTGAGAGAGATGTGTTAATATACCACAGTCCAGGCAGCTGAACCCTTGGCCCATCTTTAGTCATCTGGGATGGATGCCAGCCTACATCAGGTGTGAGTCCGGTGAAGACATTCTAGTAGATGTGGCCACATTCCTTGCACATAAGAAGAAAAGGGTCCATAAGTGATTGGGAGGAGGCAAGAGGAAAGAGCAATAAGAAGACAGAACCATTAATGATTGGGAGGAGGGGAGAGAGAAAAGCAGTAAGAAGACAGAACCATTGTGTTGGCAGTCAGGGAAGCGGGTGACGAGAGTGGTTAGCTACAGCCTGTCTGCTGCAAGTGCCCTTGAATGAAACTTCATGAACTAAATTCGTTTCTAAAGATGTTGTTGCGGGTGGGATGCAAGTCAGGTCTCTAACATGAGATCTAAATTCCATCTCAGGCTGGCTACCAAAGGACCTCTCCTCTTACTGTCTAAACCCAGTCAGCTAGCATGCACAGAAAGGAGTACTAAATCTTAAACAGATTCTGCAAGGAAAAACGAACCAAGACGTGCAGCTCGAATCTGTTCTTTTCCAGCGTGTAGTTCTAAGTTACCCTCTTTCATTCCTTGACCCCCAAAAGATAGCAGAAATCTCACTCAGAATACAGCTATAGAGCCCAGGGTCTTGAACCCCTTGCAGACAGCTACCTTGAAATGAATGTCAGTTACTATTCAAGTCCTTTTTCATTTGCCTTTCTTTAGATGTATGTGATGTCAGGAGGCACGGCTTTTGATCAAGAACAGATGTAGTCAAATCACTGTTCTTAATACTTTCACGTCTTTCATAATATAAGCATGCAGATGACACACTTCCTGCAGTACAATGATGGTTATCACTGTGCTACATGCTATGATCGAAGTCAATTGTTTCTCACCTGGAAATATCTCCTGTGATTCAGTTTCACCAATCCAGGCTGATGGAATGAACCGGCTTAGCTGCTGCCTGGCCAAAGTAAGTCGGGCTTAAATCAGGACTGTGGCCTCCTAGAGTCCTGTAGCTTTTCTGTCCTTCAGATGGTGGCACCCTGCTGAAAAGGGAAGGCAAGTCATGTTATTGTGAGAAGCAATTTTCCATTCTCCGCTAGTCACAATATATTTTTTAAGGAGAGCAGAGAGAGTCACAGATCATAGGTTTTCAGGCCTGAAGGACATCTAAGAGAATCTTGTCTAATTCTTTCATTTCATAATTAGAAGATTGAGGCTCAGAGAAGAAAACAGCCCCCCTTGAAGACTCAGCGGTGTGGGAGTCACATCCACATTGGAACATGTCTCTGACTCTCTGACCTTTGACATATCTTTTAAATGCAGCCACATGGTCAGGCTGATTTCTCAAACAAGTGGTCATTGACCTTGAATGGGAAGTCTTTTTATTTTTTATTTTTGGTTTAATAGATTTTGAAAAAGGGAGGTGGCACTTTTTCCAGATTGCTGTTTTTGTAGTTTCACCCCTGGGAGCTAAATTCGTAAAACAGCCTACCTCAGGCATGTGGTTGGGATGGTTCTCCCTGTTTCGCATTAGAAAAATATTGTTATAAAATACCATGACCCATGAACACAGTGACACGGTGGGGAGTGAGTGCTGCTTTTCAGTGAGAAGCAAGTGTGGACCCAGTTGCCCCCACGCCCACCTCTCTCTCCATGTTTCAGAGAAACACAGCAACAGATATGGATTCCTTTTCCCCCTGGCTACTGTGCATTTAAATGTCCACTCCTTTGTGCAAAAAACCAAATCGCAGGACATAGAGGGGAGCACTCACTTATTAAGCAAATATCTGTCAAGTATATCGTAAGAATTATAGAGATACACTTTCTTATTAATTTGTCCTCAAAAAAATCCCTGTAAGATACCATTAATTCCATTTTTTCCAGGGAGGTAGGAAACCAGTCTTTCAAGAGCTAGAATGATCTGCAGAGTCAAAAAAGAGATGCAAGGCAGAAACAGAAATAAGCTTGGGCCTCTTAAATCTACCTTTTGTTATCTAAACTCAACTATAGTTCCTTACTAGGACGAAACACTAGAGTTGTCTGTTTTTTTCCAGTGTTTCCATTCAAATGCATGAGGCAGTTCTTTGGAAACTGAAATTGTTGTAAGGGCATGAAAGATTATTCTTATTAGATTCTCTTTCTGATGGGGGTGGGGGATAGGGGTGGGGCTTGGGGGGATGTCTAAAGTCCAAGGCTTCCAGCCAGGCTCCCAGCTGGGGCTCTCATGCCCTCAGAGGCTGGGCCGGCTCTGACTCTCAGCAGCAGGGGCAGCAGTAAGAGGGCACCTCAGGAAGTCACGATTATCAACGCTCCCTGGCTCAGGGCTTTGTTCCTGTTCTCAGACAACAAGGGACATGCCAGGAGAGACGGGGTGGGGGTGGAGAAAGAGGAAGAAAAAACAGGAAGTGAAGTCGGGGAGGAGGGAAGGAAATGATAGAGAAAACACAGCAACTTTGAAACGTCCTTGGCCTGATGAGAAAGTGATTTCTGAGTGGACATTAGTGGAGCTGGGACCTGCAGTTTGGGAAACTGGATTGTGATGGTAGCGGGGCGGGGCAAAGAAGTTTACTTCCTGCAGACTCAGGGTTTCGGTCCACAAATCCCATTTCTCACCACCGAGCACAGCCTGGCATAGGGCTGTTTTCCACACACTCAGGTGCAGACACTGAAGGTGGTGAATTTCCAAAGATGGATTCTGGGGTAAGGCCCTGTTCCTCACCTCCTGACCGGCTGAGAGGCCAGGTGCGTCACAAAAGGATCTTGAAACAAGAGAAAAGCTCCCAAAGTGATCCCATATCCGGGAGAGGTATCCCATCTTCATTGCTTTTTTTTCTCTCAGATGTCCTCAAAATTCAACCCATTTTCAGTGTGCATGACTGGGACGGATTCACTCAGCTGGGTTCAGCAAGGATGCTGCTATCTTCCACCACAAAACCAAGAGTCAGTCAGGCGGAACACCGGATTTCCTCCTGATCATGATTCTACCACACCTCCTCTGCCTGTTTTCTACCCATTTTCTTCACTCTACTTATTTACTCAGGCTTACGGAAATTGCTCAGCTCCAAATGCACATCGTAAAGAATGACAGTCACCTGGTATGAACAACCACACACAGACATGACTCTAATAATAACTGAATACCACGTCTACTAATGCTAATGCTCTTCGTAGGCCCCTGATGGGCACCAGTGGTAAAGAATGCAGAACCCCCTCAAGGGTAAGCCGTTAGATACTGGCGCCCCTACTCCAGAGGTAAGGGTACCGGCTAAGCAGTACAGGGTTGGGTCTATATTTTTTGTCAGCTTCTTAGCTAATGGCCAGGAAATTTGTATGGTTAAAAATCTTCTGAGAGGGTTTTAGTGTCACCGACCTGGCTCCGATCCACGGCCACGAATTCAGTTAACATGGACCCCAACTCCGCTCTCACTCTCACCCCACCTCCTCCCACCTAACAGATGCAACACAACAGCTCTCCAAGGGCAGGGGCTTACTCTGGGTCCCACAGCTAATGGCCTCCCAGGGATCTGCCCCACTTCCCCTAAAGCAAACATAGAACAACAAAAAGTCAGTTTATATTTGAGAGGAGTCCAAGCCTTCTGAAGCAATTGCCGATGGTTTACTGTGTGAGTCACCCCAGGGCCAAATGTCTATTAGGGAGAACAGAGAGCGAGGGGAGGGAAAGAAACTGAAAACTCTCATCTCGCGTCTCCACGGGCAGCACAGCTTCACAGATCACCAGCAACCCCAGCACGCATTTGCTCCCATCCAAGCAGCCACGGGTGGCCCACGCTGTTTCCACAGTGCTCTGCCCTGTGTCTGGCCTGGTGGGACTCACAGCGCCAACACAATCAGGAGCTTGCCCTTCTGTTGCACCTGGCAGCCAGTAAAATGCTTTTCTGTATCTTTACATCTTCGCTCATTTTGAGAGAGGTACAAAGCTGATGGGTAATCACCCCAGTTTATAAATGGAGAAATCAGAGACAGGAGAGGCCTCATCCAGAGTCTCAAAACAGAACTAGGGCCCAAAATAGGCATCTCTTGTCTTCCAGTCCAGCGACCTTTCCCTGTGTCCTGTCCCTCCCGGTCCCATTCAGGGGAGGGCTGAGGAACAGCTTTAAACGGCTGCTGCCTTCCCCTTCTGAATGGGTCTAGACATTGAAAAACAAGGCAGGGCAACGGAAGGGAAGGCAGTATCCACTATGAGAGGCCAAAAGGGCCCCAAAGAGCACGTCCCCACCCTCTGGGGCAGGCAGTCAAGGGACCCAAAGCCCAGGGTGGGGCATGCTTGTTTCCATAGTTCACCAGCAGCAGAGCTTAGACTAAGTTCCTCAATGCCAGCAGCACAGACCAACATTGAGAAACCAGAAGGGGCCGGTGTTTAGATAATAAAAACGGCTAATACTGATCAAGTACCTACTGTGTGTTGCGCTTTGTTTAGCACCATGCACCTAGTGACCCCCTGAAACCTCATGGCAACCAAACTAGGTAGTAGTATTATTGTCCACTTTTACAGATGAGGTAACTGAGGCACAGAGTGATGAAGTCACTTGTCCATGGGATTTAGCTTTTGAGTGGGAGAGTCAAGGTGTGAACTTAGGCAGGCTGGCTCAAATTCTGCAAAGCCAAGTAGTGGCAAGATAGAGAATAAAGCAAATACACTAGGAACAGATGCCACCTTCCTTCAAAAGGAGAGAAGGAAGATAGAGACTCTCCAGGCAGGAAATACAGAGAGGTGCTATGCAGGCCGGATTAGGAATTTGGTCCCCAGTCCCCTCAGGGTAGCAGCCGACCAATGTCAGCCAACACCAGTAAATGACATTCTGGTCTTGGTGTTTATACAGCACCACTGTGGGAGGAGGGAGTGGCTGGGCCAGGGAGGAGATGAAGGGAGGGCCTGAGATGGGAGAGCCACCAAGATGGGTGGAGAGGATGATGCCCTGCGAATCCAATTCCCATGTCCCAGAGGGATGGAGCAGCTGGGCAGGCAGGCAAGCGGTTCCTTTCTGCATCCCCAGCACAGCAGGGCACACAAACCCGAGATACCAGGCTTCAGGGATGCCACCGGGTTACAGCCTCATGAAGCCTGGGAAGCCAGGAAAGACGGGATCATCTCTTACCATTTCCCCATTGAAAAGACTAAGGCCAAAGGCAGTCACTGTCCTGGAATAAAAACAACAACACAGGCACCATTTGTTGGCAGGTTACGATTTGTCAGAAAATATGCTAGATGCTGTACATAGACTGCGTAAAAACGATACCCACTCTGAGAGGTCCATATGATTACTCTTAATTTACAGTTGAGAAAAGCTAAGTAATTTTGTAAAGGTCAAAGCTAGCAGCCTATGCGAAAGGATCTGAACCACCATTTATCAGACTTTGAGGCCCCTGATCTCACCTCAGAGCCGTGTGTGCTGTGAAATCGTTAAGTGATTTACCCATGACCGTGCAGCGGCGCTAACCCACAGCTTCTGAGCCGTCAGAACTCATGGGCACTGGCTTCTATGTCCACATACTCTCCACGCTACACATCCACACTAAGTGCTGCTAACCACTTTTATATACACAGACATACAACTGGGTGACTTAACGGTTTTTCATCCAAACCCGGACACCTCTGAGAGTGAAAGGGGGCCCTTTTAATAATAATGCTGGGACAACAGGCAGACACCAGGACTGTCCTAGGCATGTAAGAACATGTGATCACCCGAATACAATCCACACCCCCATGGGCTGGTTACTTTCACGTCCAGTTGTATTGGTAGAGAACCTTCCTGGACAACGCCTTGCTTCCCAATCCACACAAATACTCCTTCGTAATAATTCATTCTCCCTGTGTTTACCTGCCTGTCTTCTGAATTCGTGGAGCTTGTTGGCCTTAGAGATCAACAGGCTGATGCTACTTGGTTATAAAGCAGTCAGCTATGGTTTGAGAAGGAAAGATGTCACTAGTTGAAACAGCATATTTTAAAAGATGGGTGGGTTCCTTGTGCCATGGCAGCCCAGAACCCAAATGCCCAGCTCTTTTGATAAGCAGCCAGTCTCTCTAGAGCGACGACTCTGTGGCTCTGTCATCAAGGACAGCCTGAGTCAAGCAGACAGGAAGCCAGCATGGGAGTGCGGCTGTCACCACTACTGGACCTGCCGGAGAAACCACAGTCTACTGGGAGAACACAGACCTGGGGTCCTCCGGGGACAGGTGCATCTCTGAGATAAGGCCTGGCCTTTTTCCACTGCTAGCAGGCACTGATCATGCCTGGGGGTGAGCAGCTCTAGCTTGGTAAGAGATCCTCCCTTTTCCCAGCTACTGGGCCTAGGGGGGAAGGAGGTGGCATTTCAAACTCGTTTTTGTTTTACTCTTCCTAAGAATCTGCCCTCTTAGGAATCTCTGCCCAAGATGAAGGAAGAATCTGCTGTTCTTTTGAAGCCAGGATATCAGTCTTGACAACCTGTCACATCAATACAGGTAAAGTGAAGTGCTAATGAGAAAGCAGAGGGCATTTGTCCATTCTCTGAAGAGACCATTTCTGGCATACGTTTAATCGTGGAGCATCACGGGGCCTCGAGGCCAGAGATTTTCGGAGGCCCCAGAGAAGACTGCCAGCTCTTAGCAGCCCTAGAAAGCCTTTACAGGGCTCTTGGGGAGGCACTGACTGGCAGGGCTCTGGGCCCTTGTCCTGCGATAACAGGAACAGAGAGACTTTTCACCTGTTTTGTGTAGGGGCTTCTACAAGTGATGATTTTTTGGTAAATAGACCCTTTTCCAAATTAGGTCATGTGCGCAGGTTATGGGAGTTAGGGACTGCACATAGCTTCTTGTGGGCCACAATTCAACACACAACAGCTATGATTATGATTATTATTACTATCATTCCTAATAGTAATAATTATGTTATTCTGGGGGATACTTAAGACCTAGAGAAGGAAAGGATTTGTCTGATGCCACCCAGTACGCAGCCTTCCCATGGTGGGAACCCGAGCATGGAAGCAGCCCTGAGACCAGATAGGGAGTGAGTGGGAGTGGCCATGGCTCAGGCAGTTCTAGGCAGTCAGAGGTCAACACACCGGATGGTGGTGACGGGGCAGAAGATACCAACCCTCCTTCATCGAGCACTGACTATGTGCCAGGCATGGGCTAGACATCACCTGAGTGTTCCATCCAGCCCTTGCCCACTCTTGCTGGAAACAGCAATGCTCCTATTATCCACATCTTACAGATAAGGAGCTGGACAGTCAGAGAGGCTGGGTGACGAGCCCTGGATTAATGACAAGTAGATAACGAACCATGCATTTGGACCCGCATCTGAGAGGCCCCAGCCTGGGCCCTGACCACTGCACTCTACTGCAAAGGAGAGGACCCAGGCCACCCTCAGAGGTGGCGTATCTGAGTCATGGGGTATGGAAGGCAGTTGCAAGTGGGCAAATGGTAGCAGAACAAGAACAAGAGCCCAGATCTCTACCCCTGGGCTCACGTTAGTTTCATCTCCCAAGGTTGTGGTTTACCATCTGTCAGCAGCCTTTGTAACACCTGAACAACCATTAAGGTGAGTGCACTCATGAGCCGGGCAGGAGAACACCTGTCAAACTGGCTGCAGCATTCAGGAAACTCCACCAAGCTTTTCAAAAAGTTCACATTGCACTGCCTGAACACAACCGCTGGGGTGAGTTCCTTCTCCTTGAAACTGCATTCCAGAATGTCAGTTACACCGGGTCTCCTTTGAGTGAGGAAGTGGGGGACACATTAGAAACTCAAGGAGGCCAGCTTCCTCTTCTCTGACAACCCAGAGCAACAGCACAATTGGATGCCAGACAAAGGGGCAAATTTATCTCCCCTCCTCCCATCCAGGGCTCCAACTACAGGAGCATCACCATTAGGGAGGCGTAAGGGGCACATCTTAAGCAGGTTTGAGATGTCAGAAGCTGACAGTCTGCCTTGTCTCCATCTGGAAGGCAGAAATAAGACAAAACCCAACAGTCCAGACTGTGGAGTCTGAGTCTCACCACCCCCAGGTGATGAAAGCCAGGAGGATGCCTTGACTCAGTCTTGACCTGGGTGTACCCCTAGCTTGGCCTTGGCTAGGCTGTGTGACCCTCAGTCAGTCACGACTGCCAGATCCTCAGACACAACACCTGTTAAATGCAGATCACATGGAGATATATACCAGCAAGCTTCTTTGGACTACTTTGAAAACCAAATGAGCTATTATGTTTGTGTTCATGTTTTATCTCCACCATTGGGTGGAAAGTTCCTAATAAGAGAGCACGTCTTATTCATCTTTACAAACTATTGTAACTAGCCCAGAGCACTGCTCAAATGAGAAGCGTCGAAGGTTGAATTTGTAAAATTCAGCTTCTCTGAGAGCAGTGAACAGCCCAGCATACCTGGGGAGGAAGGAAAGAGGTGGCAGAGATAGAGTGAGTAGAAAAAGAGGCTGTTGTCAGGCTGTGGAGGACTTTACACATACTGATGCTTCTAAATTTCATCTGTAGCTGGATGGTAAGCTGATACCCCAGACGCTTTAGTAAGTATTAGTGGAGGATGGGGCTGTGGAAAGAGCCTGGGGTCTTGAGCCCAACAATCATTGACCTCAGTCTCAGGTCTTTGGAGCTGAGCCTTAGTTGCCTTATCTGCAAAATGAGAAGAACGGCTTCATTCCAGGGTCATTAGGGGTACCCAGCATTTAAAATGACCAGTGCAGTATTTGGCAACTATTTGAACTTCAGCAAATACTACTGCCCTAAGTGAGTGGGGGCCAAGCTGACACTGACTATCAGATATAAAGGTATGTTACAGAGGTTCTAGGCCACTGCTGCCTTGGAGGGAGAAACCATGCAATGGTGCCATGGCCATACTGCAGTGAGTACAACCTAGAGCCAACCTGGCTAGAGTCATGTGTTGTCCAAGTTTCCAGCAACTCTGGTGTGCTCCAGCATATCCTGTGAATACCCACAGCCCTCATGTACCCAAAGACCACATGGTGTCATGTGGCAAACCACCCCTGAGTCCCACAGATCACCTCGAAACTTCCCAGTGCCCTGGCCTACAGCACTATCCACAAAGGACACTGTCAGGTGACTTCTGTTGGGTGTTCTATAGAGATCACTTATGCCATAAGGCTGGCTAGGAGGCACAGCACTCTGGTCTGAGAAGCAGGAGATCTAGGCTCCAGTTTCTGCCCTGGACCTAAATCTCCCTGACACACTGGGGCAAGTCACTTGCCATGTGTACAGTGGCTGAGTCTTGGGACTGAGTCTTGGGACCCTCAATGCCAAAGTTCCCTTCAGTGGAGTGTTTCTGTAATAGCTTAACCTAGGACATACATTGTCATTTGAGAAAGTCATGTTCTTATCAGGCAAATCTCTGCTAAAACTACCCTGAAAATAAAGTCCCTTCTATAGCACACTCCGGTCCAAACCCAACAGGAATGTGCTGAAGTCCAGAGGGTGACTAGTTTCTAGCTTTTGCCTGACCAGTTCCTGTCTGTGCCACCTCAGGTGTGTCATTTCACACTTTGGAGCCTCCATTTCCTCATGTGAGCCTCAGAAGCAACGATATATCGCTCATGGTATTTTCTAGCAAACTGTTTCCTGACATCATCTTTGTGGGCAGAGCCAGGCACACTTTTGCAAAGCAGGCATGGTGGAAAATAAAAAACTTCCATCATTTTTGGGAAGCGGGAGAGAGTCAGAGTCCACAGGATGAGGACCAATTGAGAACACACCCATGACAGCTGGGAGCCGGCTTATCTATGATGCTGGCAAGGGTCACCCCTGGCCTCCGCAGACAAACACTGGCAATTGCGCTCCAGACAATAGCACAGCTGCTCTTGTTCCTGGGCTTCCTGCTGTGAGGCAAATCAGGGGTCATATGATCAGTATTCAGTATTGCATTCGTCCCCACGATGCAAAGGGATCCTGCCTTCCCCAATGGCACAGGGCTGTGCGAGGGGGGTGCACACCCCCTGCCCCAATGCTTCTATCAGGGAAGCAGTGGATAGAAGAATGGATAAGGATAAGACCCCCACAGAAACTGACTACAGGAAAATGCACTTTCCATGTGAGAATCACCACCTCTAACAAAATCCATATTCCTAAACTGAAGGTACAAATCCCTCTATAAACGAGTGCATACTAATTAGACTCATCCTTTACATAAACTCCTAGCTTAAGCCCAAATGTGATTTACTGCAGCTTTGTACTCTCCTGCCCTGCCCTGCAGCCTAGATTTTCACCCGTCTGCCCCGTCTACCAACCTTCAAGACCAGCAGCAGTCTTACTTCCTCCAGAAAGTGTTGTCTAATACCCCCCGAAGACTACAATCCATACCGACCTCTCCCTTTTCTGAACTCTCGTAGCACTTTCTGTCTGTGTCACTTGGCATTTAGTGCCTATGAATTGTCTCATAACTTTTATTTATTTATTTATTCATTTTTGAGACAGGGTCTCATTCTGTCACCCAGGCTGGAGTGCGGTGGCTTGATCTCAGCTCACTGCAACCTCTGCCTCAAGTAGTTGGGATTACAGGTGCGGGCCACCATGCCTGGCTATTTTTTTTTTTTTTTGTAGAGAAGGGGTTTCACCATGTTGGCCAGGGTGGGTCCCAAATCCTGACCTAATGTGATCCTCCCACCTACAGTGCTGGGATTACAGGCATGAGCCACTGCACCCAGCCACCTCATCGCTTTCTGACTGGACTGTTGCACCAATCCCTTAACTGGTTTGACCCNCACAGTGCTGGGATTACAGGCATGAGCCACTGCACCCAGCCACCTCATCGCTTTCTGACTGGACTGTTGCACCAATCCCTTAACTGGTTTGACCCCTAACTGCTTGGGCTATGGCCCTGTTTTCTGCAGAGAAAACTTTTCAAAACACACATTTGATGATGATACTTAAAACCCTCCAAGTATTTCCCACCACCTTCATGATAAAATCCACTGCCCTACCATGTTCCTGCCCTTCCCCTGAGGCTATCCACATTCCAGTCACACCGAAGTATTTATTACCCAAGGTTGTGTAATGAGGTGATATCAAAGGCAGGAGGAGAACCTGGATCTCCTGATAACTAGCTAAGGGTTCTTCCCTCAGTCCCAGCTTCTCTCTGGTCTAATGTTGGGCAACAGATAGGATACCAAGGAGCACATGACACTAAGTCATGGTCAAGGTGAAAAAGTCACGACCAACTAAGACTTGAGGCTTGATGAGCTTACACTGTTGATATCCAGCCCCTCCACCAAGCAACCAAGTGGGCAGTAGGTGTCTGAGACTCAGGCAGCGGTTCATCTGCTCTTTACACCAACAGAGGGAAGGGGATCACCATTTCTCCTTTCGCAGGTGTGGAAAATGAGGCTCCCTGGTCATAGCAGCTATGAGTCTATGACAGCTATCTGGACTAAAATACCAGGCACATCCCTTCACCTATATTCCAGAATGGTAAAATACAACTGCTATCACCACCGTGATGCCTCCCAAGCACCTTACACTAGACACATCTGATTACACCATCTAGTTTCTGCCCAAGAGATCATTCTGTCCAGGACCCTTCTGGGGAACTTCATTTCTTCTCTAACACCAGAGCTGTCCCATGGCTTTTCCAACTCCTTCAATGGAAAGACCGTGAAAAGAAACTTTTGTTTAACAGAAGAGAGGGAAAACTCCACTCTAACTGCTTTATGTTTATACAGAGAAATTATCAAAAACTCTTACCATGCTAATGCTTCCCCCACAGCACATCACAGTGATAAGTGCCTGTGTTTGGGGGTGGCAGAACCAAGTCCAGAGGAGAGCAAGACTAACATCATCAGGATGCATGGACTGGGGGGCATTCTGAGCTGGCTGGCACCAGCTCACCAGAGCCAACTGTACAGATCTTTTCCCAATTTCACATTCAGTGAGACCACGGAAGGAGCCTGATGCCAGCCATGGCGGGAGTACTTACACCATGGAAATTGGCCCATGCTTCCAGCAAGTTTGTCTGGCTTTTGTTTATCCCAGAGAATTTGTTATGAAACATTTACGAGCACACCACTGAATGCATCCATAGAATGGACACTGGGCTGGGAAGACAGGACTTAAACTGTAGCTAAAGCTCTACTGCCAACTCATGATCTGACTTGGGCAAGTTTCTTCCTGCCTAAGTTTCCTTAACTGTGAAGGGCATAAAGAGCACTTTGCACAATGTAAAATAGGGAGGAAATATTTGGCAATGTCTGCAGACGTTTTTGGTTGCCACAACTGAGGTGGCTGTGGTGCTACTGGACAGGGATGCTGCTAAACATCCTACCATGCCCAGGAAAGTCCCTCCGCCCTCCCTTGACAGAGACCTACTTTGCCCAACATGTTAGCAGTACCAAGGTTGAGAAAGCCTGATGGGGAGATAGTGGCACAGTAGCCCATTCAAATACCTTGAATACATCAGCATGCAGAAGGAAAATAAAAGGCACTGGAGTCAGCTTGAGGGAACCCTGGGAGGGCAGTGGTACAGAACATTGCCACGGATGCTACAGGTTGACAATGCAAGGATGAGGCAGAACTCTTGCCCTAACATGGTGCCGGGCACACCACAGGTGCTCCGTAATCATTTGCAGGAAAAGCAAATGTGTCTAGTTGGAAAAGCAAATGTGTCTAGTCAAAATAATAATGCAGTCTCTCTCTAGCAAGCCCACACTTCAGTGTGTGTGAATCCCCCCACAGTGACACCAGGCGGAAGAATCTGACAAGTGTCTATTCACCTCCTCTGGGAGGGTACTGAAAAGAAATGGTGTGAAGTTCTAGCCCTGGAGACTCGGGTGAGACAAATCATCACTAGCCTGGCATCCAGAACAGCGATGGTCAGAAGAGCAATTTTATTTAAGCCACTTTCTAATAGGACTTGAAACATCTTGAAAAGTGAGGTTTTCAAAGGCTCCTCTGGGGAGGCAATTGTCAAAAACACACAGCAGGCAACCTTGCTTTCGACACATTCAAAGCCACTTTTTAAAGACAATCTGTTTATTCTCTGTACCACTTGGGATTGAAAATGCATTTAGCACAAACCACCAGAAGCGGAAACAGCGTTCAGTAAGAAACGTTACCAACGTTGTGGCAAGCACGGGGAACTGCAACAGAATCTGACTAGGCTGGCACCACTCAGACACGCACGAGGAAAGAGGCAATGGCAGGCAGCATCTCTACTGTCCCCCAGCATCTGGGCCTGGAGTCAGCAAAACAGGGGATGAGGCGTCACCACAAGTCATTCCTGGAAGTCCCTTGCAAGACTCCAGATTCTGAGTTCTCACACTGAGAGAGGCAGCTGATTTCTAAACAAGCAGATGACAGAACAGAGGACATCCCTCTGTGTCTCCCTGAAGATCTGAATCTGACCATAAACCACCTGACTCACAAAGCCCTTTAATTAAAAGCCCAAGAGCCCAGAGCTAATTCGAGACATGGCAAGACCCAGTGGCTTCTCAAGGACCAGAATTGTGAGCAGATTAATGGTGATAATCCCACCCTTCCTGCTCTATGAATGACAACTCACTCAACTATAAATTTTTATGCACTGAATGCCAGAGCTGGAAGCCACCTGGGCAACTCTCTGCCCAACCCCTTGCTTTGTGGAGGAGAGGCCCGTGACCCAGGATAGGAGGCCGACTGCCCCAGGCCTGGTCCTGAGTTTCTTACTGACTTTCAGCTAAATGCGGCTTTCTTGGTGTCCAGTGCTGAGTCACCTTTCTAGTAGGAGAAAATGTTTTTGTTGCAGTCTCTACATTCCCTCTGCAAGACTTACTCAGAACTCAGGAAAAGCTGGTTATACTCTAGCTGGGACTTAGGGCCACAGACTGGAAGTAGGACAACTTCAGGGAAGAAATTTCTCTTGCCTGGGCAACATAGTAAGATCCTATCTCTAAGAAAAGAGAAAAAGAAAAAAAAACACTAAACATTAGCTGGGCATGGTGGCATGTACCTGTAGTTCCAGCTACTCGGGAAGCTGAGGTTGCAGAATCACCTGAGCCCGGGAAATTGAGGCTAAAGTGAGCCATGATCATGCCACTGTACTCCAGCCTGGATGACAGAGCAAGACCCCATCTCAAACAAACAAAAAATAGAAAAGAAACTTCCAAAACCACCACATAGCAGGAGCCGGCCATCTCCTGGGCTGAACTTGGCCCTTTCCATCACGCCTCTGTAATTCATTCCTCACATGCACATCCCAGCACAGTGGGTCTTGTGATGCCCGGGCTAAGTGCAGTAAAGAAATCTGCTTGGCCAAACAGCTAATGGATTTCTTTGATTGCAATGCTCGTGCCTTAAACAAACTCTTTGCTTTTTAACTTAACATTGTAATATGTAAAGCAGCAACATGTTGACTTCTAGGGACTGAATGTTTGTATCCCCCTAAATTCATATGTTGGAGCCTAAATTCCCAGTGAATGGTATTTGGAGGTAAGGGAAGATTCTTTGGGAAGAAGCAGGTCATAAGGATGGAGCTATGTGAATGAGATTAATGGCCTTCTAAAAAGAGACACAACAGAGATGGTTTTTCTCTCTCCACCATATGAACATGCAATGAGGAGAAAGCCATCTGCAAGCCAGGAAGCCAGTCCTCACCAGACACCAGATCTGCCTACACCTTGACCTTGGACTTCACAGCCTCCAGAACTGTGAGAAATGCATTTCCGTTATTTGAGTACTCCAGTCTATGTAATCTGTTATAGTATCCTGAACTGATCAAGCCAATGACTTTTTCAGTAATGACAAAATAATTTTGCTACATATTATTAATAATCCCCTAATTTATTGGATGGCAAACTTGAATTTTTTCCTGCTAATAATGGCTAATACTTATGCATATGATTTATGTACCTTGGATTATACAAAATAATCTGTCATTAACAAAACAGCTTCCAGTAGCATCTACCGCCGTCATTTTACTGATGCAGAAACAAAGGTCCAGAGTGCTCAGGCGAATTTTCTGAGATCACACAGCCAGTCAATGGCAGAAGGTTGTCTGGTCCTGAACTCTGTTCTTCACCAGGGGCTGTGTCCACTTAGGGACCAATCAGATCCCACAGACCCTAGAAATCGGTAACTTTCATTAACATATCTGCCGAATGTGGGGCTGAGGGCCTGGGTAATGGGGGGTGATGGGTGGGGTGGCAGTTGTGACCTCATCTTGGAGCCACACACCTGAATGGCACACAGTCACCAAAGCCTACCTATTAGGTAAAGCCTTTGTTTGAGGTGCATTCAGACAAAAGAGCAGTAAGAAGGAGGAGGAATCTCACTGGAGCCCACCCTACAGGCTGTCACTGGCTTCCTGAATTTCTTCCCCCCTGGGGTTGAAGATTCAGAGAACAAGGTATGGTACCTCACTCTTGTTTGCTAATAGCCCATAAGCCTCCAGGAAATATAAACAGCAGGAAATGACGATTAACTACAGTGTGGCAGTTGCACAGGGTGGTGTGGAAGCATCTGTAGTGAGCACCGGACTCCCCCTTTGCGATGGGATCTGGGCAGAAAAGGCTTCCTGCAGCGGCTGGGGCCTAATCAGAGTGTGAATTCCATATACCACTAAGTGAGGCAGTGAGGATGTGAAGTGGGAATAGCGTGTTCAGACAGAGAGCATGGGCCTTGAAAATGAACAAGAGTGACGAAGCTCCCCACGTGAGGAAGGGGTGTGGCTGGAGGTTAAGAAATCGATGGGATGGAGTGGGAGAGAGGCTTGCATTGCATGTGAGTCGGGGGCTGGGAAGTGGGAGAGAGGCTTGCATTGCATGTGAGTCGGGGGCTGGGAGGAGGATCACAGAGGGCCCAGCAAATCCTCATGAAGTAACCTGCACTTTAAATGTACGGATTTACCTTTCATTATTTGGCAGAGACAAGGTGCTGTTGCCAGGTTTGTATTTTATATCATGTGAGTGTGGAGTGTTGTGTGTGTAGATCTACAGCTGTATCTATATAATATCACTACTTTGGCAGTAGTGTCCTTAGTCAAGTGACTTCACCACTCCATGAATTATTTTCTCTTTAAAAAGGGAAAAACATGATGTGCCCTCCATATCTCAAAAGTGTTGTAAGAATAAAGTGAGATAATTAATAAACAATTGTTAAAGATTAAGAAATTGACAAACCTATATAAAGAACTGTATCTGGACTCTCTCAAGGCTGCATACAGAAAAGCTCAGAACTTTAAAATATCCACTGCAAAAGAATCAATTGGGAGGGAGAGTGTGAAGCATGAGAGGAGAAGCCACTTCCTGCAGCTGTCGCTGTCAGTGTCTTGCAATGCCCTACCCAGCACCGCACCCTGGTATGGTCATCGCTCATCCTCCGCTCCCATGTTCTGGGCTAACTTTCTGATCCAACCAACAGCGGTGAGGAAGCAAAATACCAAGACCCTCAAACCCACCTTTCTTATTTAGCTAATGAATGTATATTTCCAATTTTAGATGAAAGAATGAATTTCACAAAGCTTTTCCTAAATCTTAGGGAATAATGAATAGACAGTTAAAGCATGTCTGAAATTCAGATGAAATGGCAGGGTCTTTGCCTTACGAGATGGGCACAGAAATGCCCAGTTGATTTCAGTTTCCCTCTTTCAATCTGCCCTCACCCTGAACGTATTTGACTCCAGCTTAAAGAAGGCAAGACCCATGGAAGCAGCCTGCTGCCTAAGTACCTGGAGTGTGGGGCAGTCTGTGGAGTATAAAAGCCTCTTTAAGGAAGGAATGGTTTCCAACCACTGCACAATTACCTTTATTAGCATAACGTCCCATTGTGCATTTTGCAAAACACTTTCCCATTCCATCTCAGGAAGACTGTAGTGACAGAAATTGCTGCCACTGGGGGGAAGAGCATGTCTGTAAAATTTAAACCGTGGGGCATTTGTTCAAGACTCCTGGGAAATGATGTCCCTTGGTACATAATTCATGATAGCCTTAAAGCTTGCCCTACTTCTGACACATAGATGATATATTTTAGAGAAGTCAGAGAGGGAGGAGGGAGAAAAATTACTTTGAAATGGCTCTGCCATTCGTTGCCTTTTGAGTAAAGCCTGACAATATTTTGGACCACTCTTTTCTACCATAAGGGCTCCCTTTAAGAGCTTTTTTATTTTATTTTTTTCTCTCTTAAATTGAAGAGGCAGCATATCATCCAGTTTCAGTTTTATCTTCTGTAACACCGGATAAAAGATGAGGCTGAATCCATCTGTTAGCACATACAGGCTGCAAACTGTGTGAACGCAGGCACACCCGAACGCATGCGCCTGCATGCACACATACATATCCTTGCAAAAAGGGGGAAAAATCCACACTTTTAAAAAATTTACCATCAGAAATCCTACCAATGCGGACCAGATAGCAGCGCTTTTATCCTTTTATGGGCAGATTCAGAAGGAAGCCAGCCTCGCCCCCACAGAGGCTCTTCCCCCTGCACTGCTATAGGAATTGGGATGCTGGGACTGGCAGCAGGCCAGCCCTTCCCCCACAGCGCTAGGGTTCTAGCCTCCCTAAATCAGTGATGATACCCTTGGGGGCCATAGCCTGCCATGCCCCAGCCGGCCCTGGATGGGGGCTGGGAGAACCGCAGGGCACCGAGAGGGCTTCCATTCTCTGGCACAATTGGCCAAGTGACTAGGCTGGTTTTCTAGGGAAAATGGGCAGGCAGCCTGCCTGGTTTTATGGAGGCAGAGTGGAGAGCCCCATCTGGCAGCTTGGCCTTTCCTATGGTGCTGCTGTTTGGGTGGCACTGTGTATCGCCCACTCTGGGCCTCCAGAGCTGTTTTTGCTCCACAATTCCTGGCAATGCTGCATGCAATGGATCAGGTCAAGTGCAGCAGAAGATCAGAGACTGGAGCCAGAAGTGACCTGGATGTGCCCGCTCTCACCTTTTTAGATGGACACAGTGCAGGTGGAGAGTTCTAAAATGCATAGAGCGCTTTTGTTTCCTAAGCACGGGAACTGTGTTAATTACAGAGTTCCAAAAATAAGCAGCTTCATTTCATTAATGAGGTGAAGCTTGAGCACACATGGGCTTGGAAGAAGATGGGGTGGGGGTGGGGGTGACAAGCACGAGGGACAGCCGAGGCCACTGACCTCAAAAGGCTGACGAGGTTCTCAGGGAGGGCCCAGGCCCCAGATCCCCAGCATGTGCCCATCCCTCTGGAGTGCTGGGCCCATGAACTCTGCTCCTGCAGTGCCTCACATTCTCCCCCTCCTCTGTTCCCAATGCTGCTGCCCTAATTTAGGCTCTTATTGTCTTTCCCCTGGACAGTTCTGCACACACAGCCAGATGACTCCTCCCAAAGCAGCACGGCCATTATTGCATCACTCTGTGGCTCAGGAACCTTTAATGATTCCTCCATTGACTAAGAAATAAAGCCCAGCCTCTATTTTCTAAGAAGCCTTCATCCGGTCCCTGACCCAAATCCTGGCCTTATTCTCCACACCTTCTTTTCCCTGTGCTGAGCCTTCAGCTCAGGGCCCCCTTTCCAGCCTTCCCACCTGGGTGCCCTTACTCCTATATGCCCCTCTATCTAAAATACTCTTCTTTCTCCTTCATTTCTTTGATTCTACATCCTGTCGAGCCTTCAAGGCCAAATTTAAAGGCCACTTCAGCCATGGGCTCAAACTTGACCCCCAGAGAAAATTTCTTTGTCCTCTGAACTCTCATAATTTTACTATCCCTCCATCCCTTCTTCTGCTGTAGTGGATGCTAGACACCTTGCTTTTCTCCTTAGGCTGCAAGACATCTGAGGGTAGAAAAATACCAAGTTCAACTCTGCATACTCATTCCATCTAGCATGTGGGAGGTGCTCAACAATGTTGCATAAGCACACAAGTGAGCGTGTCTGAAGGATGGCAGCCAGAAAACTATTTTGCAGGAGACGCAGCTTCATAAGCAGATCATTCATGATGGCATGCAAAGAAGGCAGGCTGCGTGGGCTGGGGGTGAGAGCAGAGGACACGATGATCTCCATGACACTGAAGCCAATGGTCAACTCTTTCTTCATCTTTACTAAACCCACTAGCAATAATTGACACAATTGCGTTATCAACTGTTTTAGAAGGTTCTTACTTACTTGACCTCTTCCCAGTCTTGACCTCTTCTTAGTCTCTTTGGTTACTTCTTTCTCTTTTTCTAAATTCTTAACATTGGCACTTCCCAGGACTCAGCTCCTCAGCCTCTCTCTGCTCTATCAGGACTCGCTCCTGTAGTGATCTTGCCTTAGTTTCACATCTTTAAATACCATCTCTATTTTGATAAATGCCATGTTTACATTTCCAGCTTTGACCTCTCCCTTGCCAGCACTAACCAACAGTCTACTCAGAAGCTACACTCTGATGCCTAACTCAAACTCAGCGTGGCCCAAAACGGAAGTCCTCCTCTTTCCTTCCAATCCTGCTCTACCCACATCCTTTCTCATGTCAGCTAATGACCATTCCATCCCTCCAGTTGCTAGGACAAAAATACTGAATCATCTGAGCCTCTTCTTTATTTCACACCCCAAATTCGATCTTTCAGAAAATTCTTTTGCCTTTACCTTGAAAATATACCCAGCACCCCTGCACACCTTCCAACTAGTCCAGCACAAACATGCTGCCGCCGGGTCCGCCCCTTTCATCCCTGACACCCTGCGGTTTACTTCCCGTAGAGCAGCCAGGGTGATGCCACTAAAATGCGAATCCCACCGGGACCCTTCACTGATACGTGCTCTCCAGCTTCATCAGACTCAGCGTGGAAGGCCTTGCCTCCCCAGGACCTTTCCGACATCAGCTGCAGCTGCTCCTCTTCCTGTATTCTTTCAGGTCCACCACCCTGGCCTCGTAGCTTGTCCTCAAATCCATAAGTCCCACTGCCTTTTCTCTCTGCCTGGAACACATTTCTCCCAGATATATGTGTGCTCATTCCCTCACCTTTTAATAGTTTTTGCTCAAATGTCATTCTTTCAATGAGAACCACCCTGGCCATCTTTTTCATCTGCAATGGCCTCCTCTGCAGCAGCCACAATCCCCTCGGTTTGATTCCATTTTTCCCATTGACCATTTGACCTTCTAATATACTAGAAGGCAATAAATATTTATTTATTACCTTACCTTAAAGTTGTTATTTATAATAGTATACTATATATAATATAATAATTATTACTTATAACAAATAAGATAAATACACGACTTTATTACTTTTTTCTTAATGTTATTACCCTAAGAAAATATTATTATTGCTTTAACATTATTAAAGTTATTATTTATTATTTAATTTTTTTCCTTCACTGAGGTAGGCATTCAATAAATATCTGTCAAATGCATGAATGAATGACTTTAGTCCATAATCCTTAAACAATGAATGGCATTGAACCACAGACAAAGGCAGCTGAAAGGCTCCTGTAGGCAGGAGAAGCTTGAGGAACCAGGTCCTGGAGATAAAGTTTTCTTCAATACTTCAAGATGGGACAGTGTTGCACAAGCCTGCCTGAATTAAAGGACACTGCTAGAGAAGCACCACTGAGCCCAGACCTACCATAGACACTTTCAAGGGACCTCAATGTGCAGCAATGCTTTTGAAAATTTTTGTATTTTTTAAGACATAGCGTTAAGATGTAAATGAAGCACACTAAAGTTGATCAATAATTGTGTACATCTTCCCTCTACAATTTTGTTTGCATTTCACATATATTCGCACCTTTAAAAAGGATTACAAAGACCATATCCCCAGTTCTATCTGTAGTCGCCCACTATTAGACACCCTGCAGGCTCCCAGGGCCAGGCTCACATCAGTGTTGCTCACTGTTATGTTCCTAGGGCCCACCCAGACATAGTGTTTTCAAAGCTTTTGTTCAATGAGTGAAGAGATGAATGAATGCCTTCTGAACATCTCCTGCTAGGACAAGTCCCATGACACAAGAATATATTCTGAGAAGGAGCTCTCTACTAGACTTGGCCCGAACCATCATTAGCCCGAGTGCCAAGCACAGTGCCGGCAGACATTCCGTAAGTATCCAATTACTAAGGATCAAGCTCAAGCATCTGCAAGCCTGGGCATAATAAAGGCTATTTCTCAACTCTCTGTGCCAGCATCTCAGGGCTCTCTACCCTGCTGCTATGGTTTGACCCCAGGTAGAGAACCAATGTGAGTAAAGTCACACATCCCACTTAGTTGCTGTGTCTGTCCTGCCACACAGGGAGGTTAGGACTGAAACTCTAAGATCAGTCCCCTTGGTGGATGGGCCGAGTCATGAAAGCTTCAGTGTTTAGTCATGCTGGAAGACTGCCCTTGTTGTATTCCAGCTTCGGGTGACCATTTCTCCTCTGGACAGCCCCTGCCACGTCCACCCATGAGCTGGAGCCTATCACACTGTTCAACTGGCATCTGTCGCACTGTTGCTGGGGCTTAAGTACTGTTGTGTGTCAAAGCTTCCTCTAAGCTTGTTTTCTTCCCAGATGTTTGTGAAGACACTTGCCATTACCAAATTCAGAAGCATGATTGGGGCTCTCGGGCTCAGCTTAAGTCAGAAATTGACTGGGCTCCGGGAGTAACTTCCTTGGAGGCCACACTTACATAACCACACGGAAGATGATTCCAACATGGCTGCGCATGCCTTCTTCTACCTTTTCGGGAGTCTTTAACAGGCAAGGGGTCAATTATTGCTATTGGAAATAAGAAAAAAATAGAGCAGAAAAATAAAGACAGACCTGCCCCACCAACCCACACATGTGAAGCCACAACAACTCAACCTCATAGCAGACAGCAGCTGATTGAATTTACCTCTCCAAGACAAGACTTATTAAGGAAACTGATTACCATTAAAATGAAAAAGTATAAACTTCTGCTTTCATGGTGGTAGGCATCAGGAAAGAAAGACTTGGGACAGTGATAGCATTCTTTCATCTGAAAGTCATATTTCAATTGAACTTGCAAATGTTTCAGAGACAACCCACAGGCGAGCAAAAGTGATCCATGAGAATCAACATTCTTTTCAATTTTTGCAGTATAAAGATATTTTCACAATGATTTCCAAAAGCCACAAATAACTTACGTTCAGCATTTGTTAGCCTTCAAATGAATTAAGTCACCTATTCTTGGCTTGCACATTTATTCCACAAACATTTGCTAAGGTAAACAGGCAACTGTCCTGGGCTAGAACAAGGGTATAGCATTTGGAACCAGAAGTTTGGCTTCAACTCAGTCTGGAACTAGGTACCTCCCCTCTTTGAGTGTCAGTTTCCTTACATAATAAAACAAAGCTGATATGCACCATATATAGCTGCTCTGGAGTTTAAACGAGCTCCTGCAATGACACAGATACTGCAGTATCTGATATGTAATAGACATTTTAAAATGCGGAGTTAGAATGGAATGCCTGTGAAGTAAACACCACTCTATTACATGAGCCATACATATTTTACTGTTAAGGTGGTCACGTCGTTGGAAAAGGAGATGGGATATTTCTAGCTATGACTCTAATATAAGGTGGAAATCAGTAAAAGTGCTACAGTGTCACAAAGAAAATGCTTTGGGAGATGAGACAAACCAGAGATCATTGGCAGCTAGGAATTAGCAAATACTTTCTAGAAGAAAGGACATTTGAAGTAGGATGAACGCTACAGTTTATTTTAAAGGCTAATGGTGGATGATTATTCCTTTATACTTTAATACATAGAAAAGTACAATCTGATACGCTTGGTAATTTGGAGGGCATAAGAAAAGAAAGAGAACATGACAAAGATCCTGTCCCCAGATGATTTATTATCTAATTGGGAAAAGATCATATGTGCTTATACACACACACGCCCACACACCCACACAAGTCAGCTGTCCCTGACAGTCTGTGACAAATGCCCAATGAATAATTCAGAAATGAGGAGGCAGAAAAGGATCAGGCAGGCAATGCAGTATGATCAGAACTGCGCAGGCATATCCCAGGAGAAAATCAGGTGGCTCTAGCTCTGGTCTTCCCCTCTCTGGGCCTCAGTATTCCCATCTATAAGATGGATGGCTTGATTTAAATCAGATTTTTCCAACCATGTAGCAAAGGTACACTTGTGGTCCAGGGGGACAGTTGGTAGAATCAAGGTGTCTAGAGTTCCTCCTCCCCCAACAGGCCACTACCCTGTGGCTACAAGCAGCTTCATCCATTTCTTTGGTGTGCTGTACAAATATTACCATTTTCCATGCAGCCATGACAACACATTTTGAAAATCCGTAGTCAAAATTAACTCAAAGAATACTGCCTGCTTAGTTGACCTATGAGGAGAGCCTGAGTGTTGCCCTGAAAATGGAGAGGGCTTGTATAGGCAAAGGAAGTCTCAGGAATATAGAGAAGCCGATCAGTGCAAGGAGAAATGTGGCTCTGGGGCAGGCAAGCTCAGGCCCCCCTGCAAGACCAGAGAAGCCATGTGCAGTGTGGGAGTCACCATATTGTAACTTGACATTTTCTTTCATTGTACTTACATTCATTAAAAAATGGCCTTTGTGATGGCTAATTTTATGTATCAACTTGACTGGAGCATGGGGTACCCAGATATTTGGTTAAACATTATTCTATGTGTTGCTGTAAGGGTATCTCTGGAAGAAATTAACATTTAAAACGGTAGACAGAGTAAAGTGGGTGGCACTCTTCAATATGGATGGGCCTTAACAGATCCCTTGAAAGCCTGAATAGAATAAAAGGTGAATTAAGCACGGATTTGCTCTCTCTCCCTCTGTCTTTAAGCTGGAAGATGAGTCTCCTCCAGCATTTGGATTGACTTGAACCAGACTTACACCATCAGCTCTCCTTGTTCTCAGCCCTTCTGACTTAGGCTGGAACTCTATGATCAGCTCTCCTGGGTCCCCAGCTTGCCAGATGCAGCTCTTGGGACAACCGAGCACCCATGATCATGTTAGTTAATTGCTTAAATAAATCTCTTTATAGCCACATCCATATCTGTATCTATCTCCTACTTGTTCTATTTCTCCGAAGAACCCAGATTAATGCCTACCAAGTAACAGGGATGTGTTAATTCGCTCAAGCAATGAAACCACATCTGGTACTGTCTTCCTTCCCAAAAGATGTTTTACAGTCATTAATTGTGTTAATGCAAATTAGTGAGTTGAAATTTAGCTTTCCTGTATTACCTCAGTTGATTTGAAGCAAAGAATTGAACAAGTATATTCAAATACTAGATAATTAACAAATGTCTAAATTTCAAGCATGTCTGGAGTATGCTCTGAAATCCAAAAGACCTTTTGTAAATTCTGGTTTTGCCATGTGTGAGCCACCTGATTGATCGTACGTAAAAATGTAAACTCCTCTTTCTTATCTGTACCAGCTGCTCTTGCAGAATTATTAAAAAGATTAGACCCAGCTCAGAGCTTAGCACACGACGTGTCCTCAGTAAGTGCTAGTTTCCTTTCTCCTTGATCAAAACTCATACTACCAGGTCCTGCAGGTCCAGTCTCCCTCTTGCCCCCGTCAATGCTATCTTCATTTGCTCCTCACCACACATACCAACCCCTCTAGCTTTTCTTACAATTAGCAAAGCACGCTCATCTCAGGCTCTCCCCACTTTCTTTCTCCTCTGCCTTGTACAACCCACATCTTTCCTTCGGATATTGGCATGGCTCACTCAGTTCCCCCACCCCCACCCCACAGCTCAAACACTTCTTCCACCTATCTGCCCATCAGACTGCCTTCCCTGACCCACCCATATCAAGGTGAATGACAATGTGCCTATGAATGGCTTTTGTGCTTCCAATGAGCATTGCTCTGAGAGGCTCCAGTTGGAACCACCACCACAGTAGTTTGAGGCCCATGGTCCTGTCCAACCATGACACCCATCTCATCCCCCTGACCTCCCCGGCTCTAACACTTCACATGTATCACCTCGTTAAATCCTCACAGCACCTCTAAGAGAAAATGCTATTCTTATCTTCATCCCATTAATCTAACTAATGAGGCACAGAAATGTTAACTAATTTGCCTAAGGTCACACAGCTAGTGAGTGGAGAAGTGTCACAGGTGGTCTTATCTATCATGGAGAAACTCAGCCAGGGAGGTGGAATCTTTGCCACACCCACTGCACAGCCTGGCCCTACCCTTATATCTTGTTGCCTTGGCTCTGTTGTTTCTAAATTTAAGAGGTTACCATTGCTCCCAGGAAGACAGAGTAGGAACAACAATGACAACAAAAATGAAAAGAATGTGATGAATAGTAAGCATTTCGGACAGCCCCAAAGAAAGACACAACAATGGTCAAAAGCACTATATCAGTACTGTCCCTGTCAAGGCCACTGCCCATCAACAATGCTGGAGACCTTGAGTTAGTTAAGTCTGTGCCACTGGAGTTATTTGATGGGATGACATGAGTTTCATCAAAAGGGGAATTTCAGCAAAAGGCTTTGTGGATGTGATTACACTTGAATTTAAGAAATAAATTGATAAACCTTTTTATCTCTCTAGTATGCAGTTGAAATGTGGCTTTGCTGTTTTCTAATCTTAAAGAGACCACAGAGACTTGAATTATATTTTACTGTCTTGGGTTTCTAGAGTATTGGAACAGCTGTGAACTCATGAATTTACACAGAACAACTAATGTGTCCTGAATACCTACTATATGCCAGGAAGAGAATGTAGGCCTCACCTTTAAAATGCAGGGGTGGATGACACAAAATTTCCTCCATCATAGACTACTACATCCTAGTGTGATATTTCCCAATAAATATTGATACCAGACATAAGCTCCATTCTTACTATCCAATCAAATATTATCTTACTAAGAACATAATCCTCACACTGTGTTTAATAAGCTTACAATGTGCTTGTTACACTGCATTATTTCCTCAATTGCAAAAGATTTTGTAGTCAGCCTTTCATATTCAAGGGTTCCACATCCTTGGAATTCAACAAACCCAGGATGGAAAATACTCAGAAAAAAAAAATAAAGAAATAACAACAACAAAACATAATGCAAATTTAAAAAACAACACAGTATAACAACCATTTACATTGCATTAGGTATTATAACTAATCTAGAGATGATTGAAAATATATAGGAGGAGATACATAGGTTACATGCAAATACTGTGCCATTTGATATAAGGGCCTTGATCATCTGCAGATTTTGATATCTTGGGAGAGGGGTGGTCTCTCTCCCAGGGATGACTGCAGTACAGGGGACAGTTGTACAGTACAGCGCACGGTAGCACAGTACAGGGGACGATTATACAGTACAGTCTTGATGGTTGCCAGATGACTTGGATTCCCCTTCCCTGGGAGAAGGTCACAATTGATATAGGGCTTGGACATTTGCCTTGTTTAGCAAATGGAGTGAAAGTAGAATAAAGAGAGGCACATCCTAGTAGAAGCTTCAAGAAGTCTCAAGTTTCTGCCACCTTGCTCAATCACTTCTGTCATGAGCATGACGCATTCCAAGAAACAGACACTCCTTCAGGCCAGGTTCCAGAATGAGAAGAAACGTGCAGCAGTGCCACAGAAACCAACTTGCAGCCCCTGACACGGGGCATAGCAAGATACCCGTCGCCATCAGCCACTGTTATTTCTGACTGCACCAAAAGTGACATACTCCACATTTTTCCAGATCAAATCATTTTCTATTCATAGGTATTATGTTGGGGTCTGCTGAGAAGAAATTATGTCCATTTTATGGATAGATCCCTAAGACATAAGAATGGTTAAGCAATAGCCCAGAAATCAACCAGAAAGAGAAGCAAAGCTATACACTCACTGAGTGAGTTTATAGTATATAACAAGGCTGACTCACCTTAATGTAAAAAATCTCCGCAAACTGCAGATTGATTAAAACACTAGCAAATCATAAAGGTTTCACTGGTATATGGGCCAGTTCCTGATATCACAGATGATGCAGCAACATACCAACAGGCCTGCAATAGAACAAATGCAGAACATTTTCCATTAAGCTTCACGGGCTGGCAGCCCCAGCTCTCACACTCAGAGGCTCCACAAAGCAACACTAAATATCTCAGAGAGACTGGATGCTCCTCTCTGGCCATGGAAAGGCTTCCTGAACTCAACAGACAAGCTCTGTAGTGGCTCTGTGACAAATATCTAGGAATGCCCATTCCATGCCTGGAGCTGGCACCGGGAATGGCAACAATCAGAGGGTGTGTTATTTCACCAGGAAATTCAGACAGAAAGACCATGACCTTCATGCAAGTCAAGAAGGGAGGTAGCAATTCAGGACAGAGGCTCACACAATTTGACATGAGTGACTAATTCAATTTTCTTGCTTCTATTGTTTTAAATTCAAACCTTATTGTTCCTTTGCTTTGCTTTATTGTCTTCATTCTCTCTTACTTTCACTTTAAAAAAAAAAAAATTCCTTTCAATGGGAGCCAGTGAGTCACCATAATCATTTATTTAGACACATTTCAGGCTCGCTCTATGCTCTCTGGGCCCACTTGCTGACCTATATGGAAGGCATTCTGCAGCAGCTGATCTTTTCACCAGAAAGCTCAATTTTCAACAGCTATTTCTGGGCGGTCTGGGAGGGTTGGCACCTTGCATGTGGCTTTCCATGACAATTCACACCCTTGGTTTCCTACCCTGACCCAAGCTAGGCTGACTTCTAACACCTTCCCCTCCTGTGTACCCACAGCTGCTGTTTCAAGCCTCCTCGTGCCTGGGGCAACAATCCAGGCCTTGGCCTTTTTACACTGTCATATCAACTACATTAAATTATCATCCTACAGCAATTAGGTAAACATATACGTGTACATGTTTGTAAAGCACTGCACTGCATTGCAGAAGCCAAATACTAATATAAAATCAGGAAAAGTATTTCTGACAACCGGAAAAATAACCCCAAACCATTGCAGACAGACCTGGAGAAGTAAAGTTGATAAAAACTGATCTGTGAACAGACTCTATCCTTCACCCAAAACCACTCACCAGGTAGTACCTTGTGAACACGGGTCCCTCACAGGCATGTGAGTCACACCCTGCAATTTGCACAGAGATTTCAACTTGTTTTCAAAGCTTGGTACCTTCAAAATATTCCTGAAAGGGAGGCAGGAAGGAAGATTGGCTCCACTGGAGGATGAGCAGATGAAGGCCCAGGGAGGTGGTCCAGTCACTTTGAGCAGGTCATTGGCAGACCAAGAAGTAACTTTATATTATTTTAATATCAGGGGCAGTGATTTTTTTTTTAATTTCCCCATTTTATAAACTTGTTACTTACAATGGAACACAGGAAATTCCAGTCATCTTACCTCAAGTACCTTCAGGTAAGCCTCTTCAGGGAGGCCCCTTGGAATGGGTTCAATGAGGGCAAGGTTTATCTGCTGGAACAACTCCAGCACCTAAGCACAGTCAGTTCTCAAAAAGCAGTTATTGAACAAGGAAAAGGCAAGTCTTTGCTTTTCCCTTTTTTAATATTTTTAAGCAAGCCTATTATCTGATCTAGCAGCTGAAAGCAATCTTCCCTCCCCAACTCCGGGTAATGAACGCTCGGCAACTTTGTAACTATGGGGTCCGTCCTTTGAAACCCACAGGTACCTCTGGTGGGAAATCCACTTCCATTGCTCCTTTGTGAAAATTCCCTGATAGTTTCCCACAGCTGCAGGATGTCCTCTAGCTTCGGTCTTCACTGAGCTCTAGCTACCCCCTCACACTCCAATCCTAGTGAGCTGCTTGTGCCACCTGCTCCAGGTTGGTACAAGTTGCTGTAAGCCACTGTCCTGAGGAGCAGGATTCAGAGAGGATATGAGGTGGGAGCTGGCAGCCCTCAGAGGTCCTCAACCCCGATGTGTCACTGGGTCAAATGCTTTTTTTTCTTAGCCCTCCTCTCTCCCCTTGTTGCAGTCCCATTACATTTGCTAGGATTTTTCCCTGCATTTGAAGAAACTAAAGCTTCTCAGAGACTAGCATTTTGCTCTGTGAGAGGAAAGGCCCTACCAGGGTAGGTTTTTTTTTTTTTTTTTTTTTTTTTCCTTTCTGGAAAGGTCTCCAGAGAGTCTTCCAGGTCCCACAGGCTCCCCCTGCTACCCTGTGCGTCAGCAAAGTGGGAATGGAAAGTCCTGGCTGAAATCCTGACACACTTTGAGGGTTTCTCGAGAGCCTCCCTGTTCCAGCCTCCGGTCACTTTTTATAAACACCAGTCCCCAGCAGGGATCCGGCGAGCTGTTAATCCCCGGGGATTCTGAAGAAGCCCTCTTCCTCTGGACTGCAATTAACACTCTCCTCTCCACAGCTTTTCACTTCCAGTTTTTTTCCTGGCATCTTATACTTTCCTTAGCACAATCCTGCCCATCTGATGGTTGTCCAGCTGGTTAACTGGGATTTAGAGCCAGCATTTCTTCCAAGTTCCCATGTTTATTAAGAAAAAAATCACAAATAATATTTAACTAGGACTCTTGGACTTAAAAAATAAATAGGAGCAGAGGTCTTCATAAAAGCTGTGCTTTCTTTCTAGTCCAGATCCTGTGCTATGTGCTGGGGATGTGAAGATTGAGGACAAGCCTGGACCCGCCCTGCGTGGTGCACAGGCCAGCGTGAGAACAAGCCAGTGAACTGGAAACAGCAAAAATGTTCTGGGTCAGAGGGAACGCCAGGAGGGCCTTGAAATCACAGGCTGGCCTGTGATGTCTCCATGACCCCATGGCCTGCAACCGGCCACTCGTCCACTCAGCTCCAGCCCTAGCATCCCTGCAGTTTCTTCACCTGGCCAGGCACACTCTACCCTGGTTTGGCCCTCGCCGAGGCTCTGCTTGGAACACAGTTTCCCCCGATTAGCCACATGGATTCTTCTCTCACTTCCTGAGGCCTTCGTTCAGTCCTCACCTTTTCTGGCAACCCTATTTAAAATAGCAACTCTTTCCCCAAACTTCCTGTCATCCACCTATCCTTCTGTGTATCCACCTCTGCTTCATTTTTCTTCATGGAACTTGTCACCATTGAACATGATGTACATTTTACTTGTTTATGTGTTTATGGTCCGTCTTTCCCCAACAAAATATAAGCTCCATGGGTTACAGAGTTTTGTGTGTTGGTTTACTGCTGAATCCCCAGAAACAGACCAAGAGAAGTGTGCGACTCATTGTAGATGCTCAATAAATATCTGTTGAATAAGTTGATGCATGAATGATGGATGAATTTGATGGGGAACTGGGGAAGGTTTCCAGCGAATGTTACACCAGAAGTGAATCTCAGAGTCTGTCTAGGCAAAGAAAGGACATTTTGAAAAGAGGATGTAGCTCATGTGTGATCCTGGGTAAATCACATTACCATTTTTTCTTCTGTAATACGAAGCTAATGCATAGTATTTGCAAGTCGAGGCTGAGCCGTGAAACTGAAAAAGGAGCTTAGGTGAGCTAAAATGAGCCAACAGCGGTGCAGGCTGAAACAACATGGGAAGAGACAAGAGGAAGTTGCCTTTCTCCGCAACCAGCAGATTGAGTTATGAGCAGCAGACAGACGCTGGGGACCCCAGACCTGCAAGGTGGAAGCTGGTGAGTCAACTGGATCTCCTGGTTCAACAAGGAGTGCTTCTGTTCCAGGGCAAGGCACAACCCCAAGCACTCTATAAACTGTAGTCTGTGAATCATTGATTCACAAAGCAAGCCACAATGCTGCATCTCTCTGAGTCTTGGTTTTGTCCTCTACATAATAAAGAGCACAACTTCTTCCATTGACCGTGTATTTCTGGATATTTCCAGATGAATGACACATCTGCAAGTATCCAGAAAACTGTCTGGCACTTTGGGAATACATGGTCAAAGTTTGTTAAATAGAAATACCATATACTATTTGCATGAAATTTACATTAAAGTAGGGAACACCATGGGACTCCATTCTGGAAAAAGGCAAAGAAATGAAGCTATGATTATATTTTCTGAGGCTTAAGAGACTCCAGTCATGGCAGGAAAAAGCATTTTATTTTCTTAAAAAAATAAAATATAATTGTAGCCTGGAAGCAGTGTGTGGTATGGAAATGTGTAGAACTTCTAGAGCCAGGCAGACGTCAACCAAATCCTGGTGTCCTATTTCCAGTCCTATGTCTTAAAGCAAATTTTAAAACCTTCCTTTTCTTTATCTTTAAAAGAGAAATGAAAATATCACCTTAGAAGGTGTCTGTGGGATGAAAAATGTATATAAAGATGATATCCAAATAGTTAGAATGAATTAATGGGTGCTAAATGTATACTGAATAACATAATTCACTGTTATTAATATAATTAAAAATTTGGGAATACTTTGAAAAATTCGGGGTCATGTCTGGACTCGGCAACCTGTAAGTCACCAGTTTTTTAAAAAAATAACTCACATTCATATACCACAAATAGCGATCGCACTGTAGCTATTTTAGCTTCTATGAACTACTCAACCTATTTCCTGAATCTGAGGTTTAACAGATAAATTTACACAACCCATGACCTTACTAGCAGGTTACTGAACATACAGTGTGAAAGGGAGAAACAGGAACGAGGACTTGATAAAACAGATGTTTTAAAGGGAGAAAAAAATAGGAGATATCCACTTAGCGTTTCATCCGCACCTGTACAAGTTCATTTGCTCGCCCCGAGTCATGAAAGAGGAAACCCCACTTTGGACCCATGGGGAAGGGGGCTCTTGGTTTCAGTGATTGCAGGCCAGAGCCAACCTCCTCTCCATCTTGAGAAAGCCTCTGGGCCTCAAGTGTGGGGCCAGGCTTGCCTCACCAACGCAGGAATGGCTTTAGACTTCATCTAGTCAAACACACTTGTTAAAAATGGAGGACCTGAGGCTCAGGGAGGAGAGGGGACTTATAGCAGATCAGACAGAGGGTCAGCGCCAGAGCCAGGCTTATACCCTGGGGACTCCTTGGACAATGCTCACTCCACTGCCCACATGGTCTTCCTGATCCTTGCAGTTTGGTAAGCAAAACTGCAACAATCTTTCACCTCCTCTTCTGTTCCTTCTTTCTCACATCCAGTGTCTCAACTCTGCTAAGCCCTGCTTGGGTTTGACCCTAAACACTTGAACTTTGTAAACGTGAGGCAACTGGAGCACGGCCGGATCACACAAGGGCTCCGGCGGCTGCTGCACGGCGTCTCCCTCCATGTTTCTCCTTCCCCTGCCCTTCCTTTTCTCTTTCACAATCTTTTTCCTACTTTTCCCAACTGACTTTACATAAAATTGAATGCATTCTTAGCGTTTTTTTTTTCTTTTTAACCTGTATTAGATTTTTCTTTATTTTTATTTCTAAAGTAGCATATGCAAATGATTTGAGTGTTTTTGAAACGTGTGGAATAAGATTTACAGGGTTCTATGTTTCTGAAGCAGCAGAATTGGATATTTTCTCCCTAAGAAATGTAATTTAGTTGCTTTCTGCCAGTTAATTGTCAGATTTGCCTTTCTTGGAGGTCACTGGTCCCTGAAAAACAAAAGGTCCCTCGGCCCGCAGGGGGTTCTGAGGAGTTAATTCCACCTGTGAGCTACACAAAGGCCAGGGCAGAGCCTTGTCCAGAGAGTGACTGGCAGGGCCCTGCCCTCTGCAGTGCTTCCTTGGAACTAAAAGGATTCTCCTATCGCACATGCACACGCTTACATATACACCTGTACACATCCACATATTCACCCCTACACGCCCACTCACAAACCACACACAGTACCCGCACTCACACATACCTATACACACACAGTTATACACATCCACAAATTCACATCCACACACACACTCACAAACCACACACACATACCCATATCCACACCACCCACACTCACACATACCTATACACACAGATATACACATCCACATATTCACATTCACCCACACACTCACAAACCACACACACACACCCATATCCACACCACCCACACTCACACATACCTAAACACACACAGATATACACATCCACATATTCAC
>NW_016107316.1:8355902-8374842 GCF_001604975.1 Cebus imitator
CACACACCCACTCACAAACCATACACACACACCCATCTACATACCATACCCCCACACCCACTCCAAGCCACACATAAACACACATACATCCAAACCACACACATCATGCTTACACACTCACTAGTCCAGGCCTCTCTAGTTTCTAAGTTCCAGCCATCCCAGAGACATCCTAATCTCTGTATGCCCTGATGTGAGCCATATTTACAACTCGCTAGTGGCCCCAATAGTCTATGCAAACCAAAGGCCTTCAGGATCCTACAACTTAAGGTCACTCCCCCATGGTGGAAGCCACATGGCTATCACTGGTTATGAGTGGGTGAGACCCTTCTCCAGAAGGGCAGAGTGGGTCCTCAGAGAGGAGGAGCTGCTGATTTTTAAGTATCATCAGATTCTGAAAGAAATGTTAAGCTTTTGACCTAGAAAAAGTCAGAATTATGATGCACTAATAATAAACTCAGAAGACAAAGATATAAAGAAAGAGAAACAAGAGAGAAAGATAAGGTGAGACAGGGAGAGGTAGCTCAGTGAGTCGGTCCCCAAACCTGTTTACCTAAATGCTCTCTATTTAAATACCTAGTCCACACAGACACAGGACCCTATATAAACTATCCCATTTCCCTGGGCAAATCTTGCACTGGCTCTGTGCTCTCCAATAGAAAACTTTCGCCCTCCTCTCTGACACCTCCTCAATAATGCTTCGCTATGGTCTAACCCCAAAAGCAGAGCAACCACTAGAATGGCCATTGCCAACAGGGCCACGGCCAATGGCCATGCTTGGTCAAGCAGCCAATGAGACCTCGTGGGCATCAGTGGTGCGAATGGCAGTAGAGGCACCAGGGCCAAAATACATCTGACACAAAGCAGCCAAAGGCACAGACCAGTGCTGTGGAAGAAGTAAAGGAAGACCCAGGAGGGAACCCAGGGGAGCATCCCTCCGGAGGTCAGCCCAGGGCTGGAAGAAGCTCCCAGTACAGCCAGCCAGACAGCCCAGTGCTTCCCACTCTCCTTCTCTGTTGACATCCTAGCCTCCATGTCTTAACTCTCAGAGAGACAAAGGAAGAAGTCATTTACTCAATAACTCAGTTCCTAGGGGCCAGGGAAGGGAAGTGACAAGTTCAAGCTCACTCAACAAGCCAAGAGCAGACCCAAGATAAGAACCAAAACCTTCTCACGCTCGGTTGAGGCTTTTCACTTCCCCATGCTTGCTCTTTTTGCCCTGGGTCTTCCTCACATGGGTAAAATGATGAGTAAGATTTAAAAATTCCCTCTACCTTCCCCTCCAAGGCCAAAACAAAAACTTAATTATAAGCCACATTCAATCAAAAATTCCCAGCTTATTTTTACTTCTCAGAAAAAGTTTTTTTTTTTGAAGACTTTGTCCCAATGAAATTTGAGAGCCCATTTTTTTTTTTTTTTTTTTGAGACGTAGTTTCGCTCTTGTTACCCAGGCTGGAGTGCAATGGCGCAATCTCGCTCACCGCAACCTCCGCCTCCTGGGTTCAGGCAATTCTCCTGCCTCAGCCTCCTGAGTAGCTGGGACTACAGACACGCGCCACCATGCCCAGCTAATTTTTTGTATTTTTAGTAGAGACGGGGTTTCACCATGTTGACCAGGATGGTCTCGATCTCTTGACCTCGTGATCCACCCGCCTCGGCCTCCCAAAGTGCTGGGATTACAGGCTTGAGCCATGTTTTTAAATGTGTTTTGGCTGTTGTTTTGTTTTTGTGCCAAGCATGGTCATTTAGTTCAGTTAATTGAAAAATATAAAAATGACCATTAACGCTTTTGACACACATGAGATGGGCCACGTCACCATACCCTCTAATAGCCAAAGGTAGGATATTCACTTGCGTCATCTGGACTTTGCCGACACAGTGAGTTCTTTTAGGCTTTTTGCAAGATCTATAAACTCTTCTTTGAGACTCTTTGCTCAGAAATGCTTCCAAATTCAGAAATGTTGTCTTTTAGAAAGGTAAAGAGTACATAAGCCATATATTATGTACATGCCCAGCAGGGTCTGAGTCACTCATCTTTCTGCTGAAAACCTCATTCATCTTGAGTGGAATACATAAAAGCTATAAAGAGTCTCTGGGTCAGCCTTTGCTTTCAAATGCGTGATGAAATAAACTTCCAATTTTCAGAGCTTTTTGGATTTTGGACTTAAAAATAAGTGAATGTATATGTGTCAGAAAATAGCTTATGACCCCATTTATTACTTCTGAAGGTACGAAAGGACCTGGATTTAAAACTGCAACACTCCAGAAAAAAAATACACTCTTAAAAAATAGGAAAAACACTTAGGATAAGGAGATTGATCATCTAGTGCGTGTACAGTGCTTGATGCTGACAAGAATCATTATCCTTGTTACAATCTAGGAAATAATACGGCTAGGTTCACTTCAGGCATAAACTGAAGGCTGAAAAGCTAGAAACACAAGCCCAGAGGGGCTGACTACATGGGGCTTTTTCAGGGACGATTCAGGAATGTGTAGTCAGAGAAAGGAGAAGTTTCACTTCATGTCACTTCCCTCCCAGAACAACAAACAAAGAGGAACCTAGAGGACGTAGCCAAAGCTTTACAAACAAATTTTATTCAAAGATCAGGCAAAAAGGAGGATGGATGTATATTTAATTTACATATTCCTCACCATATTCCTGAGACACTAACATTATTAACTTTAGTTCACAAACTGGAAAACTTAGCAACTTAAGGAATTTGCCCAAGGGAAGGGCCAAGATTCCATCCAACCCAGGTCTGTTTGCTTCCAAACACTTGCTCCAGAACTTCAAGAAGCAGATGTCACTTGTTTGGATTTCAAAGAGTTGTGGTAGCTGAGTTTTTGTCTCAGCCTTGGAAAGGCCACCGGTCTCAGTTTCTCTTTTCCTTTCTTTCTCTTTCTTTCCCTTCCTTTTTTCTTTTCTTTTCCTTCCTCCCTTCCTTTTTTCTTCCTTTTCTTTTCTTTTCATTCCATCCATCTACCTATCTGTCTAACCCCCCCAGCCAGTTTCTGTGGAACAAAGAGCAGGGGTGTCATCTACATGCATGTCTGTCACTCTGTAAGCTAAGAATGTAGTTATCTTGTGTTCCTTCCCATGACTGCAAGCTGTCCTGGGGAAGAGCCTGAGAAGTAAGTTGGATACCACCTGCCTCGACTGGGCGTGATCCACAGCTTAGCAAGGCCATATGCCGCACTCGCTGCAGGCTCAGCTCATTACTGCTGGGTTGCATCCTCCATTGAGGTGGGCTGAGCAAAGGACACCCTGAAGGACGTCAGCCAAACACAGAAACACCACTCACATGGAAGCACTTGAAACACAAGCTATACTTCATTCAGTTTTAGGATAAGGAGGCTCCTCTGGCTAGCAGAAACTTACCGCCTCTTTGAGATGAAAGTTGTACACAAGACACATCCTAATTAACTCCACGCTCCTCACCTATGCACAGCTCTTATTTATAGTGTGGGTGGTACAGAGAGATCAGGCTTTGAATGCACACAGATGTGATTTCAGATACTAAACATGCCACCTTTCTAATGAGGTGACATTATGTAAATTCCTTAACACCTCTGGACTTCTGTTTCCCCATCCATAGAATGGGCATAATAACTGTTTCAAAAGTTCTTCAGAAGACTACTAAAAGTGGGTACAAAATGCTTATCATTGTCCTGCTGACAATATCCTACATGGCTCAGTAGGAACATAAGACTCAAGAGATCAGACAGCTTGTCAAAGTCCAGGCTGCTTGTGAGTGGGCAGAGTGACTATCAGACCTGGGGGTTTCTTGGACTCTCCACTTGCTCTTGCCCCGACCGTAGCATGAATCTTCTCTACATGAGGTGACTGGGAGCCAGCCTCATCGCTGTGGCTGGAAAGCCTGCAACTGGTTGCCAATGCGAATGAGAGAACTTGAAGAATGTTGGGATAGATGTGTGTCACTCATTGTTCCTCATGATAAAAAAATGATTGTGCATTTAATTTGGAAACTCAGGAGTCTTCAAACTAAATAATAATTTTTTAAAAACCATATTAACTTAAAACAGAAGAGCACATTGCAGTAACCAAGGCATCTGTGAGGTCAGCCTCCTCTGCATTCACTGTGGTGAAGGCTCCAGAATATGGGAGTAAGCTGGTGACTCTGTGCCACTCCTGTGTCTCTGCTTGTCTCTTGTCACTGTCATCAGCCTTTCATCAGAAGCCTCAACCAGAAAGTCATTTTCCTTCTGGGAAGGAAAGCAGGGCTTCTTGGCTCCTTGAGAGGATTCTTTGAAGACACACTTGGTTCTCCGCATCCCAGCTCTCTCTTGGCAACCCTGCTAACTAAGATGGCTAGGTTTTGCCTCTTCACCTGTCACTAGAGGAAATGAGCCCAAGAGCTTACTAGAATCATCAGGCTAGGTGTGGAAAGGCCCTTTCAAGTCATGAAATCCAGCCTTCCCATTTCACCAACAGTAAAACTGAAGCACAGAGACCTGCTCCTCCCTTACGAGGAAGTGAGGCCTGCAGCTGACAGCTGAGCTTAGGTGGGCAGCCTTCTAGGACATGCGCTTTTCTGCTTTGTGCTCCCTCTCCGTGCAATGTCAGGTGTAATTCAGGTGCTCCACAGAGAGCGCCCATATGGAGGGAATGAACTCTATTGTAGTAAGAGTCAAAACAATGCTTCCCTCTTCCCCCAGCACACTGCACTCTGTATAACACTGGCCAAGCTCCACTTGGGCATGTGTTTCCTCCCCTGCTTCTGCCGTGGAGGGAGAGCCACCTGAGAGCAGGGGTGATGTATTGATCACTGTATCCTAGTGCAACACAAGGCAAGAACCCACCCCATACATATTTGTCAAATAACTAAACTCATTTTTATGCTTGATCCATCATAAAACTGCAATTAAACTATTTGGGGCACTCCATTTCCCCAGTTTCATTTAAAAAATCTAATTATCTATGCCATACAGAATTTTTATTAGAAAGTGAAGTCATTAAATAAGCAGACACCAAACTCAGGCCCTGAGATAATTGCAAATAGAAACGCATCTGTCTGCAGCGCTAAGTTGGACCTGGTAAACACACTGCTGGGAAACATGGCACCCATTTTCAGCTCTTGGATTTGTGGGGAAAATGGGGTTATTAAACCAGGGAAATTAGGCTTCTAAATTACACGAGAAAGGTTCATGAGCACTTCTATAACTGCTTTTCAATATCTCCAATTTCCTAGGTGATAGCTGTACTGACAGACTGAATCCCAGCACTTAGGGAGGCTGAAGCGGAAGACCCACTTGAGCCCAGGAGTTCAAGACCAGCTTGGGCCACATGGAGAAAGCCCACCTCTACAAAAAAATTTAAAAAAAGTCTTGGTAACGCACACTTATGGTCCCAGCTTCTCAGGAGGCTGGGGTGGGAGGATCACTTGATCTGGAGAGGGCGAAGCTGCAATGCGCTACAATGTCATCACTGCACTCTGGCCTGGGTGACAGAGCATGACCCTGTCTTAAAATAAGAAAAAAAAAATAGACTGAATCCAAATCACCTTTGTGTTTGAAGAGCTATCCACTCATATGCTCTGACCTTGTTGTTTCTCCTGTCTTTGTATCCCTGGAAAGCAACCATTATGCTTTCCATTCATAAATTCAATCACAAAATCTTGGCCTGCCTAAAGGTTCAGTTTATTTCACTGACAAACCAGCAATCCATTCTTGGGCAAAGGAAGCTACTTCTAGCACCATCAAACATTTCCCCTTAACTCAGATGTGTCAAACTCCTCTTCTGTTTATCACTTGTAGAAATAAAACCCCAGGCAACTGCAGAAACCCTTCTTAAGGCTATGCTGAGAGCTAAACCCTAATAAGCTCTCTAAATATTTACTAAGAGACTGAGTTACAGCGCTGACCAGTTCCGCCCCTGTTAAAATCTGCCTGCATTATCCAAACACAATTATTTTAGGTCACTGACATGCCAGCCAAGGAAATGACAAGACTGTGTACCACAGCACAAAGAGCAAGTAGAACCTAGCTTTAAATTCTGGTCCTGCCACTTCCTAGATGCTAGACACGAGGTAAGGGACTTTACCTTTCCCCGTTTTCTTAACTGTAAAATGGTGACAATAATACGAACATCACAGAGTTGTAGTGATAATTGGGAAAAATGTATATTCATGTTTATGACAGCTTAAAAAAAAGTTCAACACGCTCAGAATAAAAAATATGAAGCGTTCATTTTAAAGTATTCTCAGAGATAGAATAAGTTTCTAAAACTCAGGGTGTTTATTGCCACCTCAAATTTGTTCTCCTCTGAGAAATGAAAAGTGCTGGTAATTCCTGCATTGTAGCAGTATTGCGGAACATAGCTTATCTAGTGAGAGATGATAACTTCAAAATTAGCCAGCAGTGCTAGGAGCCTGAGCACAGGCAATTCTTAGCCTTCTCAGATAATGAATGGATCTCCAAAGGCTAGAATTCATCCAAAGAGCTTTGCACCACGGTTTTAAGGGGACCCGGAGGCCCAGTAACTGAGAACACATTTCTAATCAACATAACTAAATAACAGCAAGTCTACTGTGAGGCGGGCACCATGCCAGACCCTTTAAATACATAAGATCATTCAAATCTTAGAAGGCAAGTATAATTATTGCAATTTTTCAGATGTAAAAATTGAGACCCAAAGAGGTTAGATGCACCTTCAACCACAGCTAAGACAAAGCAGGAGTGGAGTTTGAACTCATGGCTGACTCTTAAGACCCCTTTCTTTCCAATCACCATGATGCCTTGTCAGGTAATTCATGCAGCCACTGAGACAAGATTTTAACCATGACGAAGTAGGAACTGGAGGCTTCTATGAGAGGATGAGTCAAAGCTCAGCGAGAAAGGCAGGCCTGGTTCCCTACCATGCTTCTCTCCCCTACACTGCTCACAATGGCTGATGAGTGGCTTTCTAGCCACCACTCCATTGCTCCTCAAGTGGGCAGTGGAAGGACAAATGTATTCAGCCACAATGCACAGGCCACCTGAATCAACCCTCATGGGTGACTTAGTCAAGTGGCCATCTCTGGGCCCACATCAGCCTGCCCTTCCTTTTATCACACCACCTCTCTCACTGTATTACAAGGATCTTTTCCCTTGACTACATTTTTTTTTTTTTTGAAAACAGAAAAACTCTTCACTTTTTTAATTCCTCGCTTCCAAAACTGTATTTGGTACTGGGCAGATACTCAATAAACATAGGGTACATAAATGAGTTAAAGGATTTAACATCAAGGCTGGGCAAATGCTTCTGGAGGATGCTCTAACACTGAGATTTTACAGCCTAATTATTCCTAAGTCAGTTCTCAATCTCTGGACAGTGGTTCAGGGCTCTCTCTAACACTGATATCTCCCAAAAGAACCAGGACATTATGGGTCCTTCGGCCTTTCAAAGTGTTCAAAGCACTCCCTGAAGGCTATTCTATTTCATCCTAAAAGAACACGCAAATGTGGCCAATAGGATAGATGCCATCACCCCCATTTTAAAGACTGAGAAACTGAGGCTATATGCGTGAACTCATTTTCTCAGGGCCAACATTTGACACCGAGGCTGCTGATTCTCTGGCCTTTTCGTGCTACTGTAATACTTGCTCGGCTTACTTTTAACAAACCTAGAGTGCGGTGACGTGATGGGAGTACTGACACAAAACACCAGGGAAGGGAGGGAACAGCCACACTGGAGACTCACTGACAGCTGACAGTGGGTGCCCCTATGGCCCTGGGGAGCTGTGAACTCCCTGCCCAGGGCTGGCTTGGGAGGGTCTACTCAACTCTGTGTCCCTGACTTACCCAGTTGCATCTGGGTCTGGGAGTAAAAGCAAACTGAATTATTCTTGGTGCTGAGTAAAAACAGGAAGTCACAAGTGGTTCACTCTGCTCTCAGCTGGGGTCCTCAACAGTTCAGGTCAAGGGTACACTTGGGACACACCAGGCAGCTCCCTCCACAGGAGTCCAGCAGGAACAGGGAAAGTGGAGACACTTCCTGAGAGCCTCCTGGAGTGTGGGTTTAGGCAGCTGGACTGAGGAGGTCTCTGTGGTCCCTCTGGGACTGGCCCAGGGAGCCCAGCTGAGATGCATGTATGTCAGTCTCATCACTTTTCCATTCATTCAACCAAAATTGAGGGCTGACTGTGTGCTCAAATCAATGTGACCTCAGGGAAATAGCTCACTTGCTCTGAGCTTAGTTTCCTCATCTGCAAAGTGGAAAGAGCCCATGCCCCACGTGGCTATTGTGAAGATGAAAGGAAGTAACACCAGTGAGGTCCTTCACCACATTTGGGATTTATTTTTAGCACTGAGGCACTATGCACCCACTATGTGCCCAAGCTGTGATGCTGCTGCCCCCTTCCCAGAGCCAGTGCCCAGAGGCAGGAGGGAATGTGGGCAGGTCTGTTCCACCTCACTTTCCCACTCTCCCCACACAGGAGCCCAGGGCCAGCAGGAGGTGAAGTTCTGCCAGCCCCCAGCCTGGGCCCAGTGCCCATGTTTATGACTGTTTATTTCAGAGCAAGTAGAAAGGAGAAATTAGAGCCATGAAAGACAGGACAACAGACCAATAAAAACCAGCTCCCAGAAGAGTCAGAAGGAAGAAGACAGGCAAAACTGTCTCCATAGCAACACAAGACAGTCAGAAGCACGCAGGAAAAACAGCCCCTGCTCTGCCTCCTGTCTCCACTGCAAAGCAAGCCCTCACCCCCAGCCAGAGATCAGTGAAAGCCAACAATCGATCCACCCAAAGACCCCTGCTCCACAAGCCCAGACTCGGCTAGCAGCCACTCTCCTCCTGCTGGCCCAGCACAAGTCCCAGCCTCCCAGGGTCCCAGATTGGCATTCGGTGCCCTGGGGACTCGACGCTGTGCAGATGGCCCAGGTCCCATCCAGAGGATATAGTGACTGGTGACAGAGAGGAAAGTTTCTAACAGGGAAAAAAGGAGGGCCACAGAGGTTCAGGGGAGATCAAGACCCTGAACTCTAGCCCCATGACCCCATCTGGGGTTTCCTGGGGAGCAGGCAGGTAAACAAGGATGTGGGAGAGGACATCAGGCCCTGGACCCAGAAGGGTCGCTCCGTCAGTTCTGGACCTGACACTCCCCAAACAGTGACTGGGGGAATTCTGGGGATGGGTGGGGAAATAGCTTTGGAGGCCTTAAATGACAAAGCTAGTGGCCCTGGTCTCTGGGGACATTGGCTAGCAAGTAGGAGCAGCTTGGAGGAGGACCCAGGGACGGGCTGGCCCATTTTGACAGTGAATGTCTCCTGGCAGACAAGACAGGTGTCTCCACCAAAAAGCATGGCTGGCCTAGGACCAGCATTTTGGGAAGTGGGTCAAATTGTTCCCAAAGCCCAACATTGGAAAAGTGCCTTTTGCCAAACTGGGGTGCTGGGTTCTGAAGGAGGAAAGAGGGTGACGGCAAGGAGTGCTGGGTCCCAGGCATAGCAGCTTTCTGGCTGGCTAAGACCGTCTGTGGCAGGTGGCAGCAGAAGGGTCCAGGTGTACAGGGGCGGGGGAGGGAGGTCCATCCCTCCTTCTGGGGCTGTTAGCGTGTCCAGGAGCCCACGGCCTCGGGTGGTGGGAAGGGGAGGATTGGGGTCCCCTGCAAGACTGGAGCTTATCATACCTGGGGGTAAGTGAGTGAGGGACGAGGGAGGGTGGTCTGGGAAAGGAACACAATCTTGAGGCAGCCACTGCAGAAAGGGGGCAACGGGGCACAAAGCGGGACCTCTGGCCGGCGAGCGCTGGAGAAGGGCTCCAGGACCGGGTCCTCCGCTCTGCCTCCCGCCCGAAGGCTGCAGGGGCGTCCGGGGGGAGAAGGACGGCCGGGAGGCGCCCGCCCCGCCCCGCGGTGCCCCGCGCAGGCCGAGCCCCGCGCCCGCAGACCCCCGCCCGCGCCCCTGCCGCGCCCCCAGCCGCGCCGCGCTCACCGAGTCGCCGCCGCCCAGCTCCGCCGCCCGCCTCGCCGCCGCCGTGGACGCCTCTCCCGCGGCCGCCGCAGCCTGCGAGACGGCCCCGGAGCCCCGCCTCGCCCCGCCCCGCCCCGCCCCCAGCCCGGCTCGCGGGGGCCGCCCAGCCCCAGCCCCGGGGATCCCCACCCGCGCTGTCACCCGCCGCGTCCTCACCCTCGCCCGGGCGACCCCATCTCCTTTCCCGCCTCTGCCCTCCGCTCCCAGGCGCTGGTGCGGACTCGCCCAGCGCGGTTGCCCCTGCCCCTTCTCAGGCTTGGCCTCTTGGCCTTGCCCTCCCAGAGGAAGCCTGAAGCAGACCTTTCTGTTTCCGCACACCGAATTCCTCCACACCCGCTGTTGCCCTCCAAGAAAAAGGAGGAATCCCCGCAATCTCCAGACGCACGTTCCCCTTCAAATCCATGGCCAGCCAAATCATCCCAATCCCTAGGCCCGCTCCCAAATTGCTTGAGATTCTGAACCCATTCTCGCTCCCAGTTCCATCCATCCTATTAACAGGTCTCCAGCCTGGGGGCCCGCAGTTATCCCATGGGACCACAGTAAAGGCTTCCCAAAGGCCTAATGCAAAAGATGCAGTTAACCTTAAAGAGTAAGTCCTCAAAAACACTTAAAAAATTCTAGGATGCAAAAAGAAAGCATCATTGACAGGATCATTGTTCTAAAACATCTGCCATGGAGGCTTTTTGCATTAGAGAGAGGGAGATTCAGGAAACCAGAGAGGACTCAGCAGTGCCAAACAGGTTGTGAGTCAGAGCTCCTGTTGAGGGGAGGGAGAGCTCCTGGGGACCCCGGCTTTGGCTGCTTCCTTTCCTAGTCCATCAGCCAGAACATCATGAAACATGTGTTAAATTCCCATAGTGTGCCAAGGTATTTGCCCGACGCTGCACAGGTTGGGGCCCTGTGTGGGTTGGGATCAGGAGAACGTGCTGAGGCCCCTCTCCTTTCTGAGATCCAGGGTACTTCTCCTGGAAGGACTTGCTGCCCAAGTTTCCTTTGGGCTCTGAAAGGCTCTCCTGAACTGCCCACAGAGACTCATGGTCTGTTTTTTTGGCAAAAATTCACAGAGGGAAGGAAGGCACTGCCTAGTTAGAGTGAAATTATTTCCCACTTGGAAGGGGTCCTTAGGATCAGAAAAAACACTTTCCCATTATCTTTTTGAGTTTTCCCCATGCCCTAGACCAGCCTCGGTTGTCAGTCTCCGCAAAGGTGTTTTATCTGTGAGTGTTTCTATGAGAAAAGCCTTCTTGCCATGAGCTAAACCATGTCTACTTCACACACACACACACACACACACACACACCCCTAAAATTTTCTGGCATAATCTGTCCCCCTTGAGCTTGGCCAGGTTTGGGGACCAGCAAGGACTCATCAGCCACAGACACCATTCATCCACATAAAACACTATCATTTCAGACCATGCGAGGATTTTTCACTTTACACCTGTCTGTCGCTAATAATACAGCTTAAGTTTGTGAGTAGACTATTTGATGCCTGAGATTTCACTTCCACACACTTAGAGATGGCTTCTGTTTCAATAATTGAGGGATGCCTGCATAGTATTGCCCAGCCTATTATGAAATAATAGGGTTTTCTAATGATCAGTGTGGAATTTAATAATTGTTTCCTAAGACACAATAACCAGATGAAAGTCTTTTAACTTTATCAGTAATACTAATAACAAGTTTAAAGGTTATTATAAAAAAGATTATAGTGAAATTAAACTGTCATTTAGGAGGCAGGTAAGTTGAGATGGAATTTCAGGTGGTTGTCACAGTGTTTGCTAAAACGAATCTTAATATCTTAATTAAATTAAATGTAAACTGAGTTATTCTAGTTTCAAGGACATCTTTTTCATGTGTTTGCTTTTTAAAAGAGATTGATGAAGCATGGATGACGTGCCAGGCACTGCGCTAAGTGATGGAATAAGGACACAATTCCCTGGTCTTGAGGAGGACACAGCCAGGCTGGCTGTGGAAACCATCTACAATAGAGATATTTCCCATGTGGGCCCAAGAAAAGAAAGAATTCATTTTGATTGGGGGAAACTGAGAGCAGAGTCTTGAAAAGGGCAGTTTTACGCTAAAATTGGAGGTGGGAAGTTAGACTTCAATAGGCAGGAAGTGGGGACAAAGACACTCCACGCAGAGAGGCAAAGTGGAGCCTGGGTGAAAAGTGGTCCAGGGTGGCCAGCGTACCGGGGGTATCCCGCAACATGGGACAGAGATGCAGAGCTACAACATCAGCCGGAGAATCTGTACTTGATCCTGGGAGCTCCTGGGGACTAAGTGGCCTTGACCAGAGTCCCGAATAAGGAGACTGATGAGAGGTTAAGGTCCTTAGCAACAGTGGATGGAGAAAGAAGGGGAGGCAGCAAGTACCCCCTCCACCCACTGAGACTTGCCCAAGACTATGTGAAGCATTCCCTCTAAATCACTCAACCACTTACGTTTCCCTTTCCCACCTGACTCCTTTCCCTCTTCAAAGGATCCTTTCTGCTTCTGGACTTGCAGTGACATTCCTACCTCTGCCATCTCAGCTACCAAAAATTATTTCTTCCAATGCTAGGGGAGAGTGTGATACCTTGGGCTCAAACTTCTGTCCTCTGAGTATTTCTATGAAATTGACAGTCTGAACCACTTACTCCTTTGACACATCATGTGTGACAGCTGTTTCTCAGTAGTGGCATTTAGGACTTTTCACATAAGTTTCTCAGGGACAGGGACTTTTTAAATTTTTTCTGAGTCACAGATGAAACCATAGATTTGAAGTCAAAGCTGAACATAAATCTGAATTCTGCCACTCACTGGATATTCTATCATTTGGTGTTTTTGTTTTCTCTTCCATAAAATTAGAGTAATAAAATCTACCTGAGAAGGTTGATGTGAAGGCTATTATAAACTGCTTTGTAGCTGTAAAAGAAAAAATATGTAAAGTGTCCTGTGTGTGTTTGTGTGGCCTTGTGGTGCCTTGAATTGCACTGGGCATGTAGGAAGTGCTCATTTCAAGCTGCGTTAAAGTGCTTATTAACCCACTGGCTGGTGGGTTAATTCACAGATAAGAACAGGGCAGGGAGACGGAGGAATCCTGTGTGGTGAAGCCTTGTGGTGCTCTGTGCTTGGTACTCTGTGAGGAAGGAATCTTCATTTTTGCCCTCCAAACCCACTAATCTCCAGCAGGAACGATATAATGTTTTCCCCTGGCATTACTAGAACGGCTTCCAAAGGTGGTGGGTTTTCTTGCCAATTGCTGGCCGGGGCCCCTTTATATAACTAGGGGTTTCTACGGAAACATGGACTAGGCTTCAGAGGGAGCATAATAGATTTGATTATGAACACTGAGCCAATTTTCACAGCTGACATGCAGCACACTTCCTTGTTGCAAAAATTGCAGCCCAAACTCCATAGAGAAACTTCGTGATGGCTGGAAATCCTTGCCTGTGGCTGAGTTGGAGCACACGACTTAAGAGCTCTGCCTCTATTCACTTTTAATCACTGAGCATGTCAGGCTCTTCCAGGCCTTCCTTCCTTTACACATGGTACACCGCTGCCTTGAATGACCTTTCAACCTGGTCTGTTCTTTGAGTTTCTACTCATTATTTTTGGAAACTGATTCAGAAGCAACCCCTCTATAATGACTCCTTTAGCTCTCTGTGACCAAGTCAATTGTTCTTTCCCATGTGCTTCCATAGACTAGCGCTTATACCTCTACAGGAGCATTCACCAAGCTGTGATGAGTGGATAAGTTTCTACACAGTTGATTCTTGTTATGTGCAGTAGCTATATTCTATAAAGTCATCTTAAATACTGAATAAATGTTGAGCAAAAGCTTCTAGGGGAAATGTAGGGTTAAGCTCCTGTAAGTCTTTGGTCACATATTTGTCAACTAATGAACACATAAACTTGCTTTATGTGTGTTTCTGTTTAAAGATACTTTCTTTAATATACAATGTTGATTCACTAACATTGAACTTGACTGGGCATGGTGGCTCAAGCCTGTAATCCCAGAACTTTGGGAGGCCGAGGTGGGCAGATCACGAGGTCAGGAGTTCGAGACCATCCTGGCCAACATGGTGAAACCCCGTCTCTACTAAAAAAATACTAAAGAAATAGCTGGACATGGTGGCGCACACCTGTAGTCCCAGCTACTTGGGAGGCTGAGGCAGGAGAATCACTTCAACAAGGGAGGTGGAGATTGCAGTGAGCTGAGATTGAACCAGTACACTCCAGCCTGGCGACAGAGGAAGACTCCATCTAAAACAAAAACAAAAACAAAAAACACTGAACTTACGGTAACAGCACTATAACTCATGTCTGAACGAAGTTTATATAACACATGTATTTTCTCTGTAAGGAACCTCCCAGCCTTCTTTGAAACACTAGATGCCACTTCAGCACTGTGCTTGGAGGTCATTATTTAACAGTGAAATCACGGTCAACAAGCACAAAAACGTGAAAGAAGTGTAGCACTAAATAGATCACAAAAAGGATGCTGTATGAGAGCTGAAACAAGAAGGCAGAATATGGTCTTGCTGGACCTCAGCAGGGAACATGCCTGTCTGGGTGCCTCAAGTGCTTCATGCTTGGGGAATGTCTACAGATCACAAAAGCGATGGAGTATTGAGTTTGAGGTTACAGATAAGCTGTATGTGCCTCCAGACTAGATTATGAGCTCCCTGAGGCCAGGATTGATGCTTTATTATTGGTCTTTGTATCTCCTCAACACCTAGAAGAGCACCTGATACACAAAAAATATTAATATTTAACTAATGCCAGTTGGCTGAGTGAATCATTCAATCTGGCCTTGCATTTCTTTAGATTTTTTACCAACAATTTAATAAATGTACATTAATAAAGCACAAAAAACTGTTGCTGGTTCTTTTCCCATATGAATGCCAAAGATCTGATTTGGTTCCTGCCAGTTATTTGATAAGAGCCCCCAACTCTGGATGTAAAGAGCATTGTATTTAGAGTAGATTCCTCATGTGTTACAAATGTAGATAATACATTTGTTGACTTCCAAGGTGGGGAAGAGTATGAATAGCACCATCCACCTTTCTCCCCCAAAAAGAGAAGTGGGAGATGAATTCTCAGGATTTGGAAAAATAGAGTCAAATGGTAGCCAACAGTGAAGAAAGAAAAATTACATAGCCCAGGAACTGTAAGGGTCACTGGTGACACAGTGACAATAGGGAAGGAGAGTAGGGGCAGGGAAGTTAGGGAGACCATGTAGGAACTTTGCATGCTTCATTGCCCCCAGTCTTGTTTCTCACATTCATAATTAAAATGGTTGTAACAGGACTTGCCACAAAGAATTATTTTTGCAACTAATGTTTATTGAGGACCTACTCTGTGCTAGACAGAAATGTTAATAAGATCACGAATGTGCAGACAATTAATGAGCAGCTAGCACAGTGCCTGATGTAAACCAGCATATTAGTTTCACGTTGCTGCAAAGTAATACCTGAGACCAGATAATTCATAAAGAAAAGAGGTTTAACTGGCTCACAGCTCTGCAGGCTGTACTGAAAGCATGATGTTGGCCATCTCCCCAGCTTCTGGGGAGGCCTCAGCAAACTTGCAACCATGGCTGAAGGTGAAGGGAGGCAGGCACATCTTACATGGCCAGAGAAAAAGTAAGAGAGAAAGTAAGTGAAGGAGGAATTACCCACTTTTAAAACATCCGGATCTCCTGAGAAGTTACTCACTCACTGTCATGACAGCAACATAGAGGGGATGGTGCTAAGCCGTTCTTGAGAGTTCTGCCCCCACGATCCAATTACCTCTCACCAGGCCCTACCTCCAACACTGGAGATTACAATTTGGTGGGGACACAGGTTCAAACCATATCACCCAGCTACCAAATTTAAAAAGTGATTATAGTTATTTTCACATGCAAACATTTTTTTTTGTTCTTTCTGTCTCTCTCTTTCTCTCTGATATGCAAACTCTCAGCATGTAACCTCTATTTCTTCTAAGTCCAAAACTTCTGATACTTTTTGTAGGTTAGTTGATCTCATTCTTTGGCTGGCCAGGTAAACCCAGAAATTGTTGATTGTATGTATTGTTGGCACCTTTGACAAAATAGTCTGCCCCTTTAGGGGACTCAAACTCCACCTTCAAAACTCACAGTCTCCAAAATCACCACCATCGAAGTAATGATACCTATATGCTAGCCTTTGAGCAGGGACTTAGAGCATTTAATAAACATGTGCAAGTCATCTATTCAACTACACAAACAGGTAAGTAAGGGTCACTTATGACTATACCCATTTATAGCCTGGAAATTAAGGCTTGATGTAACTTGTTCAAGTCATCAACTGAATTTCAGCCACAGTCAAGAAATTAAAACACGGGTGTCATGACTCATAGTTTGGGACCAAGTCTTAAATTCTTTGGACAACCAAATCTTCTTCTTTTACTCTGCAAATACTTTCTTTGCTTTTCAGAAAGTATATTGGTGAGAAAGTGGGCAGGTCTGATTCAGACATAGGCCAGGATTCTCTCTTCCTATCAGAGATTCTGTTCTCTTTCTGTCTCTCTCTCTCTTTTTCTTTCTCTCTTATTTGAAAAGTTTCAACAAATCACTTCTGTTCCAAGTACTGATCTGCTGATATTTTTTCATAGGTTTGTTGATCTTAATCTTTAGCAGCTGAAAAGTACAATTTCAGTACTAAGACAGTGTTGAAATTATCGTCCAACAGAATGGTTGACCCTGTAAAGCTTTTTGTAAACTATTCTAATATTATATTAATATTTCATGTTTAAATGCCCATTACTACATGAAACAGCTACATAAATGGCCATATTCATGATTTTCAGCCTATCATATTTGCCTTTTAACCCTGTTAACTAAATGAGAAATGCCTTAGAATAGTGATACTTGCAGGAAACTTGCTATCTTTAGAATTCATATCTATTATATCTTCTTTATTATCCCTCCTTCAGCCACTGCCCAGATCAATCCCTTATCAATTTTCACCACAGTTATTTTAACAGGTTTCTGGTTGGTCTCCCTGCCTTCATATCTAACCTATATAATTCACTGTCCACCCTGCATCCCAAGTGACCTTTCTAACAGACGACTATGATCATGGGATATGTTTATTGAAACTCTTCAATGGCTCCCCATTACACTAGACCACAGTCTTGCATTCTCTGCAGAACTCATATGGCCAGTTATAATCTGCCTTTACTTGTTCTTTCTGCTGCATTTCTCTCCACTTTTTAACTCGAAATATATCATTTCTATCTGCTTTTGTAACTGCTATTTCCTCTTCCTAGAATGTATCTCAAAGTGTTTTAATTCTGCCCATTATTTTCTGGGGTCCTGAAAATTAGAAATTATATGCACACATACACACACACACACACAAAAATACACACAACATTTGTGTTCTCAATGTTTGATATCTAAATATCTAATATAAACTTAACATAACTTAAACTTAGTATTGACCTCTAATGTAAGCTTAATCATAACCACTGAGTTGATCTGCATTACACTGAATAAGATCCAGAGATTAGAAAAATTGCCCTTTCAAATTATTTCTGGAAAAGTACAATCAAGCCCGGAAGGGCAATGTGATAACTTTTTTATAAAGAGGCTGTTTGGATGCCTTTGTGTGTGTGTGAATAAAACAAAACTCCACGATGTTGTGTGATCTTAAAATAAAATCCACATTAGTGATGATTAATCAAATCCAACAAATAGTTCTTGGCTTCTGATGTCGAAACACTTCCTTTTCTCACATGCCAACACCTCTACGTTTTCTTTGTTTTAATTATACTAAGCATCCTTTTGTTCTTCCTGGGATATTTGCCTGGAGGCTGGGGCAAACTCTAAATAATAGTCATCATCATTATAAAAAATAGTACTTACGCAGTCTATTTTTAGAGCAGAAGACAAACCTCCAGGCATGCCCAGTATGACCCTGGCAGAGCTACAGTGGTTTCCTGAAGATAGTCTTGGGCTCTTGAATATTTCACCTGTCTCATTAGTGTCACTCATGTAAGATGGCAGCTGCTTCATCTGATAAACTCTATCAAACTGCCTCCCATCTGCTAGTGAGAGAAGAAATGGAAAATTTTAGAAAATCTGGTGGTTTTATGTTTACATATATAAATGCTGTTACTTTTCTGATTTCTATGTTTCATCTATACCTAGGCTTCAGTGAATCCATTTAATGTGGATTTTTTTTTTCTAGAAAGAAAAAAGGAATGTTGCTTTTTATTATACATAGTAAGTATTTACAGCTCTGAAAATCTCAGAGGAGGAGAGGCTTTAGGCATAATCTAGACCTATTTATTCATTTGACAGACAGAGAAACTGAGACCCAGAGAGGGAAGGTGATTTCCCAAAGTCATAAGGCAAATAAATGGCAGAGCTGGGATTCAAAACCACATCAATCGTGTGCTGCTTCCAGGCTGGCTTTCTGGGGTCTCTGATACTGAACATTCACCCCGCCTTCTGATACGAGCACTAAAGTTTACAGCTTGTTGCATATCTAGGAGGCTCGTCTTCTGTTTGTAAATTATCAAGTTCCTTCACAATTTCTCATGGATCCCATTGGCTTCCATTAAGTCTTGTCTCCAGGAAGGATGAGTGTATATAGTGGAAGGACCTGGCCAAATATGTGGACAAGAATCAGAAGCTGCTCTTCTAAATAGGCAGAGTGATCTAGTGGCAAAAGCTTGCAGTCCTCATCCCTGGGTGGTGGGAACAGCTCTGCTTTGAATTCCTTTTATGATTTTGGGTGAGTCAGCAAACTTTTCTTCTTTCAATGTTTTTATTTGTTCACTGTGGATAATAAATACCTGCCCTGCCTACCTCATAATAATGTTGAAAGAATCATATAAAGTGACAGAAGTGAAAAGCAAAACAAGAAATCATCATTTCATGTAGCAGAAGAAACACAGTGGAATATGTTGGCTTTGTTTATTGCCAATGTGGCATGCATACTAATTTGATACTC
>NW_016107316.1:8374928-8445457 GCF_001604975.1 Cebus imitator
TACCAAATATCAAATAAATTTTATATTTTTATATTTTTACATATTTCAGCTTAGTAGAATTGACCCAGAGGGAAAAGGGGAGAAAGTTAGAAATAACAACAAATGTACCCAGATGTGAGTTCAGGACATTATGAATACTTCAGTTTGAAAGAAGTGATGGGAGATTTAGAGAGTGGTCATTATAGATAAATTTTCTGATTTTTCTAAGGATATTCTACTAGTTGTTGAAAGTGATGGGTGAATGTGTCAGTAACTAAAGTGTGATTTCAGCATGCATCTATATCTTCTTTCTTATTTTTTGTCTTAGTGTGATAATCTAATTTACACTAAGGAGTAATGATTGAGAGGTTCTTACCTCATTCTAGGGAGTACGTTGACAAACATTAATGTAATAAACATCTATGTTCTTCCCACACAGAATATTAACATTTTGTAATTCGTGCTTCAATTTTTCCTTTTACGTAATAAAATTAATCTTCAACTGAAACTTGGAAATCTTAAATTTACAGTGCCAAGTCACGTCTGGTTCTTTTCTTTTTTGGGGCAGTGAGAGGACTACATTTCTCTGCATCCTTTGCAGGGTCATGTAATCAGTTCTGATCAATGGTTTGTGGGCAGTCATAAGTCACTGCTGGATTCGAAGCCTTAATTGGCAATGTGAGCAATGTGAGATGTTCCAACAACTTGTACCCCTCCTGTAGCATGTTGGAGTTATAACCATACTTAACCCAACTGACACGTCTTCCAGCCGCATTCCCATTTTTCTCTTTCCAGAGACAACAACTATCATGAATTTGTTGGGAGTCTTTCCATTCACACTATCTGAACATATTAAACAGCTATATACACTTAACATGGTTTTAAAGTTGATGTAAATGCTATCATATAATATTCTGTTTTTTTGTTTCTTCACTCAATAATATGGGTTTTTAGAATGTTCCTTCATGATAACTATGTAATTCTGTAGACTATATACATGTTTAGTTTTACCAGATATTAACAAATTCCTCTTTAAAATGGTTCTACTATTTTATTGTTCGTAGTAACAATGCATCAGCATACGGATGTCTCCATGTATTTTCCCAGTATTTCTGTTGACAAATTTTCTGATATTTTTTATTTCTGAGATTTAATTTTATTGTTTTTATTGTCATTTTTTAAATTACTAATGAGAGACTGAAAACTGAACATCTTTTCATATGTTTGCTGATTTTTCAGGTTTACTTTTCTGAAAAATATCTAAACCTATTCTTTGCAATTATAGCTATCATGCCTTTTATAATTTATAATTTTATGATTTATCTATTATTATTTATGAGTCAGATATTTTCTGAATATTAATTAATCATCTACTCTATGTATTGCTAATTACTTTAATCTGCAGCTTGCCTTTTCACTTTGTTGTGGCATCTTTTATCATATAGAGGGCTTAATTTTATTGAAGCCAATTTATATTCTTTCATAATTTCTGAGTTTCTTTTTTTGTTTCTTCTTTAAGGAAACTTTTTCTGACCAAAAGTCAAAAATATATTTTTTCAATGTTTACATATAATGTTAAAGTATATTTTTCACTTTGATACATGTAAAATATATTTTGGAGAATAATATAAGAAAGGGATCTAATTATTTTATTTTAGGAAAAGCCAATTGTGCCAACACAATCTTTTCCATTTTGTTTTCTAATACCTCTTCTAATATAGACCAAGTTCATATCTATCCCTGTTCACATACTGCATTGTTCTGAGTTTTCTTTTTGATATGGATTTTAGAATATATATTTGTGTATATGTATATATATACACACACACACAGTCATACATATATATTAATGTGCGTGTGTATATATAGATACTTCACATTATTACTATTGTGAATGAATCATTTTGATATTGTGAATAAGGGATTTTTAATTAGTTATTGCCAACATCTAAGAAATTATTGATTTATATATTGTGATTTTATTTGTAGCAATCGTGATGAAATCTTTTACTGATTTTCAGTATTTGTCCTCTCTCTCTCTCTCTCTCTCTCTCTCTATATATATATATATATATATATATATATACATACATATAAATCAGAGGTTTGTACACTATTAACTTCAGGTCAAATCTAGCCCACAACCTGTTTTTATAAAGTTATATCGGAGCATAGCTAAATTCATCTGCTTGTGTATGATCTATGGCTGTTTTCATGCTTCTGTGGCAGAGCTGAGTAGTTGTGATAGAGACCGTATATCCTAAAAAGTTGAATATATTTACTTCTGGTTTTTCATAGATAAAATTTTTCAACCCTTAATCTGAACAGTCACATTAATTACAGTTAGGTGTAGCCGTTACTTTGTCTTTCAAGTTCTTATTCCTCTTAATTTGTTTTTCTTGGCTTATTGCATGGGCTAAGACCTTCAGTACAGTATTGAATAATGGTGCTTATATCCACCACCCTTGTCTCATTTCTGAGTTTACACAGAACATCTTCAGAATTTTATCCTTAGTTGTGGTAGTTCAATAAGTTTTTGGTAGCCATTATTTATAAAATTAAGAGCATCTTCTTTGATTTCCAGTTTTCTAAGGGTCTTTATCACAGATGATGGCAAATTTCATCTAATAGTTTCTCTGTATTTCATATGGCCTTTCCCCTTTAATTTGTTTAATATAATAAAATATACTGGTAGAATTTCTGTTGCTGAATTATTCTTGAAATCCTGAGAGAAATCCTAATTGAAGCTACTGATTTTAATTAGTTTTACTTTTATTTAAGTTTTCAAAATTATCTCCAGGATTGTTTATTGTTTCCCTTAGTTATTCTTCTGGGTCATTCATTTTCTTGTATGATTTATAATTTTGTCTATGAGCTCTTGGTCAGTGAGGATATTTTCTATTGGAAACCCATGTGACTTTCTTTGTGTGACAGTTTCTCATTTCCATCTGCTGATGCTTTATGAGTACTGGATTAATGTTTATGTTTTTATTTCTTTGGTGTCCTGAACTACTCAAGTAGCTTAGATTTGGACCCCTTCCTGTGTTTTGATTTTTTGAAGGTGTGTTTACTTTTATCCACTGACCTAGGTGGATAAGAAGCTTCATTACAACTTTCTTGGGTTAGATGGGCAGTGATTTTCTATTTCTTTTCTTTCTTTCTTTTTTTTTTTTTNTTTTTTTTTTTTTCTTTTTGAGACAGTGTCTCACTCTGTCTGTTACCCAGGCTGGAGTACAGTGGTGTGATCTCAGGTTACTGCAACACCTGCCTTCACGGTTCAAGCAATTCTCCTGCCTCAGCCTCACAAGTAGCTGTAATTACAGGCACATGTCACCATACTCAGCTAATTTTTATATTTTTAGTAGTGATGAGGTTTCACCATGTTGGCCAGCTGGTCTCTAACTCCTGGCCTCAAGTGATCCACCCACCTCAGCCTCCCAAAGTGCTGGGATTACAGGTGTGAGTAACTGCGCCTAGACCGTGGGCAGTGATTTTCTTACAAATAACAATACCAGTGGCTGCAGAATCAATTCAGACCACTCAGTTTCAGCTCCCCACACATGGGGCTCCTGGCTGGATTCCCCTTTCTGGGTGGCATTAATCCCCAGTCCCAGCTGTTAAGGCCTGTAACAGGTTCCAATTTCCCTGTAACACTTCTCAGTTTTAAGTCTCACTTACCATTCTGAGATTCCCTCTTATTTTTTTTCTCAACGTGGAATTTTCCTTTCTTGGTCTCAAATTAGGCTATGAATTTGCAATTTCTGGCTGATTCGTTTCTCCATTTTTAAGACAGCATGTCTACAGTATTTTGAGTAAGGGGAGTATCTTTGTATTACTTTTCACAGGGCATAAAGACATATATATTCTGAAAGGAACACACAAAACCTTAGCAGAAAGGAAGACACTTCTGTAGGCAGGCCAGACACTTTGTAGATAAGCATACGGGGAAACACGGGGTTGAAGCTGGCTTATTTTTGACTCTCAAATAATTCCACTTGTTTAGCAAAGGATCAACCCTTCCTGGTTACACAACTAGCCCTTCCACTGCATCTTCTTTCTTTTCACTTCTAAAGTCACTAAAGGCTGTGATGGACTCTCCAGGATCAGCCCTGCTCTGAGTGGTGCCCAGTTTGAGTCCTAGGTACTGCCTCAGCCTGTAGTGTGTGCTTTGTGAAGTTCTCTGTCCATCCCTGTAGGGAAACAGGATGCCTCCACTTTGAGCTGTGGCTACAGTTATTGTCCCAAATGTTCATGCCTTTAGAATTGATGTCCTCTTTTTCTCCATCTAGGTCAGTGCTTGGGCTTAACGACTTTAGCTAGAATATGTAATTGAAGTTAAAGACTAACTGAATTGAAGCCCTAAAAGACTGTTTTTCTGTCTCAAAATTCATAAACTTGAAAAAAGTTATCACTCTACTTTGACAACTTCAGGCTTTTAAGGATATGGATTCCTTAGTCCACATTTAAAAAATTCATTTAAAGAAAATTATTCATATCCTGAGGTTACTAAGTGATGAAAATAACACTATATGAGTTCATTAGTCTCTAATATGATTTTTCCTCTCATTTTATTACCCAATAAGGGAAGCTTTTTCAAATGATGTATTTCGGAGGCTAAAGAGAAGGAATTATGATTGGTTTCTTCATGGCTATTATCAACCATAAGAGAAAAATTCAGCTAGTTTGCAATTTTCAAAGAAGTAGAGAGATTACTTTGTTAATGTCTATTCAGTTCATTTTCTATTTGAGGAATTGAAAATTTGAGTGTGGTTGCAGATAAATGACTGAAGAAAGCTTAAATTGCAATATAGTGGCATTGCTCCATCTGCAGAATTTCTCTGAAGTTGCTTGTAGTGAATGTGGGAATATGAGTAGGAACAGTAGCCTTGCTTCCTGCAGTTGCATACTTATCCTAAATGAAGGCCTTTGGTAAAAATCACTATTATCATCAAAAAAGCATTTATGGCCTGTACATAGTTCTTTACAAAGGCTTTAAAAAGGCTCAGTGAGAGATTATACCTGAATTGGTTGGTGTTACTTGAGATGGACAAGAGTGGTCATGTTTATCAGAGGACATACAGACACCTGAACAGGGAAGTATTTCACAGAAAGAACTGTTGTATTAAACTCTACAGGCCAAGGGGATACACTGGGGAAAAAACATCACCACTGGAATGGGAGTCAGGAGACCTGGGTTTCACTCCTGCTTTGATAGCACTCAGCCGAAGGAACCTGGGACTCAGCCAACCTCCGTGGGCTTCACTTTCCTCATAAGACATGAGGCCCAATTAGGAAGTTAGAAGCCAATCACTGAAGAAAAATTCCAATGTGGTTTGTTTACATATAGGCAATAAAACTAACATGAACTAACATCTTGCCTTCCAGCTCTATTTGAGAAAAACAAGCCCATGGAAATGGTAGAAAGACTTCTCATCAACTTTACTAAACTGCTGCAGAATTAAGTAGAAATTGGAGAAGATAGGTCATCAGGTAGGGCTTCCAGAGGGAAGTGCAGAAAAATGTATCTAGAAAGAAAGGCTGAATATATGAACCAGCAGAAAAAGTCATCCAGGTTGGATGACAGCATGTATTAAAGCCTAGGAGGCGCTGACCCCGAGGAAGAGAAGGTTCCAGAAACCCATGAGAGTAGTTGTGCAAAGTCCCATGTGGCCCCAGAGGACAGCAATAAGAGTAGAGATGGACACTACAGGGGGGAAGAGCTCAGCTACACCTAAGGTAGACTGTGCATGGCGTGCTCTTTCATTGGAAGGCAGTGTAGTTTTTTTTAACCCTGAACTTGACCTGACTTGCCTTTGATGCTTTGTGGCCCTGTTTCACTCTTGCACCATGAAAGATTCATATTCTGAGAACTTTACAAGGCCCTTTTTGGTTTTCTTTGATTTTGAGGGGAACTTTGTGTTAGAGCTACACAAATTGCAGAAGAAGAGTTAGTGTGGCAGGGAGTCTGCTGTCACTGGACACACTCAAGCAGGGTTGCTTGGCCACCTTGCAATGCTGTAGAAGAAGATAATTTCTACCCTGGATCAGTTCCTTTCATGTTGAGATTCTGTGGTTTTTTTAGTAAGTGGCAGAAAGAGTGGGCAGGTTGAGGAGGGCTGGCACAGAAAGGATCATGTTGAATGCAGATCTGGAAATACACTGTTGGCAGCAGCACAAGGATCCAAGAAGTCAAAGGTATCGGGGAGGAGGCTGCAGCTGCCTGAGCTGGTAAGGACGAAGGAAGGCGGATCCTGGTGAGGCTAGGGTGGAAGAGCAGAGCCAACTGGCTGAGAACTCACTTACAGAGGAAAAAGGAGAGGATGACAGGGCCATTCTGGGAATGGGAGGAGAGATTCATGTGGGCGAACACAACACAGGGAAGATGAACACTTCTGTCTTTGCCAAGTTCACTGGGCGGTGGGATGGAACTTCTGGTTTATGATTCAATTTCACACATCTTTGCAGAAGCTGTAAAAGCTGTTCAGGGCATCACTGTGAGAACACAGACACAACCCACCAAGTCCTGAGACACAGTGCTGTCTTAGAAGGGGAAATGGCCCATATACTCCAAGCCAGAATGCAAGGCAGTCAGGGACCAGGCCCCAAGATCCCAAAGCGGTCACCCAGACCAGGCCCACACAGGAGGGAAAAGCAGGATATTTTGATATGGCCAACTTGCCATGGCCCTTAGACCTGGAAGCTCCAAAAGATGCACCTTCATTCTGACACCAACCCTCAAAGTTTCCCTAGAGACTCAGTTTGTTCTGCCACTACTTGGTAAGGAAAACAACTTAAATTTTAATGATTTTCAAAATAGCTGTTAAAGCCATCACATTAATATTCTCCAAAATCTCAAGAATTGCTTTGTAATCCTCATGACAAAATACTAGAGGGCAAAGAAGAGAAACAGGGTTGAGAGCAGGAGGGTTTAAGCAGAGTGAGCATGCAGAGTGTTAGCTCATGCAGACTTGTTTTAACAACAATTCAGAAGAAGTGTCATGGAAACAGAGCACTGAGCTAGGAGTCTACAGTACCACCAGCAGCATTTGTGCCATTGCTGGTGGATCCTGATCTGTGAATATAAATGCACCCCACTCCACTGGGCATACTCATTGGCACAGGTGCCTTCTGATAAAACCTCCTTTTTCCTGACTCTCCTAGCACAGGGCCGGGCACTCAGCAGACAACAAGCAATGGGGGGTTTCTTGAGTCGTTTTAATAATGAAATTGGCTTTATGACTAGATTTCTTCTCCCCTTCACAGGCACCTGTTGCTGAGATCCCAGCCTATGCCGCCCTGAAGCTTGATATCTGGAAATAGAGAAAGCTGAGAAGCAAACAAGGCCAGAGGCCACTGCTAGGATTCCCAAAAATGGCCCAGCCAGGTTACTTCTTCAACTCCCAGCAGTGCCTGTTCCACACAAAGGCCATTTTTGTGTCACTTGTAGAGAGCCCCTTCTCTTTGTCTCTGCTCCCTGGTTCTTATCTGATCCCATGCCTCTGCCAGGCTGGTGCTCCAGTTTCTCTCCATCTCCACTTTCAGTTCTTATTCTTTGTGTCCACTGAGGCTCAGCCCTGGGTACCCAGAGTCCATGAACTCAGAACAAAGAGAGGAAGAAAATGAGCTTCAGAGAAGCATTAAGACAGGTGGGACGAGGGGGAGGCCCCTGCCACAAGCATAAGAATAATTTTCTAATTAGGAAGCTGTAGCTCATTTTCAGAGAGACTCGAAATTTGGGAGAAATGATCCTTGGAAAGGGATTGGGTTCTTTAAAGGAATAAATGAGAAATAATATTTGAAGGTAGGTAAGGCTAGATCATGGAGTCAGTTAGATATCAGGTTAAATAATTTCTTGGGATTGTATTCCAGTTTTCATCTCTTCATATTCATCTTTCTCCTCACTACAACTGATTCGAAGGCTACACAGGAGGAAGGCACAAAGTCAACTTTCACACCAACTTGGATCTGCAGAGAAAATGGTAATTGTTTTAAGAAAATATTGTGTATAATCAAATGGCCTTCTCAAAAATCTCTCTATGCTGGTTAGCCAGAATGCAATAAAACGCTCATTCACACATCAAACACACACACAGACACACACACACACACACACACACACACACCAAAAACTACTAAAATCTCAATTATTTCAGTCTGGTATAAAGTTTAGTCTCATATTAAAATTGAAGACCTCTCTCAAGGCATTATGCAATCTCAGAATTGATAAAACCTGTTTCATTGGCTGTGCACAGTGGTGCATGCCTGTAGTCCCAGCTACTCAGGATACTGCGGTGGGAGGATTGGTTGCATCCAGGAAGCTGAGGCTGCAGTGAGCCGTGTTTGTGCCACTGCAATCCAGCCTGGGAAACAGCGTGAAACCCTATCTCAAAAAAAAAAAAACAGCTATTTCATTATTTGGGGTCTCCCTCCTGCACAAACCCACTCCTCTGCCTAAGACAGAGTCTGAATACGGGAAATGAAGTTAACATGGCCTCCTGGCCTTGGAAAGGCAGAGGCCCCTGTGATTCCTCTAGTCTTCTGTCCAGGTTGCACGTTTTGGTATCAGAACCACACCTGCTATTTGGGTGGCCATGTGGGTGCCGGGAATGCTGGTGATCTTCATGTTGCAGTTACTCCTGATAGACTGTCTATACCTTTGGCTTCAGTAATGTTCCCTAGGGGCAAATGGTCACTCCTCTCTTCAGAATTAGCCTTTCTTAGCTCTCACAGGCAGCAGACCCATGCATCTCTGCCTTTCCCTGCCAAGGCCCCATCCAGATGCCCTCTCTCCCCAAGATCTTTCTAAGATTTAATTTTTTCTACAATAAGTGCTGGAATCTGAAACCATCATTTCCCTGGAACAGACAACAGCCTGAAAAACCTACACTGGGTTGAGCATTTCTTCTCCCTATGTGTCAGAGTTTCCTTATTTCTGACTGCAATAAATCTTAGGGGTAGAGAAGAATGTTTTCCTCTGCACTTTGGGAAAGATCTAAGAATATAGTTATCCAAATTTGGTTCTAAGTATGCCAGTGTGGAAAAAAAAATGCACTCTGTAAATTTCTCTGAAAACAATAGTCTGGCTTGGGGATTATTGTCTTGCTTCATAACTCTTTTTTTTCTTCCTGTATGTCAAAACCTTGTTCTTCCACCTGGCCTCTCTTTCTCTTCTCTCTCTGTCTCTCTGTCTCACACACACACACACACACACACACACACACGCTCTCACACACATGCACACACACACACACACACACATCTCTGGAGCATATTAAAGGTCTAGTACTTGGAAAGGCCAAAGAAAAAGCACATTAGTAATGTCCAAAATCTCACTTTTTCCAATTCCTTGTGCCTGGCACCATATTAAACTGGTCTCAAGTCTCATTGCAACCCTGTAATATCCAAGAAAGATGTTATGTCCATCTTGCTGGGCTGAACGGGCTAGAGCAACACCAGAAGCACAGAGGCAGCGGAGTTCAGTCATTCAGCCCATGTGCAGAGACACGAGAGGACAAGCCTGGGGGTCAGGAGGCCAGGGCCGAGCCTGTGGCAATAACTGAGGCCCCTCCGACCCCTCAGAGAGGTTCGGGCAGGTCTAGGACTGGGAGTGGAGATGTTTCTGGGGTTGGGGGTGGGAAGGGAACTTAACGGGGGCAGAAGTGCTGAGCTTTCATAAGCGTTGTCTTTGTGAGGACAGGGAGAAGAGAAGGGAAGCAGAAGAGGGAAAGAAGGTGCTAAAGATGAACCCAGGCCCTGAGTCTATGTGACTGACGGATTGGAGAAGGGATGGCTGAAGAGTGAGCAGGTTCTGGGCAAGTGGATGAGTTGTGTTTCTGCAGAGTTCTGTTTAGGATGCAGGGAAAAAACATCATAGATCTTTGAGGAGACAGCATATAAACAACTAAGACTTTAACAGCAATGCAACAAAGAAGTAGCATTCAGTGATAGTACAATATCACACAAAGCCATGTATCATTAACAATTAAGCAAGTATTATTCACAAATAGGCAATCATAAGAAAGGTAATAGAAACAATACTCATAGCAACTTTTTGGCGTTTCCACAGCACAAGCTGATTCCTCTTTCTGGAATTCCTCCTCTCTTTGGCCCATTCCTACTTTATTAAAATTCAGATTTGGAACTCGTCTGTTAAGGAAATCTCTCCTATCTCCCCTTCCAATTCCCCTTGGCTATGAGAAGGATGTCTGCCCTGCGAAGTCAACCCCCCACTTGTCTCAACCTCTCTTATCATAAACTCTGTGGGTCAGTCTCCAGCATTCGACCCTGAACTCTGAGAATAACAGTGCTGGCCTTCCTCAGACTCCCAGTGCCTGGGATCTCATGGACGTACAGTAAATGCTGCATGGCCTCCAGAGGCTTCATCTGTAATGATATGTTTATATTGAAAGGATGATACATATTAGATGCAAAGGCATGGTTTTTTTAAAAAAATTACACTTTAAGTTCTGGGATACACGTGCAGATCATGCAGGATTGTTACATAGGTATACACATGCCATGGTGGTTTGCTGCATCCGTCCGCCCGTCACCTACATTAGGTATTTCTCCTAATGTTAGCCCTCCCCAATCCCCCTACCTCCTGCTATCTCTCTCCCTAGCCCCCCAACCTCCTAACAGGCTCCAGTGTGTGATGTTGCCCTCCCTGTGTCCATGTGATCTCATTGTTCAACACCCACTTATGAGTGAGAACATGCGGTGTTTGGTTTTCTGTCGTAAAAAAGGATGAGTCCATGTTATTTGCAAGTTACAGTATTTTAAAAATAACTCATGTTATTTAAAATGGGATGTTTCCATTTTTTAATAATAGTCTGGGGAAGGAATACAGATCAAAGGGACAGCAAAGGAATACCTGAGCTTGCCCCTTACTCAGGCACCCAGGCTCAGCCAGTGGGCACTCACTTGGTCCCTGCCCTTGAGTTTCATGGTTCAGATCAGCCACCAGTCTGCCAAAAAGGGGCAAAGTATTGAGTGCACAGTGCACAGCTGATAACAAGCAAAGTACTTATGAGCATAGAAGAGACTGTTCAAGGCACCTTGAAATGCACTGAGAGCTCTGCTTTAGCTTGAGTTCAGCATCACATAAGACAATGGATGATATTTAATGTTTGCAGGCCATTTATGATATGAAATGTATCACAGAGCAATATGCAATGCATATTTTCTTCCCAGTCGGTTGCTCATTTACTCAATAATCGAGCATTGCTTATAGAATTTATTTATTCCACTAATTTATTTATTTAATAATATTCATTGAAAAACTACGTTATTTGTGTCACTATTTATTAACATGAAATTCTGAATATACAGAGAAGACCTCCATCCTCACTGAGACCCTGCCTCAGGGAATTAGGAAGAACTTCCTAAAAGTAGAACTTCAGCTACTTTGGGGATGAGTCATTGCCTGTCACGAGGCAAATAAACAAGTGGAAGAAAAATATTAGAGGAAAAGGTGTTGGAATTTGGAGGCAGAAAGGAATGGGAGCATATAAGGTGTTCCAGGATATTCATAAAAGGAAATCGTTTTGGAAAGGTGGGTAGGGGCAAGATTGCAGCAGGCGTTGTATGGCAGATACAACTAGTTTGGGTAAAATCAGATATGTTCTGCCTCAGGTCACAAGGAAGGGAAACAAACCACAGTCAAGTGTTTCTTAGCTGGGGTGCTATTGGCATTTAGGGCAAGACAATTTTTCATTGTGTGAGCTGACCCATGAATTATAGGAACAGCAGATTTCAATAGCTGAGTGCCTCTCAGTTACCGTGACAACTAAAAAAGGACATGCATATATTTTCAATGTCCTCTCCTCCTACTTCAGAAGGGAATGGAGTATGATCTTAGAATAAGAGGCAAATGTCTAGATGGAGGATCTGGCTCCTTGAGAGAGAAGTAAAGGAGATGGATTGATGCAATATTTAGCTTTAGGGCCACTGGTGGGGCTGGGGGCGATTCCCGTCGGCTTCCATATTGGTGTTTAAGAGGCAGTGAAAGTCAGCTGTGAAGTCCAATCTAAGCAGGACTAGATGAAGATCTCAAGTAAAGGAGCTGGCAGGATCCAGGCAGGGTCAGGTCTAGGAGCGTAAGGCTCAGAAAAGATCTGTCCCAGCCTTTGAACTGGAGTGTTAGTTATGAATGAACTAATGTCCAGAGTTTAGGGAAAAAAAAAACAAGCTTTGTTTTAAATCCCAGCTTGACTGTGACTATGTAGCTCTGAGCAAGTCACTTCATCTTATGAGCTGTGGTTTTCTAATTTTAGACAAGAGAAGTAATATCCACCTAAAAAGGATGTGTTGTTGACCCAGTTTGAATCAATACAAGGAAATTGATAGCTTTCTGCAGCTTAACGATGGACGGTCATTTGCTTGGTGGAAAAGGTTGCAAGGGCCTTGACTGTATGACATTAGTTACAAAATGTTCACTTTTCTGTTTGGAGATCTTCCATTTATCATACTGTCACCACTTACTTCGCTCTCCTACCCACATATTTCCCATCCTCAAAGCCCAAGAGTAAGAAGCAGGGATTTATTTCCCACTTGAAAAAGGCTTTCTGTCTGTAGCTTTCCATTGCTGCATGACAATTACCACAAATTTAGCAGCTTACAGCAGCTCCTATTTATTATCTCACAATTCTATAGATTAGAAGTCTGGGTAGACATGACTGGGTTCTCTTCTTAAGGCCTTATGGGAGGGTCAAAATTAAAGTATTGGCTGGTTGGGTTCTTATCAGGAGGCTCTGAAAAAAATCCACTTCCAATGACTTTCAGGTTTCTGGCAAAATCCAGGTTCTTGGGGTTTGTAGGTCGGAGGTACCTGTTTTTTTCCCCTCTCTGTTGACCTGGACTGCCTTCGGCTCTTCTAGGCTCTCATATTCCCTTTTCCATGTTCTCTGAATATGGCCTCCTCCATTTCAAAGCAGTAATGACATATTGAGTCTTTTTTATGCTTCCAGTGTTTCTAAGTTCCCCTTCTGCGTCAGAGAAAGCACACTGCTGTCAAGAACTCGTGAGATTAGATTAGCCCCAGCTAGATAATTTCCCCATCTTAAGCTCAACTGTACCATATAATGTCGTAAAATCATGGCAGGAATGCCTCAACATACTCACAGGTTCTGGGAATTAGGATGAGATATCTTTGAAGGGCCATTCTGCGTATAGCACCTTCTAAGTCTCAACTTCCTACCCAGCAACCTGCCCTCTCTCTAGGGAATTAGCAGCAGGAATATCTGTTTTTTGAAAACAGACAGATTACAACTTATTCTTCAGAAGAAAGTAAGTGGTTTGAGACAGTTCTCAAACCTAAAGACCCAAAAAGTGCCACTTGGGATTAATTTAAATAGATAGATAAATAAACAAATGTTTACATCTAGATATGTGATAATAAAGCTCAGAATAAAATAAAAGAGAGAAATTCTTCTAAGTTTGCAGAAGAAGAAAAGAAAAAATCAGTAAAGATAAGATTACCACCTAACTTCTTTTTGACAATGTTGGATGCTAAGAACAATGGTGGACGTTTTTTCATGGTTAGGAGATAAAATTATTTTGAAAGAAGAGTTCTAGAATTGGCACACAAACTAACACTCAAATGAGAAGAAAATGTTAAGATGTTCTTGGTGATGCAAGGGCTCTTAAAACTCACAACTCAGAGAACCTTCCAAAAGACTTGTTTGAGCATAGATTATATCGAAATAAATAATAAATTCAAGAAAGGGGAAGATATATGTTTTGTTTTTTAAATAGCGTTGCAAAAACCTCAAAGTCACCAACCCCAGCAACCAATACAGCTTATAGTTGAAATAATTATTTTTGCATAATTTAAAAATATTTTAGCATCAATCTGTACCTTAATACACAAAGAGGCTAGGGTTAAAGAAATAGAGGAAACTTTCCTAAGGATTTTATCCTGTTGAAATAAAAGATATAGACGCTGGTTAGCTCTAGAGATTGCTATGTAATCCAATGATTTAAGAGCTTTCACTGGCAAAATTTAGAGAGGATACTTAAACATGAAAATATTAGAGGAATAAAATGAACAAAGTAAACTCAATCTCTTAAAATAAAAATAGGACAGAGAAATAAAAATAAACACAGAGAAAGCTCATTAAGTATAAAATATGAATGCTAAAATAAGTCCAAAAAGAAATAATTACAGCGAACATGAAGGAAAAAGATCCTTAGGTTGGGTAGTGGCTCTGTACTATTTACAAGTGGTACAACTAAAACAGAATGAAATATAAAAGGCAAAATGTATGTTTCATTCTGTTTTAGGTGTACCACTTGTAAGTAATGTAAATTGGCTCTTTTATTTGTACCAGGTACACTGTTATAGTACAAAACCTAAAATAGCAATATTAATTTTAAGAAGGAGTGATTTTAAAGTGAAGGTTTCTAAGCAAGACAACAGAGAGATCAAATATTGATAAATAGTATAATCCTTAAAAATCATGGTATCCATATGAATCAGATTTTTAGATCTCTAACAATCTTGCTTCAAAATTGGTAAAGAAAAAACTAACAAATTAAAAGGGAAACAGACAAATCCACATTCATGTAGACCAATTTAATGCACAGTTTTCTGAAATCAGCAGATTAAGAAAACAATAACAAACGCTTGAGAGCTGAGCTTCCCAGACCTTCTCACAGTGGTGCGCCGCAGATGAGTCACTGAAGTGCTGAGATATTGATCCACGTGGCCATGGGGTGGCCTGGTGGGACCTGAGGCAGCCACAGCCTGAAACCAATTACCTCAGGCTTCAAGCAGCTTTGTTCATTTTCTGAGTGTGCCATACAAATAAATTTCTTTGTGAGCTGTGCTCTGACCTGAACAAATTTTAGAACAACTAAGGATAATTAAATATCATTAGATACATTATATGATGAAAATGTGTGAATGATATCATATATATGTATTCATATTATATGTATTTATATGTCTATTTTCTATGAAACTTTGTACCAATAAACAGAAATGATATTTTTTTAAAAAATGGGTATTCAAAAAAGACACTGTATTAGATCTTAAAGAAAATCTTAATAAAATACAAAAAAAAATCTAAATTGAATTCTCGTTATAATGTAATAAAATCAGAAAATACGTTAAAGAATGACTTACACTAAAAATTATTTATTTCAAACTAAAAAAAATTTTGAAACACGCAATCCTTTACTTCTTGTGCACGTTTTTGTATGTATGTTAGACTTTAATAAAAATGGCCACATTTAAGATTTTAAATAATTTTGAATTAAAGAGAAAATTAAAGCGTCTATTTGGAAATAAACTACAATGAACGCATTTCATTTTGAAAGCCGTAGACTATTGGCTTAGCAGTCTTCATAGATAGTCTTACTTTCATATACGAGAAAAAAGGAATATTGAGAATAAAAGAAGTAAGCATACAACTAAAGAAAGTACGAAAAAAAATCAAAATAAATCCCCTCAGAAAAGAAGACTGCTTTGACAAAGATAAAGGCAAGAAATATGGAAATTGTAAAAGGCTATAAAAAAACCCTGAATAATAAAATGAAGCAAGGGGGTTTATTTTAGAAAAAACTGATAAGATAGAAAATCCATGATGAATTAATTTCCCAAATTACAAAAATATAAAAATGAAAAATATGGAGATTAGAAAATAATAATTAAAAATTAATTAAAATGTTAGAAGAATAACACATTTACTTTCAGGGCAAAAGTTGAAAAACTAAAAATTGTGAGTGATTTTTCTGGTAACATATAGTAAAATCAAATCAATAAAAGTTAGCACACTGATCTACTGATGTGTAAAAATTTTAAAAAGTAGTCAAAGTCTAGCCCTATAAAAACAGATTCTTATTCAGTTGCTTTTCAAAAATAAGGTAATTCCAGTGTTGTAATAACTGGTTTTCAGCACTGAAAAATAACACTTCATAGCCAATTTAATGATATTTTGATACTAAGCCCTAACCAAGGTTAACATACATGCAAACCCACCCACCCCCCCCACACACACACTTGCACACTCACACACACACACACACACTCACACACACACACACAATTTTGGCTAGCCTCACAAACATATATGCAAAACTCATACAAAAGACACTTATAAAATAATATTTTGCATTGAATTAAAAACATAATGCATTATGACTAAGGTTTCTCCTTTCCTATGATAGCTGTTGCCATATAATAACAGTTCCTCATGAGGAAAACAATTAAAGAAATTCACTATAACATATAGAATAATAAGAGTCATGGGATCATCTTAACTGATGTCAGAACATATTCCTGATTGGCACATGTACACATACACACATACTCCTTAATCAGCTGGTATAATGAAATAGCCTCACTCTGATAGCAAGAATTGATGTAGTTGCATAATCCACTGCGTGAAATTCATTAAAGAAAAAGAAGCATAAATATTAGCAAACAAAAAATGATATTTATGGACTATTTAATTATTTACACAATAAAAACAACAAATAAGCATAATGGACCTTGTTAGGTTGTTGGACTAAAGACCCACAAAAAAACTCACTAAATACATAGTAACGATTACATGAAATTGTAAGATAAAAAAGTGGAAATTATGAGGGAAATTATAAGGGAAAAGCACTTCCTATTGCTATACAAATGCATTAAAAATACCTAGGGAAAAATCTTAACAAAAATATGCGTAGCTTATGTGAAGTAAATTAGAAAACTGGCAAAGGATATAAAAAGGACACCTGAATAGAAAATACCTAGTATTATAAAAATGTAACTTCACCACATATCAATGTATAAATTAAATGCAGTTCTACTGAGAATCTTAACAGGATTGTTTTTATAGTTACTTTACAAGCTAATTCAAATGTTCATATGGAATTGAAAATAAATGCAACCAGTACAATTAGCTATGCAAAACTGACAACACAATAAAAACTCCAATCCCTTTTGATGTCTTAGAGGAGGTAATTTTCCTCTGCTCTTAGATGAAAACTCCAGCAGACACATAGTTTTTCTCCTTACTCTTAGATAAGTCTAAAATTTAAGTTTCACACAATCTCAGTCAAAAATTAGAATATGAAGTCCAAGATATTAAGTAGAACTCCAAAATTGACTTAGGATTAAGTCTTCTTCTCTCCCAGCATGAATATGTTTCAGGCGAGAAGCCTTCCATGGCCTCTATTTTTCAATTTTTCCACTTATGCTATCCCTTCTCCTGCACTCCTACTCCCCTACGCTGGCTCGGTAAGCAGTCTCTAACCCATCAAGTTTGAAGACTGGGAGGGAAGAGTGTTAAAGAAATGAGAAAGGTCTTCCGTAAACTGGTCCCTTGGCTGCTGGCTTCATGCTCTCGGGCTAGGAGATATTCAGGACACATCCCTTGAATGATATCTTGCTGAAGATGGACCTCACCTATGGTTCCCAAGTCGATAACATTTAGGAGTACATTAGAACTCTAATTTGAAAAGATGTTTTGTTTTATTTAGAAAGGGATATTAATTTTACCAAATGCCTGCTTGATGTCTGTAAAAGTTATCACACAGTTTTTCCCTCTTTGTCTTGTGAATATATTAATTTACCATGATTTCATAAAGGTGAATTAACTTTGTATAACTAAAATGAGTATTACTTTTTCTATTTGCTGAGATTGTTCACTAACTGACATCCATTTTGCCTTGAGTAACCTCACAGAGAAGTCCTATTTTTAAAACTTGAAATACGGGGTCTGATTGGCTAATATGTTATTTATCTATGCAATATACATATATTTTCAATATGTGATTTTAATTTTTTAGTATCATTGTAACATTTTGATGTCAGAACTAAACTATAAAAATAATTGAAATTTTATTTCTTTATGTGATCTAAAAACATAAAATAGCATAGGAATCCCAGAAGTCTACTTTACAAAATATTTTGCACTGATGCCATTTTATGGGACTAGTTTTAGTGACAGAGTTTTAAGTGTTTTTCAAAGTTATTGGTTCATTCATATTTTGTTTTTCTTCATAAGCAAGTTTTGCCAATTTACATTTTCATTCAAATGAAAGAGATTTTCAAATGTATTAGCAGTCAATTATATACAAAATTCTCTTATAGTTTTTAAATCCCCTTTGAAGATGTACTTTTAGTTCCTTTTGAATTCCACTTTATCTCTTCTTCCCTGCTATAATTTACTAGAGAATTGTCATTGCTCTTTTCATCCATTCTCCTTTTAAGCATTAAAAAAAAATAATTGTTGTTTCTTTTTCTTATTTCTATAGCTTTTGGGGTACAAGTGGTTTTGGGTTTCAGGGATGAATTTTATAGTGGTGAAGTATGATATTTTAGGGCTTTCATCACCTGAGTAGTGTACATTGTACCCAACAGGTAGTTCTTTTAATCCCTCATCCCTCTTCCACCCTCCCCGTTAAGAGTCTCCAAGGTTCATTATACCACTCTGCATGCCTTTGTGTACCCATGGTTCAGCTCCCACTGATAAGTGAGAACATCGGTATCTGATGTCTTATTCCTGAGTTACTTCACTTAGAATAATGTCCTCCAGTTCTATGCCAGTTGCTGCAAAATACATTACTTTGTTCTTTATGGCTGAGTAGTATTCTATGATGTATATATACCACATTTTCTATTTATCCACTCATCAGTTTATTTGCACTTAGATTAGTTCCACGTCTTTGCGATTGTGAATTGTGCTGTGATAAACATTCACATGTAGGTTATATATATATACACATAATGACTTCTTTTCCTGAGGTGAAAATGCCAGTAGTGGGATTGCCAGATGAAATGGTAAATCTACTTTCAGTTCTTTGAGAAATCCCCGTTTGTTTTCCATAGAGGTTGTACCAATTTACATTCCCACAGCAGTGCATAAGCGTTCGCTTTCACCACATCCATGCCAACATCTATTGTTTTCTGACATTTTAATAATTGCCGTTGTGGCTGGGGTAAGGTGGTACCTCAGTATGGTTTTAATTTTCATTTCCCTGATGATTAATGATGTTGAGCATTTTTTTCACATGTTTATTGGCCATCTGTGTATCTTCTTTCAAGGGGTGTCAACTCATGTCATTTGCTCACTTTTTGATGGGTTTATTTGTTCTTTCTTATGTTGTTTTGTGTGAGTTCCTTGTAGATTCTGGATATTAGTCCTTTGTTAGATGCACAGTTTGCAAATATTTTCTTCCATTCTGTAAATTTTCTGATTACTCTGATGATTATTTCTTTTGCATTGCTGAAGATTTTCAGTTTAATTAGGTACCATGTATTTATTTTTGTTTTCTTTGCTTTTGCTTTTGAGGTCTGATATATTTTGGCTGTGTCCCCACCAAAATCTAACTTGAACTGTATCTACCAGAATTCCCATTGTGTTGTGGGAGGGACCTGGGTTGGGGGGGAATTGACTTATGGGGACTGGTCTCTCCCATGCTATTCTCATGATAGTGAATAACTCTGATGGGTTTATTAGTGGTTTCCACCTTTGCTTCTTCCTCGTTCCCTCTTGCCACTGCCATGTAAGAAGTGCCTTTTACCTCCCACCATGATTCTGAGGCTTCCCCAGCCATACGGAATTGTCCAATTAAACCTCCTTTTCTTCCCAATCTCGAGTATGTCTTTATCAGCAGCATGAAAACAGACTAATACAGGGTCTTAGTTATAAATTCTTTGCCTATGCCATTGTCCAGAAAAGTTTTTCCTGTGTTTTCTTCTAGAAATTTTATGGCTTCAGGTCTTAGATTTAAGCTTTAATGCATCTTGAGTTGATTTTGTATGTGGTGAAAAATAGAGATCTGGTTTTGTGTGGCTGTTCAGTTTTCCCAACACTGTTTATTAAGTAAATGATATTGAATAAAATGATATGCTTCACCCCAATATATGTTTTTGTATGCTTTGTCAAAGATCAGATAGTTGGGCTTTATTTTTAGAGTCTCTGTTTCTAGATTCTCTATTTCTAGATTGGGATATATTATTTCCAGATTCTTTATTTCTAGATTCTCTATTCTGTTCCATTGATCCATGTATCTGCTTTTATACTAGTACTGATGTGGTTTGACTGTGTCCCCACTGAAATCTCACCTGAATTGTAATAATCTCCAGATGTCAAGGGCGGGGGCAGGTGGAGATAATTGAATCATGGATGTGGTTTCCCCATACCGTTCTCATGGTAGTGAATAAGTCTCATGAGATCTGATGGTTTTATAAATGGGAGTTCCCGTGTATAGGCTTTCTTGCCTGCCACCATGTAAGACATGACTTTGTTTTTCCTTCACCTTCCATGATTTCAAGGCCTCTCCAGCCATGTGGAACTGTGAGTTCATTAAACCCCTTTCCCTTACAAATTACCCAGTCTTGGGTATGTCTTTATTAGCACCATGAAAATGAACTAATACAAGTAGCATGCTGTTTTGGTTACTATAGTCTTGTAGTATAATTTGAAGTTGGATAATGTGATGCCTCTAGATTTAACCTTTTTGCTTAGAATTGCTTTGACTATTTGGGCTCTTTTTTTGGCTCCATATGAATTTTAGGATTTTTTTTCTGTGTGAAAAATGATGTTGGCATTTTGATAGGAATTGCATTAAATCTATAGATTGCTTTGGGCAGTATGGTCATTTTTGCAATATTGATTCTTCAAATCCATGAGCATGGGATGTATTTCCATTTGTTTATGTCATCTATGATTTCTTTCAGCAGTGTTTTGTAGCAGAGATCTTTCACCTCCTTGGTTAAGTATATTCTGAGGTTTTTTTCTTTTTGCAGTTATTGCAAAAGGGATTGATCTTCTGATTTGATTCTCAGCTTGGTCATTGTTGGTATATAGTAGTGCTACTGATTAATCTGATTAATTTTGTATTGATTTTGTTGGCGTATACATTGATTTTGTAACCTGAAACTTTACTGAATTCATTTACCAATTTAATAGTGTTTTGGAGGAGTCTTTAGAGTTTTCTAGGTATACAAACATATATCAGCAAACAGATAATTTGACATTTTGTTTTCCAATGTGTACGCCCTTTATTTCTTTCTCTTGCCTGATTGCTCTGGCTAGCACTTCCAGTACTATGTTTAATAGATGTGGTAAAGGTAGGCATCCTTGCCTTGTTCCAGTTCTTAGGGGGAATGCTTTCAACTTTTCTCCATTCACTACGATGCTGGCTGTGGGTTTGTCATATGCGGCTTTTATCATTTTGAGGTATGTTCCTTCTATGCCTAGCCTGTTGAGGAGTTTTATCATAAAGGTATTTTATTGAATGCTGCTTCTGTATCTATTGAGATGATCACATGGTTTTTGTTTTTAATTCTGCTTTTGTGGTGAATCACATTTATTGACTTGTATAAGTTGAAACATCCCTGCATTCCTGGGTTGCAACTCACTTGATAATGATGAATTATCTTTTTATATGTGCTGTTGGGTTTGGTTTGCTTTTTAATTCAAAATATATGATTATTTTATCAGTTTTTCTTTTTCTTCAGTTAACTTCTTGAACTTAATTATTATTAAATTTATTCTCAGTCTTTCTTATTTGGTAATGAAAAACCTTTAAGATTAAGGAGTTCCCAAACAAATGGATGAGAGAAAAACAAAGAATCTCATCAAAAAGTAGACAAAAGACATAGGCATTTCTAAAAAGAAGATATACAAATGGCAAAATAACCTATGAAAAAAGTTCAATATCTCTAATCATCAGAGAAATGCAAATAAAAATTACAATGAGATACCACCTGAGTCCTACAAAAATGGCCATTATTCAAAAGTTGAAGAAACAATAGATGTTGGCATGGATATGGGGAGAAGGGAACGCTTATACACTGTTGGTAGGAATGTAAATTAGTGCAATCTCTACGGAAAACAGTATGGGGATTCTTTAAAGAGCTAAAAGTAGTTCTGCCATTCAATCCAGCAATTTCACTACTAGAAAAAGAAGTCATTATTATGAAAAGGATATTTGCACATTTATGTTTATAGCAGCACAATTCACAGTTGCAAAGATATGGATCAAACCTAAGTGCCCATCATATAATGAGTGAGTAAAGAAAATGTGACACACACGCACACACACCCCATAGAAAACTATTCAGCCATAAAAAAAAAATAAAATAATGTCTTTTGCAGCAATGTGAATAGAGCTGGAAGCCATTATTCTAAGTAAAGTAACAAAGGAGTGGAAAATCAAAAACTGTATGTTTGCACTTATAAGTGAGAACTAAGCTATGAGTATGCAAAAGCATACAGAGTGGTGTAATAAACTTTAATGACTCAGAAGTGGGAGGGGAGAAGGAGGGCTAGGGATAAAAAATTACCAATTGAGCACAATGTATATTACTTGGGTGATAAGTGCACTAAAATCTCAGACTTCACCACTATATAATTCATCCATGTAACAGAAATCTACTTGTACCCCAAAAGCTATTGAAATAAAAATGTTGAAAAAACATTTTGGAATTTCTTTAGATATGCAAGTAACATCTTTTTAAATGTTGTGCTTTCATTTGAGTTAATTCATTGATAACGTGTTATGTCAGTTTTAATTTTCTCATTTAACAGAATAATGTTTTAATTTTTTTGTTAATTTTTTGCGAGTAATTTCCTGTTTTGTTACAGTGTGATCAACATAGAAACAGTACAAGGGACCTGAGAACATCTGGGGGAGCACCAGCAGTGTCTGCTGTAATGAAAATTGATTTTATCTTCTTTAATCTTTGCTTCACTGGGTGTCATTTGTTCTTTCAATGTGTCCAATTGACCACTTCAAGGCATTTCCCTTTTCTATAAGCAGAGACAAAAATGTTCATTTCACAACGACCTGTGTGAAATATAACTGGTGGATGCTGGATCAAGTACAGCAGAGGCTCACATATGAGTCTTTTTTTCTGGAAAATCACTTGCAATCACTTGATAGCCACCTGCTGTCGTCACTATCTTGGAGACTTCCATACTAGCTGATAATCAGATTCGTGTATGGATATTGGAAATATATTTGATAGCATTTTCCCGTCTCTTTTCTTACAGGGCCTTTGGATATTCTTGCCTGAATTAGGACATGGAATGAATTGAAAAAATGGCTGATTTAATCTGTTAAAATAAACAAAAGCAAAATGTGTGGTCTTTAAAATATATCATGTAATGTAACTAAGAAAATAGCTATTAATTTTTATTCAGTTCTACTCAATTCCACAGACTGTCATAGAAGCTCTATTATGTGCCATGCACAGTGTTAGGGAAAGGGAGTAAAATAGTTGAAAAGATGCATCCATTTCACTTGTGAGACAGAATTTGGTGGGGCAGGGCTGAGAAAGGTTTGTATAGAAGGGGGTGGGAACTGAATTCTCTGTGGATGGCAGCAATTTCCCAGCCTGGCACAACAGATGATCTGGGGTGATTAATGGAGAGAGGAGACAGGGAGATGTAAGAACAAATCATGGAAGTCTTTATGAGCTATGATTAGAAGATTGAATTTAAAGCATTGCAAAGGCATTAACATTTTAGATGAGGAAGTATCATGACCAATGTGTACCATGCGCTTGGGCTGCCTCAACTAAATTCTACAGATTGGGTGACTTAACAACAGAAGTGTATTTTCCCACACTTCCAAAGGGTGGAAGTCCAAGATCAGAGTGCCACCACTGTCGGTTTCTGGTGAAGACTTTCTTCTTGGCTTGCAGATGGTGATGTTCTCTCTGCACCCTCACACAGTTGAGAGAGAGAGAGCTCTCTGCTGTCATGTGGACACTGATTTTATCAGATCAGGGCCCCACTCTTATGACCTCATTTAACCTAATTACATCCATAAAAGCTCTGTCCCAATATATAGTCATATTGGTGGTTAGGGTTTCAACATATGAATTTTGAGGGGACAAAATTCAGTGGACAGCAAACTGTGGGCTTAGTTGTAAATTATTAATGGCATTGTGGACAATAAACTTTTGAAAAGCAGCAGTTGACAGGAAGATTAATGACTATTGAAGCAATTTGGGTGGAAATGACAGATAACCTTACAATAGTGGCAGCAGGAATGGGAACAGAAAAAGGACAGAACTAATAGAATTTTGAAAAATAGACTAGAAAATTCAAGGCCAACGTGGGCTGGTGTGAAATAGGGAAAAGATAGAGAGGTGGAAGATTGATTATTCCCAAGTTTCTGACTTGATTGATTCAATGTATGAATTTTTAAAACAAGGTTTCCCATAAATTTTAATTATGGAAAGTCATTATGACAAGCATATTTTAAAATAATCTTTTCCACAATATAATATGATACAAATTTATAAAAGTCACTATTAAAAGAAAATTAAATAAAATAATAATTCAAATAAAAATATTAGAAAAAGAAGAGGATAGATTTACATAAAGAAAATAAAATTATAAAGATAAAAGGAGAGACTGAGAATTGAAGAACAAAAACAAGAACACTTGATAAATAAAACCAAGGGATAATTTTTAAAAATCAGTAAAATACATAAATAGATTATGATCCAATTAAAGAGAGAACACAAGGAAAAATACAATTACAAATGAGACCCCAATAATAGATATAAATGAGACTTAAAAATTATAATAAAATAATTTTTTACTTTGTTATAATAATATATCAATAAAATAAGTTATTTTTCTTAAAAATATAAATATACAAAATTGAATCAAGAAACAGAAAATATATAGAGAGCAATAAACATGATATACATTAAAGATTTATTACATATATCTTATTAAAAGCTCTAGGACAAATTGGTTTTACATGCGATTTAGTTCAAACTTTAAAAATACTCAATTGCTAAACTGTTCTGAACCACTGATGAATATGGAAGTCTCTGAATTAATTTATAAAACTATTATAATCCTGATTTTAAGGAAAAAAAAACTGTTAGAGATAATACCCAGACAAGAAATCATAACCATCTCTCACTTTTAAGTTACAGATATACAATTCCCAGATATAATGCCAGCAAATCAAAATTAATTGGGGATTTAAAAATGCACTATGGCCTTGACCATATTCTTACTGAACTCATTTTTATCACTTATCTATTTCTAAAAGGTTTTATATTTTATTTTAGTTCAAACTTATTGGTACAGTTATTCCTGTTCTCTTACAACATCTATAATACATTCTAGTTTTTTGGTAATATGTTTAGCATTTAATTGTTTTCATAGTGAGTTTTTAAAAATATTTTATTAGGCTTTGGAAAGTATAATCATTACTAATATTTGGGATGCTTGCTTTATATTACTGTTTTGTTTGTTTATTGAAAATTCTGTTTGACTTTGACTTTCCTAAGTTGTTATTTCACTCTTGTTCATTAGTAGCTTATTTGTTTTCAGTTGCTTTTATTTTCTACTTTATGCATTTGGCATCGTATTTTAAAGTACTATTTTAATGACATCTCTCAATTTTAACCTGTAGTCATAGATTCTGTTCATTTAAAAATATTGTCTTTCCATTTTTACTTTCCCTTTAATACATGACTTATTAAAATGAGTTAATAATATCAATTTTCACATACTTTTCACATTTATGTTTTAATATTTATACTCAATAAAATTTAGCCTTATGGAAATATTTTATCTTCTTAACTCACTGTTGCTTTTATTCTGACTTTGTAATTTTGCTGAATAACATCCTTTAATAACGTATAATTGTGTGTATGTTATCATTTAGAAACTATATTAACTTTTGAGTTAAGCAATGTAACTGAACGTAATGTTTGCATATGATATATATAACGTGACGTAGGGGTCAAGATTCACATTTTCTAACATAAAATTCCATTTGACCTAGAACCATTTATTGAAAAGGCTGCCTTTGGCTCCACTAGCTTCCTTATCTATCCTAAAGTTAGTGCCACATAGAGTAGCTTTCTAATAAGTCTTGCTGCCTGGCAATACCATTTCTCCAATTTTGTTTATTCTTCAAGATTACCATGGCTTTTTCTCTTTTGCAGTTCCATTTTAATGTTAGTTTTAGCTTGTCAATTTTCTCAGAACAATACAAAATGAAGAACCAAAAATAACCTCTCCTATCATGACTTTGATTGCAATGAATCTTCCATTGAATTTGGGGAGAATTGATATCTTTATAATGTTGGGCCTTCTCATCAATGGCACGGTATATCCTTTATTTATGTCTCTTCTTTCCTTTATCTCTATAATGTTTCAAAACTTTCTATATGTAATCCTTATATATCTCTTCTTATTTATATACTTGTTATTCAATATTTTTCATGCTACTGTAATTGAATACATTTTTAAATTTTATTAACAAAGTTTTTGTTGTTCATATATGAAATTACAGTTTTTGTATATTGATCTACTCAGAGACCTCACTACAATTGTTTACTACTTCTATAGCTTATTGGTAGAGCTTGACTTTTTAAATCTACAAAAATCACATAAATTGCAAATAATAAAATTTTATTTTTATTAAAACTTTTATCAGTTATTTTCATTTTTTCTTTTGTATAAATGCATTGCCCAAAATCTCTAATACAATGTTAAATAAATAGTGACAATAGGCATCTTGGTCTCATTTCCTCTCTCTGGAGGAATTGTTCTGTTTTTCATACTGAAAGTGACACTTGCTGACATATTTTAGTAAAATATCTTTATCAGGTTAAGGTTATCTATTTCAGATTTTAGGTTACTCAGATTTTTTTAAAAATTATGAATGAGTGTTGGATTTTATCAAGTGCACATTTACAAATGAGTTAGTCAATTTTATGCCAATGACTAAACTGCATACATTTTAAAGCAAACTATAAATATGAAAATTGACTCAAGAAGAAATAAAAATCCTCAAGTGTTACCATCAAAAAACTTTATAGTTTAAATTCCTGTCAGGCCTGTTTCACCACCTACCACGAAACAGATAACTCTTAAATTACAGACAATATTTCAGATAATAGGAAAACAGGGAAACTGACCAACACTTTGATAAAGCTATTAGAATATTGAAACCAAAACTGGTCACAGGTCATTCAATACAACAAACACAAGGCAAATCCCTTTTAACACCTACGTGATTATGTTGGAATTCATGTCTTAAGCCCCATATCTCTTGGATTCTATTTTCCATTTTGCACAACTCTCCTGCATTCTGAATGATACTTTCTATTTGGTATTGGTTAATCAATTGCTAAGCCAAGACATTGAATTCCTTCCCCTTTGGTTTTAGCCCCTTTGTTTTTATTTTTTAGATTTTCTTTTTAGATTTGCCTATTATGTTTTGATTCTATTATATACATATATATATATTTTTTGAGACACAGTCTCACTCCATCACCAGGCACCAGGCTGGAATGCAGTGGCGCGACCTTGGCTCACTGCAACCTCCACCTCCCGGGTTCAAGCAATTCTCCTGCCTCAGCCTCCCGAGTAGCTAGGACTACAGATGTGCGCCACCACGCCCAGCTAATTTTTTGTACATTTAGCAGAGACGGGGTTTCACCATGTTGGCCAGGATGGCCTTGATCTCTTGACCTCGTAATCCGCCTGCCTTGGCCTCCCAAAGTGCTGGGATTACAGGCGTGAGCCACCGCGCCTGGCCCAATTCTATTATATCATATATTGTACCTTCCCTTTCTTAATTAGCTTTTTGAAACACTTTAAACAATCCTAATTAAAGTCTCTTCTTTGGGTACAAATTCCCATACCACTTGGGCTGCCATTGGCTGTGCTCTAGGGATATGGATTCAGGGTTTTCCAGGTCACCTGCACATGCTATTAAAGCTCTTGATATTTTTCCCCCCAATGAACAAAAGATTCCATATTCGTAGGAAAGTTCAGCAAGCTCAGAGAGTAAATGCTGACTTCTAAGTGACTGATGAGACAATTTTCAGAAAGCTGGCTTAGATCAAGGGAAAAGGGAGAGAGTCTTCAAGCTCTGAGTGCCAGTCAGTGTGCTCTATAGCAGAGTGGCTCAACAGAGATCCATTCTTACAGTGCTTGGTTCCTTACACCAGCAAGTATTTTAAACATCTTGACATTCGTTTCCTTGACCAGCTATTGAAAAATATACTGTACTCTTGATTTGTTTTAATCAGATAATGATAAGACATGCAGACACATAAATGACTGTCATGAAGGGTTCATTCACAATTCTCTAGAAACAGGAGGCCTGAGCCACATGGGGAAACACCAGGGCAGGGGGGAGGGAGTCTCAGGCAGAAAAAGTAAGGAAAAGCAGGGATCAAAGCCTTTGTCGTGGTTTCTGTGGAAAAGGCAAGGCATGCAGATTTAGAATGGGCTAGTTTGAATCATTTCAGTGGGCTCTAGGGTATATGACCCTGATTGCCTGGAACCTGGTTCTGGGCAGAGTGTAGCAGAAGAATATCACCTCTTGGAGTGTAAAAGCCAGCTAGAGAAGGTGATTGGGAGCATGGGCTGTGGATTGGTTAGTATGCAGATGAAAGGTGCTCTCCTGGGCAAGTCTCCTGCTATCTCTAAGAGTTAGCCAGCCCTGGTTGGGGCAGCCTCTTCCTTTTCCCAGTCAGTGAAACTCCAGATACCAGATTATCAATCATACAGAAAATTAAAAATATATATAATTAATACCCCAACACTACTACTTCTGACCTTGTTCAGGCTTCCCTTGCCCCTTACTCCCTGGCTCTCCCAGCCCTCATACCTCGTTCTAGCTTCTCCCCTTCTTGGTCGTAAGCAAATTGTTGTATTTCTGGCATTTGCTTCAGCTCACTTGTTTTCTGAGAGTGAGCACCACTGGATCTCCTGCTATGCACTCCTCCTGGCCCTTCTCTCTCTGATAATGCCTGGAGAGTGGGGCTCTTGAGTATGTCAAGAGGAAGGAAGGAAGGACTCAGGATTGTCTGGGGCTGCAAAGCTATGCATCACGTCAACAGTTGCACATGGCAGGAAGAGGGTAGCATGATAAGAGATAAAAGGCATAAGGTAGAAGATATTAATATCAGAGAAGATGGTGGGGGCTGTAATATGCATTTTCTTTTTCTGAAGAGAATAACCTGCTTTGTTAAGAGATCTCAATTACTCCAGTTAAGCCAACTTTCTTAACCTGTTTCCCTTTTGTGAAATTAGGACAGTAATATCACCCTTGCACAGTTTTATAAGCATTCAATGGACTGTGTATACACATTTTGTAGCATACATCCTGGCTCATGGTTTGTAGTTGGTAATGTTTTTTTAATTCAAAGAATTAAATTTTTAAGACTGTCTCTTTTCTTTGTCTTGGGAGGCATCCAAAATGGAAACAACTATTCCAGCCACTGCAGCAACCTTATACCCCATGTTCCCAGGCAGAAGCATGGATGCTTCCAAACCTAACAATCTGGGCCCTGGTAATTCAGTCCACTAATGAAATTTCCATCAAATTCCGCTTTCCCAGCATTTTTACTCAAGCTGAGGCACTCAAGACCTAATCTGTGCTTCCCACAGAGATGAAGGGTGTTAGAGGCTGCTGGACCAGAGCACGTTCTGCGGCAATCTTGGTCTACAACGGGCTGAACCTGGACAAACAGGAAACTGGCATTATAATGGGTGAATTAAGATATGATGAGTTAATTAAAGAAGCAACTTTATTTTTGCATTACTAAGGAAGGCACAGCCAGTATAAAAATTTCAATGACTTAGAAGTATACAGAGTTCAAAGTAAAAGACCAACACGCTCATAGCTGTATGCAACCTACTCTGTTCCCCAGAGTAACCACAATGAACTATTTGGTATTACACTTTTAAAACTTCTGCTGCACATTTATATACAATACATATACAGATATAGATATGCTGATATTGAAAACATACATATGTCACTATGCTATAAGTAATGTTTTGTAACTTGTTTTTTTTTTTTTTTAATTTCTTATTTATTTATTTTGAGATGAAGTCTTGCTCTGTCACCCAGGCTGGGATACATTGGCACCATCCCAAACTCTATCCCCCAGGTTCAAGTGATTCTCCTGCCTCAGCCCCCTGAGTAGCTGGGATTACAGGCACATGCCACCACAACCAGCTAATTTTTGTAGTTTTTAGTAGAGACGAGGTTTCACTATGTTGATCAGGCTGGACTCGAACTCCTGACCTCAAGTGATCAGGCTGCCTCAGCCTCCCAAACTTCTGGGATTACAGGTGTGAGTTACCAAGCGTGGCTGTTTTTTTTTTAAATTTAATAAGTTGAATTTGTTATATTAGTATAAATAGAGACATGGTACCTAAGTATTTTGAAATAGTATTTTGAAATAACCTTTCATTCTGTGATAGAGATGTATCATTTACAGTTTAATTCCCATTTGAGGAAAAATTAGTTCTGTTTTCATATGTCTCCTGTGCAAAACAAATGCTTCAAAGAATATGTACATTTCTTTGTGCAATTTTTTTCCTAGGATACTGCTTGCATTATTTTCTTGGGCTGCCATGACAAAATACCACAGACTTGGTGGCTTAACCAACACATTTATTTTCTTACAGTTCTGGAGCCAAGAGGTCCAAGATCAAGATTCCAGCAGAGTTGGGTTTTGATGAGGATTCTCTCCTTGGCTTGCAGACAACCACCTTCTACTAATATCTGTGTCCTTATAAACGGGCTTTTCTCTATGTGTATCTGTTTCCCAATCTCCTCTTTTTTTAAGTACATAGTCATACTGAATTATAACCTACCCTAAATACCTCATTTTAACTTAACTACCTCTTTGAAGACCCTATCTCCAAATCTGAATACATTGCGAGGCACTGAGGATTAGCTTTTCAACATATGAAGATTTTGGAGGTGGGCACAATTCAGCCCATCACAGTATTTTAGTTTTATCACCGATTAATGAATCGCTACAAAACTCAATAGCTTAAAACATTTATTTACTTCAGCTCACTGATTGCTGAGTGCACAATAGGAGAAGCGTGTCCCTTTTCTGTGAGATCTGGGGCTGGAGGCTGAAATCAGTTGAAAACACCCATGGTTGTAATTTCCCATGTGGTCTTCTAGAACCTTGCTCTTCCTGTCAAGAAATAAAACTGTTTCCTCACCTCATGAAGCTGGTCAGGATTTTGTGACTTCCTCTACAGAAGATAATATGGCCAAAGTAATGTTGTGCAACTTTTGATGCTAACTTAGAAAAGGCAGCATGATGTCTCCCCTTCTCTCCCTTTCTTGTTCTCTCTCAGGACATTCATTCTAAGAACTCAGTTGCTATTGACCTTGTAGTAACTGGGCTGGGAAGTAGAAACTAGCCCAGATGGAAAGGAAATAAGCCCCCCAACCAACAGCCAGTATCAGCCTCCAGACACTTGAATGAACAGGCTTCAGACTGCTCCAGTCCCAGGCCTGCTGGGCCATGTCTGCATTCATGACCCATAAAATCTATGGCCGTAATAAATGGTTTTTTTATATCATTAATTTTTGGAGTAATTTGTTACAAGCTGAGGGCATTTGGCTTGAGACCTGAAAGATAAAAAATAATCATCCATGTGAAAATTAGGGGGAGGGGTCTTGCAAACAAATGTCCCAGCAAGTAAAAATACCTTGGAGTGCTACAGAAAGAGATAAAGGTGTGTGTCGCTGGACACAGATGGATGACACAGGAAGTGATACAGACTTATACTAGAGAAAAGTAAGGGAGAAACCTTGAGACAGAGGGAGAAGTTTGAATTTTATTATAAATTCGGCTGGTAACCACTGGAGTTTTTTAAAGAATGGAGTGAGTAGGAAAATCACTCTGCTTGCTCTGAAGAGCAAGAGTAGAAAGAAGAATGATGGATCTTTGAAGTGATCTGGGCAACTCATTGTCATGGCTTGGGCCTAGGTGGCAGTAATATCAGGGAGAAGAGTGGAGAGATTCAAGATGTATTCCAGGAGATGAACCACTAGGACTTGCTGAGAAACTGGATTTGGGAACTAAGAAGAATGGAATCCAAGGTCATGTGTAGGTTTTGCCATTGAATGGATGCAGGATCCTGTTTGGGGAGGACTGTGATCGAGTGACAGGAGGCTCTGAGGAAGATGAGTATCATACGGGTTATTTATTTGTTATGTTCTAAACATTTATTAGAGATTTAAGTAAAGATGTTGAATAGATAGTTGGATAAGTGAATCCTAGGGTCAGTATTAGCAATATAAATTTGTGAATCAGCATTTAGATATTAAATACACAAAGCCTTGAGACTAGAAGAGATTAACCAGGAAGAAGATATGGCTAGAGAAGGAAACGTGCCCCAGAGAGAGCACGGGGCACTCTAATGTTTTGAAAACAGAGAGAAGGGAGAAGACCCGAAAATATATGCCAAAGTAGCAAGAGAAGGACTTTTCTGTGCAACAACATGGGGAGGAAGTGTTTTCAGAAGGAAGTTAAATAACTGTAGAAATTTTTCCTCACAGCTAAACTTAAATCTCACTCCACATTACTTCTACATACTGGTATCAGCTCTTAATTCTAGACAACATAGAAAAAGCGTGAAAGACATTTTATAAAAATGTTTCATAGTTGACAACCACATAGAAATATGACTGGACCAAAAGACTATGATCTAATACTATCAGACTGAGTAGAGAAACCCAGCAGGGCGTGCCTGTTCAGATTCCTCTTGGCCTCTCTGTGCAGCATTTCTTTCTCCAGAGTGTGGGGCAGGACCCCTTCTAAAAAGGGGGTTTTATGACCTAAAACCAGACCAGGTAGGTCAGAGAATTTCGTTAAGGCCAGCTCAAAGACAAAAGATTAGAGTATATTAGTATAGCTTTCTATGGCCTGGTTTGGGGAGAAAAATACATGAGTTATGGGAGTTATAAGCCAGAAGCTGTGAATGAATATATAATATATATATAATGTATATATTTAATATATATATAATATATATATTTAATATATATTATATATATTTAATATATATAATATATATATTTAATATATATTATATATATTATATATATATTTTATATATATATATAAAATACATAAGTATCACAGTTGTGGAATTCATCCATTGTCTGACAAATGAGTTGTAGATATTCCAAGATTTAAGATTATCAAGTCGTTTGACTTTGCTCACAGGTTTTGCCAGGCAATAATTTTTTTATTTTTATGTTGTTAAATTTAATTAATGCATTTTATTGCCTACGTATTTTGTAACATACCTCACAGGGCCTTCTACATTGTGAAATTATTAAAATTTAAAAGAACAGGGTGGTAGAAACTGCTAGATGTCCACCAAAGTCCGTTTTGTGCTTTTACAATAAAGAATTGAAGTTGAGCAAAAAAAAAAAAAAAAAAAGTTTCATAGTACTGAGGGAACAGAATCTTTTGGATCAATGGGGAATCTTTTGGAAATGCTAGCATGGGAAAAAGTCAACATGGGTACTTCAACCATATCAGGAGGCTGGTTGAAAGTATCAGTTGGCTGTTCAACCACATTCCAATATTGCTTGCAAGTTTAATAAAAACTAGGAAACAACCACCAGAGGGAAAGCTTAGGTGACTCATGGTCACAAGCCCCCTCCCCACACTGGACTAGGGGGCAAACACTTGGCAACTCAGAGGAGAAATTAGGTGACTCATGGTCACAAGCCCTCTCCCCACATAGGACTAGAGGACAAACACTCAGCAACTCAGAATTACTTGGGGATATAAACCCAGGCATCCCTGGCCAACAAGGGCAACCCTCTCTGGTCCCCTTCCACCCTTCCATGCTGTGGAAGCTTTTACTTTCGCTTGCTTAATAAACTGCATTGCTGCTCACTGGCTTGGTCCGCGAATGTTTGTTTGGAGCTGGAGCATTCACTGTAGGGGTAAGATTCTCCACTGGATTCTTCGAGCAAGGGAAGCCAAGAACCTAAGCCTGGAGCCCAAACTGCAAATCGGGTTATGGTACTGATAGAAAGATAATACATTTCTTAAGTGCCCTGCTCTTGGTTTGAATCCTGGGGCCACCACTTCTTATCTGTGTGACTGTGGACAAATGACTTGGCCTCTGTGAACTTGACTTTCTTCATTTCTGGAATGAGATAGTGATACTCGCTTTGCAGGGTTATGGCGAAGCTTAGTAAAAAGACACATTACACATCTCGCTGATAATATGTGTTTAACAAATTGAAGTGATTATTAAGTCGATCTTCTTTTCCCTACAATAGCCCTAGGAAGGGTTGACAATTACCTTTATATTCCTTTCTGAAGTCCAGATTTTCTACCTTACCATCTCTCTCCCATTATCTTCTTTTCTTCTTCCTTTAGCTTCCTCTTATACCTGGTCAATTTATTTGGATCTCAAGGAACTCTAAAGTAAACAAAGGATATTACTCATCTAGGTAATATCTCTCTATAACACAATGGCATAGGCTGCTTTGTGAAGTAGGGAGCTACTTTGAGAAAGCAGTGTGCAGTGGTCAAGAGCGCAGGCTCTTGGGTAATACTATATGGGATTTAATTCCAATTCTACCACTTAGAAGCTATGTGGACTTGAACAATTTACTTAAACTTTCTATGTGCATTTTTCTTCATTCGTGAAATGGGGGTAATAATACCTATGTCATTGGGTTGTTACAAGGATGACATGAATTAAAATGGGTAAAGTGCTCAGACGAGTGCCTTGTACTCAATATTGAGCTAGCATTTAGTAAATGTGAGCTACTGTTTATATACAGGCCTTCAAGCAGATGACTGATGGCCCTCCTTCCAGAATGTGGTCCCAGGGATTTTGTGTCTCAAGGAGGTGGGTGGAGTAATTTCTGAGACCCCTTCTGGCTCTGACATTTTAGGATATTATGACTCGTGGGACTTAATGATTTTGGGGGTTGTTATCTCCAGAGGTAAAGGGGAAACAGAAGTATTTGTTCTTGACTCACAGGAAGCTGAGACATGTTTAGGAAAATAAATAAAATTGGGTTAAAAAGTCAAAAACACTTCAATTTTGAATAATCCCTTTTATTAAGCATCAAAACTTCTGATTTTCTGGCTTAGATTTCCTATTCATATTAAATTTTTAAGTTTTTGAGGATTTATCTTTCGTTATACCAGCAGCATGATACAGAAAATAGAGCATGTTTTCAGAGTTAATTCTAAATTTAACCTTCCACCTTTCTACCTACTATGGAGTGGCTGAATGTCTCTGAGGCTCAGTTTCCTCAATTTAAAAAGAGAAATAATAATACTGCCTTGCAGGGTTATGTGAGAATTAAATAAAATAATCTACATAAAAGGCTCAGCCAGGTGAAGTGATGTTAGCCTTCTGAACCTGTCCTGCTGAACTGCAATTGTTAGCCCTCCTCGTTCCCATTCCCTCCCAGATTCCAAAAATATCAATGCAGATGGCTCTTTTTGAAACTGGGGAAAGTATATCTATATATTTGCCATACTAGGCCCTGCTATTAGATAATATTTATGACCCTACTGAAACCAGACTTATTACTTGAATTAATAAAAAGAAAGTACAGTAGTTTCTATAGGTTCTAAAAATATTACTCAGAAGTAATGCTCTTTCCAGACCCCTAATGCTGAGTAAGATAAACCTAACCTCTCAGTTTAATAGGCTGCTGATAATCTCTCTATGCCAATGAGAAAATTGGCTAGTGCCAGGGTATTTTTAACTGGTCTGAACAAACACATCTTCATTTGCATCTAGCAAGATGTAACCTTAGCAACAGTGTGTATTTTTGGACTGCTTTTCATTTAATGCAAATGAAGCACCACTGATACACCCGGAATCTGATGACAGAATTCAACGTGACCAATTGATGTGTCTGAGGTCTCCAAGTGCCTTGCCAGCCTCATCGAATTCTGATTTCCTGTCACCAACATGAATCAGTATGGCCCAAACTAAGATTATTTTTGAGTACCAATTTTTCATGTTTACTTTCTTTCATGTTTGACTGTCACTCCTATTATAAATGACCCACAGTGTGAGAGAAGCTGTATATTGTCGTGTAGTGGGCTTAAGTTTCACATTGTGACAGAGAATTAAAAATGTGGTTATTTCCCTCTGACCTGTGACCTGAGGGCAGTTACCTGACATCTTTGAACCACAATGTCTTCTGTTAATAGAGGTGATCATTAATTTGACAATTTTCCTCCCTTGTAACATTGCATTAAATAACATATATGAAAGTGATTTTTTGAGTTTATCATTATTACTTTTTAATTGTAAATAGTATAAATTTATTGGCTATGATGTGATGTTTTGATATAAGTTTATATTATGAAATTATTAAATCAAGCAGATTAACAAAGCCATTACCTCACATACTCGTTATTTTCTTTGAAAGTGAAAACATTTCAACTCTACTCTTTCAGTATTACTAAAGAAGCAGGGGGGATATTAGTTTTAGTGTGTGCTTTTACACCGTGGTACCTTCCATCGTGCCTGCCATGATGATTGCTAGATAAAATCACTGATACTGTGAACTGAACCAGTTTCTTCTGTAGGGCTGGAAATGGAGATGAAGAAGATTGGCCTTCCTGACGACTACTCTCTGCAGCCCTGTGTATTTGGCAGTGGGTTTGTACTCTTGTGTTTGAGCAATTTAAAGATGGACATACAAGAAATTCTCAATTTCTACTGAAAGGAGAGCAACAAAACAACCTGAGTAACAGAGGGCTTTGGCAGACCTGCTGGAAAACTGGAAGCTTCCCTCGCACTGGTTTCTCAGTCTTTTTCCTACCATTACCATGCCCAGCTCTTCTTCAATCTTGTTTAATTATTGCATGCTAGAATAAGTGAATACATGAATGTATGATCAGCAATTTGTCATCATGACTCCCTAGTCAAAGGATCATGCTTGGTTATACTGTCCCACCAACCAGTAATTGGAAGAGAGGGCTCAGGAGTAAAAATCTGAGAGTGTGTAAGTATCTGTGTGTGTACGATTGTGTGCGTGTGGCTCTTGTGTGTGTGCTTGTGTGCCTAGGTTCATGAGTCTGTGCATGTGACCCTGTGACCTAGGCTAGTAGGCATGTATGGAACTCTGTGAGTTTATATGATATGTCTGTATGTAAGTTTGCTAATAAATTTAGGTATTTTAGCTTTTACATGTTTGTTGTTATATAGGAGGAAGGGAGCAGCTCAGAATCAGAAGATCGTTTATTCATTCATTCAGGAAATATTCACTTAGAGGATGAGAGGATCAGACTGAGTGGGTGAGGTCACTGGTGCAGCCAATGGAGAGATCATACCAAACAGAGATGGAAAAATGCTGGTCTCTCTTGTGTGCTTTGAACAGCACTTTGCAAACTCCTTTGTGGAGGCTCACGTGGCAGCTGTGGGAATCAACAAAGCCCTTTAATGATCTTCAAGGCCACACATATTAAGCTGTAAAAAACAGAGAGCTCTGTCTCTTTCTTCCTGTCTTCTACTCTATTCCCCTTCCTTGCATACTCAAGTCCCTTCTGGGAGTCCTACCTTACCCTAAGGAAGGAGGCATCAACCTGATGTGCTCCTTCTAATGCAGGTCAAGAGGGCAAGTTCCTGTCCAATTGATGAAGCTCCTGTTGCCCACAATGAAGGCCCTAGGACATCATCAGAGGCTTGTGATGCAGTCTAACTCATTTCACATTGCATTATTAAAATCAGGAAGCTCAGTTAGGGAGGCTGGTATTATCCCAATTGTCATCAGAGGTGCATTTTTTAGCATTCTAGAGAGCAACCAGAAAGTTCATCATTTTTACTTGCATCAGGAATGATGGCAGGAATGATGCATCAATTGTCTTTCTGGAAAGGAGAAATGAGGACAGCACTTCCCAGAAAGAAGACATTCCCTGCCTGAGGCCTGGCCAGGGTGAGCTGTGACGAGGACTTAAAGCTCCCAGTTTCAGATCTTCCAAAATCCCTATTCCCGTGTGAATGCTGTCTAATTTCTCTTTTCCCAAAAGATTTCTAGCAGATTGTCTCCTGACCTGCCTCTGTGCTTAATTATCATGTGCTAGAAGAAGTCCTCCTAGAGCATTCAGGTTCTGCTCCACGGCACATCCTGCAGCCCTTTACAGCTCACAGGCACTTGGCCCAACACATACTCTTTTGTGTGATTTTCTCACGTCCCAGGTGAGGCAGGTGATTACAACTATTCTAATGGTGGAGAAATTGAGGCTCCAAGTGGTAGATGGTAAGATGCAAAACCAAAACTGAAGGCTGAAACCCAGGTTTTTCCTGACTTGAGTATAATTTTTTACACACCCATCTCCCCCACACACTAGGGGTTCCTGAAGGGCAGAAGCTCCCTCTCGCTCCTTGGTGCACCTTTGCCCTTGAGCTTGAGGCCTGGCTTGGCATCTAGGGTTAGTTTCTCCAAGAACCGGACCCTGGAACTGGAAGTGGGAGCTCACTGGAGAATCTCCTTAGGATCAATCAGTGCCTATGGAGGAATGAAAGCAGCAGGACCAGGCAGAGGGAGAACTGCAGCAATGGTAGCGACAAGAAAGGTATCAGATGATCTCATGGGCAGTGCTGGAGCTGGGATGACCCTTCAGAGTTGTGTTCCATACAGGGGAGGGATCCAGGCCTTCCTAGCCCGTTACTGACCAGTCACTGGATGTGAGCTGCCTCCAGGAAAGACTGTAACCTTGGGCAAGGTGATTCCCTTTAAGGATGTACAATTCAGGGATTCAGGGAGAGGAACTCAACCAAGTTCAGAGGAACGCAGAGTCACCTGCTACCAACATTCCTAGCAGCTGGGAAGGAGTGACTCAGCCCCATGAGGGAATCTGGGAGGTACACTACAGAACAAGCAGGAAGTGGTTGTGACATCATCTCTTCTCTACAACTTGCTGCCCTGTTCTTTTACCAGGGTGCAATCCTGGTGCATGGTTGGTTTTTCCTGCACTAGCCATCCCAGCTCTTTGGATATTGCTGTCTTCCATGCCTACCGTGACTGCGTTCTGAATGCTGCCTTTGTGTGTGTATGTGTGTGTGTGTGTATGTCTTCATGAGTGTGGGGCTGTGTGTGTGGTGTGTGTGGAGGGGGCATATGTGCACATGTGTGTGTGCAGACATGGCTGTATGAACATGTGTGTGTGTTTCTCACTAACATCAAGGCTCATTTCTATGTGTCTCTTAGGTAGGGACCTCAGTTTTTCTGGCCACTCTGTCTTCCACGTACAGCTCCAATGGTGAGAAGAGCACCAGAGCCCTGGCTCTGCTTTGTTTCTGTGCTCAGGGCATTTCTGGACCCCAAACTCGTGACCCTGGGAACCTGCCCAACACTTATGAGAACAAAGCCTGCACCCAGTGGGAGAATGACTCCAGGTTTAGCAGGGCTGAGGCCCCTGGAATACATCTGGAATCTCTTGGACCTCTTGCTGGCTGGGGAGGAGCCCCTCTGTGGGGGTCAGTGGAGACAATTTTGGCAGCAAGGGATTCAGAAGACAGATGCTGAGACTGAGGCTTGTTCTGGAACAGAGGCTCCATTCTCCATGAAGGGGTCATCAGTCAAGCTGCGGCAAGCTCAACAAGAAGCTCTCCGACTCCCTGAATGCAGACTCTGTGGGATGTGCTGAACCAGGCCATGGGACATGATGCCCCCTCCCTGAGTAGTTCTGTGACCGGACAGATTTCTCCCACATTCCAGAGGCCACGCCAAGGGCCTGGTGTGAAAAGTCTTCCCTCAGGGGGTCATCCTTGACAACTGCCCACACTTCACATTTTCTAATCAGGGAGCCAGGCTCCACCATCCAGCTGGTCCACAGCCTGCGGAATTCACCGCTCTCCAGACCGCCTTCCAGGCTGATGGGCCACAGGGTGGAGGAGGTTGCTGCATACTTGGGCAATTTCAGGGTGTCCAGAAAGACCTGACTCCCCCAACTCCTGTTTCATGGCTTTTGCTAGGAGATTCCTGCTGATGGATACTAGAATTTCCCTTTAGCAAATGACAACATTTTTTGAAGATAGCTCAGACATAGAGAGCACCTTTGAGGGTAGGTTGGGGTGGGGGGCACAGTGTTAGAGATGGGGTCCTTCCTGGGAGCTAGATATTTTGATGAGGACTGAGGACAGGAATGGGACCTTGACATGGGAAGGCTATAGAATGCAATGGAACCCAGAGGCTGGGAATGGCATCAAGATCAAGGCTACAGAATTTTCCAAGTTGTCAACACTGTCTCAATCTGACTGGCAGGTGACCTTAATAAGGTCAGAGAGAATATTGACATAATTTCACAGACAGGCTTAAGCATGGGCTTACAGTGCTACGTGTTACATTGTGCAGTGAAGTGGGTGTGTCCCCAAAGTTCCTCATGAGGAAGCTGGCTCAGTAACAAAATTTGAGTGCTCATTTGTAGATCACCTCTCTTGGAGTCAAGGGAAGATTTCCAGAGGAGGTGACATCTGAGATGGGGCTTACAAAGCAGGGTAGGAGTTCTACAAACAGGCCTTTGTCCTAGACTTTCTGTACGCTGAGGGGGTTCTCTGAAGGAGAGGACAGTGCCTGTAATTTTAGGGTCTCCTGGGGATGTAGCTGTAAGCCATAATCTTCATCCTTGGATCGATCAATAATGGGTAGAAACCTCCAGAAGCAAGAGCAGTTGGAGAAACAAAGCTGATTTGAAAGTTATAAAAGAGACGAGAACAACTAAGGCAGAGATAGAGAATTTATGCAAAGCTGAACAGGAAGAGGCCATGTTCTTTGAAAATAAAAGATTTTGTTCATAGACTTCATTTTTTTTTTTTTTTTTTTTTTTTTTTTTTTGTCCAGAATCAGAAACTTCATAGGAAGAGATTAAGGGAGGAGGCAGCCTGGAGTGGTTGTGATTCTGCAGCAGAAGTACTTATGTGTCTTTAACATAGAAAACTGAGAGCTAGCTGACTATCGCTCACTGGAAAGGGCCCTGGGCAGGGCTGATGGCTCCTGCCCCTCCCAGCTGCTGTGTGAGCTTGCTGTGTGTCCTTGGGCAAGCCCCTTGCCTTCTCTGGATCTCTCATGGCAAAATCATTAACTGAAAGGCATCTTTAAATTCTCATCCTCAGTGGATCTATTTTTAACAACAACAAAAAAAAATCACACTCCCACACTGTGAGCTTGCCACAACAACATTTGTAGCTACACAATCTTCCCAGAATCAGAAAGAAATAGCATTTGTGAAGTGTCAGCTCATCAAAAATGACTGGCAACCAGGGGGTTCCAAGCCCATCCCCAAAACCTGCTCCATGATGTGAACACAGGCCAGGCAGGCGCCTTCCCGGCATGATGCCTCTCAGGCCGTGTTCTTGCTGACTACACCACATGTTCTCAGAACAGAAATAGAATCCGTCTGCCACACAGCAAGTGCACTCCTGGGAGAGTGGAGTGTGTGAATGTGTGTGTGTGTGTGTACATGCGTATTTTTTATTGAATTTGTTTCTAGATAATTCTCTGTCAAAAAAAGTTATTTCGGAAGTAGGGGGCACAGGCCCTGGAAAGCTGTTAGATCCCTGCTAGACAAGTCACTTATCAAAGCGTCTTGGCATCTCCAACTAAAGACAGTGCCAAGAATGCTCAGCACACGCCCTGCAGGGGTGTCATGGGGCCCATGTTGGGGACTTGTAGACTTTTTGGGTGTGAAACTCCACTGCAAAGCAAAGCATCCCCAGATGATTGGGACACATTAGTTGCCTTCTCCTAATCCTAGATTCAGGATTCCCATGAGCTAAACTAAGCTGATAGCTCTGAGCTCATGCCATCCTTAGATCAGAGACCAGTTCTTCTGACATCATCCTTTCCACTGTCCACTTGGTACAGCCTGTCTGACAAGGGGCATCCAGCTGCTTAATATTCCATCTGAGGTCTACACATTGACCAGCAGGGTTTCTTGTGTCCTAACATGATCTCACTGTTGCAACTATCCACAACTTGAGAACCTCTTCATAGGAGGTAGAATCAGGAGATTGGGCTCAGCACAAACTCCCCAACAAATAAGCTGCATAACCATAGGCAGACTTTTTAGATCTCTCTGTGCATTAGTGTCATCTGTAAATTGGGGATCATGAAAGCATCTGTCTTACCCATCTTGTGGGTGCTTGCAGGTATTACCTATGCCACTGGGCATCAGATTATGTTAAGCACAGTCTGGGCTAAGTAAGGGCCCCTAGGTGCTGTGTACATGGTACAGTGCCAGACACCTGCAGCTAAAAAGATGGGATAAAATAGCTCCCAGATGAGAATTGCCAGGCAGAAAGCTAGAATTTAGAGCGCAGGACCTCTGGAATATGAGAGAGCAGAGGTGACATCATTGGCAAGTGTTTTGTTTTTTTTTGTTTTTCTTTTCTTTTCAACTTTTATTGTAGAATTGGGAGTCCACGTGCAGGTTTTTACAAGGCTTATTGCCTGATGCTGAGGTTTGGGGTATGATCAAAATTGTCACCCGGGTAGTGAGCATAGCACCCAATAGGTAGTTTCTCTGTCCCTCCTCTGCACCCTCTAGTATTCCCCAGTGTCTATTGTTCTTGCCTTTACGTCCATGTGTACCCAATATTTTGCATCCCCTTATAAGTGAGAGTATGCAGTATTTGGCTTTCTGTTTCTACATTAGTTTGCTTTGGATAATGGTCTCCAGCTGCATCCATGTTGCTGCAAAGAGTGTTATTTTATTATTTTATATGACTGCATAGTATTTAATGGTATATACAGATTTAATACTATGGGGTGTGTGTGTGTATATATATATGTATATATATATATATAACATAGTATTTAATGATATATATATATATATTATGTGTGTGTGTATATATATATATACACACCATAGTATTTAATGGTGTATATATATATATATATATATATATGTATTTAATGGCATATATATATATACACATTATACATTCCCTATAAATAAATAAATATATGTATTTAATGGTATATATATATATATTTATAGGGAATGTATTTAATGGTGTATATATGTATATATATACACCATTAAATACATATATATATATATACCATTAAATACATTCCCTATAAATATATATATATGTATTTTCTTTATTCAATCCACACTTGAAAGGTACCTAAGTTAATTCTATGTCTTTGCAATCGTAAATAGCACTGCAATGAATCTATGCACGCATGTGTCCTTTTGGTAGAATAATTTATTTTCGTGTGGGTATACACCCAGCAATGGGATTGCTGGGTCAAATGGTTGTTTGACTCTTAGTTCTTTAGAAACTAAATCTCTAACCTGTTTTCCACAGTGGCTGGACTAATTTACATTCCCATCAACACTGTATAAGCATTCCTTTTTTCTCGGCAGCCTCGCCAACATCTGTTATTTCTTGATTTCCTAACAGGAGCCATTCTGACTGGTGTGAGATGGTATCTCATTGCCTTTCTTTGATGATTAGTGATGATGAGCCTTTTTTCATGTTTGTTGGCCGCTTGTATGTCTTCTTTTGAGAAGTGTCTGTTCCTGTCCTTTGTCCACTTTTTAATGGGGTTTTTTGTTTTTTGTTTGTTGATTTGTTTAAGCTTCTTATAGATTCTGGAAATTAGATCTCGTTTCTTGAAGGAGATCCACATCTAAGCAGTTCTCTCTGCCCCTGCCAGAATGTCTATAATCAGTTCATTCTCATACTGCTGAAAAGAGCTATCTGAGACTGGGTAATTTATGAAGAAAAAAGGTTTAATTTACTCACAGGTCTCCAGGCTTAACAGGAAGCATTACTGGGAAGCCTAAGGAAACTTACAATCATGGCTGAAGGGGAAGGGGAAGCAAGGACCTTCTTCACATGGTGTCAGAGGAGACAGAGAGATGAAAAGGGAAGTGCCACACACTTTTAAACCACCAGATCTCATGAGAACTCACCCACTATCATGAGAACAGCAAGGAGGAAACCTGCCCCCATGATCCAATCACCTCCCATCAGGCCTCTCCTTCAATTTGATGTGAGATTTGAGCAGGGACACAAATCCAAACCATATCAATGTTCCCTCAGATGCTCCTCAGCCAAAGGGATCATTGGTTTTCCCACATATGTGAGCTGTGCCCGCCAGCCTTGTGACAGGTCCCTGAGAGAGAACAGAGATACTGGTTTTCCTGTTATTCCCCAGAACTACCTAGCTGAGTAGGCTCATCCCAGGAGCTCAGGGACCCTTTTAGGGCCACTCCTTATCCTGTCACCCCACTGGGCTTAGCTGGGCTGCTCTCCGGGGCTGCTCTACTGAGCCAGGTCTCGGCACACAGACATCTCCCTGAGCTCTCCTCTCCCTGTGACCCTCTAGTGGGCCAAGCCTGTTGTCAGACTCCTTTCTTCCTTCCTTCATTCATTCAGGGCTGTCATCTCTTCCTCATTGAACATAGTTGGTACATTTTAGACTCCAGGTGGGCACTGGATGAATGGGCATGATCCCTGCTCATGTGGATCTTGGAAAGCTTCTTAATGAACAACTCCCCTATCAGCCCTAAGGAGTCCTGACTAGCTCATGGCTGAGCTGAGGAATGGACAGGCACATTTATATTGGCGCCATTAGCAGTGAGCATCCAGAACAACTAGTTATTTCCTTTCATCCACACAGCAGCCTCCGTGAGAATTTTTGTACCCATTTTCCCGATGAGGCAACTGAGGCTCAGAGAAGACTAGTAAGAAGTAGAGCCAAGATTAGAAATATAGTCTTCTGGTCAGGTGCAGCGGCTCACACCTGTAACCCCAGCACTTTGTGAGGCAGACGTGGGCAGATCGCCTGAGGTCAGGAGTTCGAGATCAGCCTGGCCATCATGGTGAAACCTTGTCTCTACTAAAAATACAAAAATTAGCTGGGCATGGTGGCACATGCCTGTAGTCCCAGCTACTCGAGAGGCTGAGGCAGGATAATTGCTTAAACCTGGGAGGCGGAGGCTGCAGTGGATTGCGCCACTGCACTGCAGCCTGGAGACAGAGTGAGACTGTCAAAATATATATATATATATATATGTGTGTGTGTGTATATATATATATATACACACACACATATATACATATGCGCGCGCACGCGCACACACACACACACACACACACACACATATATATATGTGTATATATATATATATAGAGAGAGAGAGAGTCTTCTGGCTCCTGGTAATGTATTAATGTATGTTCATAATAAACCAAGATGCTTGGGTTCTTTGACAGGTCCAAAATAAATTTGGGGATGAAAATGGAGGAAAGAGTGCTAAAATTGTCCTTCTGCCTGGGATAAATGAACATGAGTCAATCGAGAAGCAGCATTTTCTCCTTGGAAAACATCTGCGTAATTCTGCAATTAGAGGTTCCAGTAAAAGTGGGTGGACAGTTCCCTGGAATATAAATCACTACCAATGGTCAAAGATGAACAGCTGTGGCTACAGTGGGCTGGGGACAGGGAAGTTCAGGAACTCCACACTTTATGTCATGACCACCTTGGACCTTCCCCTGACTTTGGCCATGGATCTCTGAGATTCCTTTTTCTCTTTTGCTTCTCAATCCCTCCTCATCTCAGTCATCTTCGTGATATTTATTTTAAAAATATGTACACTGCCTATGTGTGTACATGTAACCAGGTCACTTCCCTAATTAAAATTGGTTTTCTAGATCCACAGGTAGAATTTAAAATCCTGAGTATGGCTTATGGAGTTGTCTTTGTTTGAGTTATCCCCATAGCAGATCCCGAGGCAGAGATTTGGGTGCAAGAATGGCCCACTGAGCAGTGCCACAGTTGAGGTATTTATCCACCAATGCTTGTTTCTTTCCAGTGAAGGCTTGTTTCTGGGGATATTAACTTTCTACCATGTCTGTTCTGTTCCTCACACAGCCAGCTCATCCCTAGGAGAAAGAAGGGTTTTCGGATGGACATGTGCACGTAGTCAAGGTATAAGTCATTTGCTGGTAGGGGAACTCTCCACCCAAGCTGCTGGCGCCTTCCCAATGTGAGCCGAAAGTTTGTGTGGGGGGTCAGTGTGCTGTTTATTGTAGGAACTCTGCAGGGGGTTTCTTCTTGGCCTCATCCTCTGTTCCTACACCTGACCCAAGATTTCACAGGGGTGTCACTTTATGAGTAAGAAAGACGTGCAGATCATACACAGTTATGGCACATTTGTAAGAATCTGTTTATCTGAAGAAGCAGGCAATTAATCCATTTTTGGTAGATTGATCTATGAGCTTTGTACTATTTTCTTTTTTAGTATAACTTCTCATATCCTAATTAACAGGCAGGAGAAGGAACCAAATGGGAATAAAATAACTCATAGCTGTAAGAAAAACACAACTCCCTGTGTGATAGGCATGAGGCAAGGCTATGTTCAACTCTCTTCCTGGGCCTGGACTGGAGTGTCATATACAACTGCATAAGCAATGGAGGATTCTGTAATACAAAGAGCAATTTAATTGCATTCTTTAGACTCTCCTTCGTAAGGCAAAACTACGAATATGACCAGGTGTGTGGACATTTAACTTGAGTTTCCGATTAAATGAGGTTGGAAATCTATTTCCAAATAGGCAATATTCCCCAGGCTCCCATATTTTGCAAGTGCTGGTCCCTCTGCTGAGACTTCCCTTCCCATGTTTCTCCATCACTGCTTCTGTGAAATCTCCAACCAGTGCATACCCTTGTCTCTACAGAATACCTGAAAATACTTTATCATAACCCTTGAAACTATTAACCTGTTTCTAAACTTAATTTTATCTATCTGTCAAAGTGTCCAAAATAATGAGCTTTGAGGTCAAAGATTTTTGAATCTAATATACTCTTTATTATTTTAATAGCATACTCATCTAATTTGTAGAGTGCTATGTATGTTTTTCTTTTTCTTAAAAACATCTATTTTAGATTGGTTATAAATAGAAATTCCTTGATTCGAAGGCAATTGCTAAATATCTTCTGTGTGCCAGGCCTAGTGGGACACACCTATAATTTATTACCCCTATCCTAAAAAAATTTATTATCCTGCTAAGAAGCTGATGTATAAATCCAGGAAATAGCTAAGAAATAATTCCAGTTGCTTGGCAAACCAGAAGGAATTCATGCCATGGGAAAATCCAGTGCAAGTTGAGGCAACATTTTAAGGTTATGAGGCTCCAACCGAGCTTTGAAGGAAGGATGGGATGTGGCACTTAGGATAATGAAAGGAGGACATCCTGAGAGCATACAGTCCGGGCGGCACAAAAAACTCAGTGGGAATAAGCAGAGTGTGTAGTTGAAGGAGAGTAGGACCATGAAGGGTCTTCCTGAGGCAGCCTTTTTGTGCTGGTTGGAAGGTTGTTCATTGAAAGGTGTAACTGAAAAGGCGCAGATTGGGGAGAACTGGGATGCCAGCCAATGGGATCTAATATTCGGTCAACATATAAGCAGTAATGTTTTTAAAAGAAAAAGATGGGCAGTAAGTTGCTTGTGTTTGAGGAAAGTCAATGTGGCCACTGTGTGGAAGACGGATTAGGTGAAGATGAGAACCAGTCTGAGATAGGACAGAGGGAAGATGGCGAGTCGGAGACTGTCCCACTGAGGCCTTCAGGAGAACAACACTGGAGGTGAGGAGAGAAGCGATGCATGTTCGGTCGGACATTGGTCTGGACAGCAAGAAAGAAGAACGTAATAATAACAACTGCAATGTGGCTCTTGTCCAGGAGAATAGAATAGTGTTGATGTGGGTGGGTGGGTAGGAGAAATTCACCCAACGTGGTAAAAATTGTTGAAGCTACATTAATGGATTACATTTGTGTGTGTGTTTAGGGGGTACAGATAGAGTTTTGCTGTGAGAAAAGGGGCAGAAGTGAGAAGAAGATAGAGGGAGTCAGAGGTAGGATTAACTGGGTTAAAGCTAGTTAGGATTTAATGGGGCTAAAGCCCATCTTTGTGTATAGCTTGGTTTCAGTCATACCCACTACTTGGGCCATTCTTTGGAGTACACAGGGGCTCTGCCTTCCCAGAGCATCAATAATGCAGCATGGAAATTGCAGGTCTGTTCTTGAATAATGACATGGATTAGGAACATAAGCCATTTGAAAAGATCTTTCATTATCCCTGTAATTACAAGCATAGCTCATGTTTGAGACCTGGCATGGACTTTGATGCTTGACTTTTCAGTAAGTGACCACACAGTTTCCATACTCTTTCTTTTTGGCTGATAACACTACTGAAGTTTGCATGTGGATACAAATCCAGCCATTCATAGCCTACACAAAAACACTTCTACAGATGTTTTGCACAAGAATCATGCTCAGTGACTCTCAAAATACTTTCATCCCCTCAACACTCCTAAGGAGTATAATGCCTTCTGATCAATAACACAGAGTTAATTTCTATGTCTCCAGTTTCAGTGGGAGAATGGAAAGGCATACTTCCCTGAGTGCTTGAGTCAGAACCTATGGAAGGGAAAGTAGAAAGCCCTTCTGGAGCCAGGCCCCTCCATGGGGACTCACTGTTTTCTAATTCAAGCTCAGCCTGGACTTATCTTTCTGCCAAAACTGTGTTTTCTGTCCTGGCTTCTGCCCTTCTAATCCTAAACCTAGCCTCAACCCTTAAACACCCTTATGATCCCTGACTCACATAGCCGAGGCCATCTCTTCGACGTGCCATTCTGGCCCTTGCACTTAGCATTTGATTATCTCTTTGAGTGTCTGTCTCCCTTTCTAGACTGTGAGCTCGTTGAGAGTAGGTGGCATGATCAGTCATCTCTGAAGCTCTGCATCTAGCATAGCACTTGGCAGAGGGTAGATAATAAAAGCTTACAGATGGAATGAATGAATGAGGTGGTTGATGATTCTATGACATGTGAGTCATTGCATGCTGTGCTAGTTTTTCTATAACCTCACATGTGTTTGCAGCATTTCAGAATTCCTGACCATTACATTCTTTAACTTATCCTTACCTTAGTGCCTCTCTGGGAGGCTAATAGTGACAGTATTATTATTCTCCTGTTATACCCAAGAAACTGAGTTACTCGAGAGTAAAGTGGCATGACTGAGGTTGACATCAGCAAATAGAGGAGTTAGGACCAGTACCTAGATTGTCTGACTCCAGGATGGGTTTTGTATACTTAATCACATTTTATCTTTTCCAAACAGTATGTGTTCCCTTTCTGCCTTTGGATAATGGTCCAATATTTCTTGGTGGGGGACATTCCAAAAAATACCTGGCCCTTGCCTCTCCTGATTCTTCTGGAAGGAGTCCACTTTCCCTGAGTGGAAAATCCAAAAGAAACTATGATTTTGGAGAACGCCCAATGCCTAATCTCTCATGCTCTGCATTCCCCAACTCTCTTCCGGAAATTACGCTGACCCCAGATGACTTCGAAGCCTCTTTCTGAGGCTTAGAGCAAGAGTAATTGGCAAGCACTGTTTGGTATCCACTTTCTTAAAATAGAATACTATAATATATATCCTTCTATTTTTTAGTTTTTCCCCTCTTGTCCTTCTCCTTCTCCTCTTCCTCCTTCTCCTCCTCTTCTTTTGCTTCCTTATAATTAAAACTAGTGTGTATTTTTTTTCTACAAAACTTTACTGAAGTCCCTAGCTAGTATACAAAAAACCTAGGTTTTTGTCATTTTCTCTTAGCACTGGCTTTGTGACTTCAGAAAAGTCACATAATCTTTCATTTCTCTTATTGATGGTGTTTTATTTTTGATTATTCATTTTTATAATTGCCTTCCCTATTGGACAGTCAACAACCAGAAGGCAAGGCCAATATTCTGTTCAAATATGTATTCTCAAGGTCTAGTACAGTTTCCAGCAGATATTGGTTGAATTCAGTGGAGCATTGAATGTCAGAGAGAGGATGGGAGGTGTTAACTGCAGAACAGGTACACTGAGAGGCCCTGCTCATATGCCAGGTGCTTTCCTTGATATTTGGGGAGGAAAGTATCAGGGCCCAAGGGGTGGGAGGTGTGGAGATAATGACAATGACAATGACGATCATGGTGATGATAATGTGTGTGTTTGTGTGCAAGCACTCTCCTGTGCACACACGCGTGATGTTTGCTCAGAATAGAGGACACAGAGTTGTTGGCAGCAAGGGAGGGAAGGGAGCCACAAGTGACAAAAACCCAGACAGTGGATCACTGAGTATCAGGATTTGATGTAACCAGAGGAAATGGAGTCGAAATTCCCTATTCAAATACCCAACAGAAACCTAGTCAAATACCCATGATCTTAGCACCACTGTGTGGCAAGAACTGGTTGTCAAGCGTTCTTCTAACTCATTGAGTGACACAAGGAAAGCTGCCTCTACTTTAGGGTGACCTTTCAATTTCCTAGGCAGCAGAGGATAATGAAGGTTGTCAGCTGGACTTTTGAGGATACAAAAATACCCACGAGTTGTTGAGTGTGCCATGCTATTTTCTGGGAAAACAGAGGCGTACTAGGATTGCTTGTTTTGGAACTGCTTCATATCAACCATGCCAAAGAAAAGGCCACATGCTGCCAGAGAGCCAAACTATGATTAGGATTGTTGGGCTAGGGATAAGGAATGCCCAAAAGATAAGATTTATTTTTTTTTTTCCAAAAGAAAGACTGTGAAATATATATGAAGGTGAAGAATAGAGTGACCACATGTGATTAGTGTGATTGGGACTAAGACATTATGGAGAAGGCAATTCTGCTTAATTATTTAGAAGCACAAGAGATAAATGAATCCTAGGAGAGAGCTCAACTCAGGAGAGTGACATGGGTATGAGGAAGATAGGAAAGTATTTTTTACCAACACAAAGAGGAGTGTGGAATGTGTTTTCTAAGAGTGGTTCATACATCCCATCCTTCTGATGTGGTTTGGCTCTGTGTCCCGTCCCAATCTCATCTCAAAGTGTAATCCTCATTGTCAAGGGAGGGACCTGGTAGGAGGTGACTGGATTATGGGCGTGGTTTCCCTTATGTTGTTCTCATGATATTGAGTGAGTTCTCATGAGATCTGGCTGTTTGATAAGTGTCTGGTACTTCCGCTCTTCACTCGCTCTCCTGCTGCCTTGTGAAGAAGATTCCTGCTTCCCCTTCTGCCATGATTGTAAGTTTCCTGAGGCCTCCTCAGCCATGCAGAACTGTGAGTCAATTAAACCTCCTTTTTTTATACATTACCTAATCTCAGAGAATATCTTTTGGTCCAGTGTGAAAATGGACTAATATACCTTCTTAAAAATAATTTTAACATAAATTGATGTTCAAGATAATATAAATACTGGTATTTATATATAAGAAAATATTTAGTGTAAAAAGACCCAGATTCTCAGCTTTATTTATTCTGTGGCTGTCCCAATAACAATTTTCTTGGAATTAAGCAGCCATCTGTTCATTGACTCTTAAATGCTTTTCCCATTACAATGGCCAGCATGAGAGGCTGAGATGTACATTTTCATCCTTATATAAGAATTTGGGGGGCATTTTAACAACTCAGCTGACTGTGTTTCATCTTCTTAAAGTTCTTCTGTTTTGATCATTTTTCTTATGAAATAGGAAAGATAAAACAAGAAAAACCAAAAACACAATTCCTGTGAGTTTCATACCTTTGAAGTATGTAATAACACTGCCAATACTCTCTGTGAGCATCAAGGTAACTTTTCCATAAAATATCAGGTTTGTTTGCTTTTCTTAAACTTCAGAAGCAGGTTATTTCCTGCCGTGATTTTGCAAAGTTAGAGGCAACAGAGGAATCTATTTCCTGCCAGTTTACTTACCGCAGAGCTCCAGGCTGTTCTGCATGTAGTACTCTGCCAGTTGTCTGTGCATCTCTTCATCCTTCTTGACTGTCTCATCAGGCTTCACTCTGAGTTGATGATCTATTTTGAGAGTCACTATTTCACTCTGCTACATCTGAGGACACACCGTAGAATAATGCAAAACTAAATAATGGTTCTACATTATTGCAGGGGAGAGACTTTTTGTACATGTAGACACCTTTCTCATAACATAAAAGAGCTATAAACATCATAGCCCAAATAGATCTGAGACCACCTGTGGCCCAAGGAGAGAAATTTAGCTCAGAGCATCTTCAGTTTGAACACAAGTAAATTTGATTCCTGGACAGAACGACTAGAAGAAAAATAAGTGGGCACCATATCTTTCTTTGTCTATAGATTGAGGGAATATGATGTCAGATGAGAGTTGATCATGGCATGGGACAACTGGTAAATTGGAGAAATTTGCTCTCAGAGGCACCAGGCTCCATATTCCCTGCACAGTGTGTCTCAGACTCTTTGAAAGGCAGTTGGTGTCTTAGATGCTTGAAGAGATTAGTGTTAGTCATTTTCCATTAGAAAGACTGTGTCATGGCATGCTCTCTCCTCATCTTCCCTTCTCATTGGACCTATTTCTTCTTCCTTCTTGAAGTCTTCATATAACACGGACTGTATCTGACAAGCACCGGTGATCACAGAATAAAAGTTCTGCGTCTCTGCCTGCAACTTCCCAGTGCAGAGAGTCAGCCTGAACACTCATACTCAACATTTCTTGACTTTCATTTTCTAAGTTCATCATCATCATCATTTCTTTTTTAAGACAGAGTTTCAGTCTTGTTGCCCAGGTTAGAGTGCAATGGCATGATCTTGGCTCACTGCAACCTCCACCTCCTGGGTTCTCATGATTCTCCTGCCTCAGCCTCCTGAGGAGTTGGGATTACAGGCATGTGCCACCACGCCCGTCTAATTTTGTATTGTTAGTAGAGACTGGGTTTCACCATGTTGGTCAGGCTGTTTTCAAACTTCCAACCTCAGGTGATCTGCCCACCTTGGCCTCTTGAAGTGTTGGGTTTATAGGCGTGAGCCATGGCGACCTGCCCATCATCACTTTTTAAGCTTTCAGGAGTCCTGTGTTTTAACTATTTCCAGGAGTTCTGGGTTCTAATCACTGTGAATGATACCCAGCAATTTCCCTGGGCAAAATTTCTCTGTCTGAATTTTAAACATCAAAAAAGATACTGCGCTTGATAGTCACAAACACATTTTAAGTAAAAAAGTTTTAATATACTCATGATGGTGATTTTCCAACCATAGAGAAAATGGTTTCATATACTTGTTTTTGCTGAAATACTAGCAATGTATGTTTACTGAGGCATTCATCTCCTTCCTACCCAAGAGACCCTTCCCATTGCCTCTGGGTTGAGACTCACATCCCATCCTCCAGCAAGAGAGTGCTGCAAAGCTGTTCAGAATAGAGATTTATGTGTGCTTCACTTAAAATGAATCTCATCCCTGTCACCCACATAAAATATTACATCTCAGGCCATCACCGAGAGGAAATTCCAAGTCTGCTAAATGCCTTCCTGATCATGACACAAGAGCATGAACAAGGCTCCAAACCAGTGCTGGCGCCTGCCTCACTTTCCAGCCTTGCCTCCCCCAGACCCCCAGTGCACCCCACGCCTCAGACAGACACAATCACTGGTACTTTTCCACTGTCCATGCTCTGAATTGCCTCTCAGCAGGCATCCCCTTGATCTGGAGATCTTCCATTCATTCTTCAAAAAAAGGCATCCTGTCCTCTGGGAAACTGAAACGATACTTCGCTGCTGTAAGGATGAGATTCTCATCACTTTTTTTTTTCTTGGCACTCCTGGCATTTATTTTTCTCTTATTCTCTTTATTATTTTTTAAAAACATTTATAAACTTACAAATGAGTATGTGTAATATAGCCATATACCTTAAAGAATAATAATAATATGAACACTCAGATCCCCACAACCTGGCTTGATTGTCAACTTTTTGAAAACATTTGTGTGCCCTTCCCTGACCCATTACGTTCCCCTCCTTAGGGAAAAAATTCATATCACCACTTTCCTGAATTTTTGATTTATTTTTTTTATTTCTGTGGAGTTTGACCACATTTGCATTCATACCTAAACAACACATTATGTAATTTTACCTATATTTGAACTTTCTGTACATTGAATCAAATGGTTTGCAATTCACATTCTTCTGATTTGCTTTTTTCACTCAACATTATATTTTTGAGATCTATCCACGATGATGCGTAAGTTCAATGTCCATGAGTTCTTTCACTGTTATATAGGTTTCCACTGCATAAATCATAACAATTTATGTATCCATTCTCCTAATGATAGAGTATTATCTTTTGTTCTTGTAAGAAATTCTCATAAACATTTTTGAACATTTCTTCTACTGTAGATTGCAAGTTTAAAATATAGTTTTTAAACTATATGCTTAGAAATGAGTGTTGTGTCAACAATGAGAATTTCATTCCTTTAGGCAATGCAAAATTGTTTTCAAAAGCCATTATACCAATTTATTCTTCTGTTATTACCATTTGTAGTTTCCAGGTTTTTGTTCTTTCTTTTTTCTTTCTTGCCCTCTTTTGGATTGATATGTATCTCTCTTCCATATTTTAATTTTCTTCAACTCCTGTGGAAGTTACATATCATACACACACACACACACACACACACACACACACACACACACACAAAAATTCTGAACTTGGTCAATATTTTAAATTTCTAAACAGTATGAAAATTTTATGACACATTAACTCTGATCATCTCAACTGTAAATAATTTGCTGCTGTTGTCCTGGATTTTGGCTCTTTCCTGTTTATTTAGCTGTACAAACTAGCTGTACATAATATAATAGTTTAATGAAATAAAGGCTTTTACATTTACTCACATTTTTAACTTTTCTTTGTTTACTATTCCATTTGTAGCCTTCAACTTTCCTTCTGGAATTATTGTACCTCTTCCTAAGGAATTGAATATAGAATTCTAGGCTGGCATTTTTTTTAATCAGAACTTTGAAGTTACTGTTCTGATTTTTAAATATTAATACTGAAAAGTCAGATTCAACCTAATTTAATTCTTTTGTAATTATTCTGGCTCTTCTTTACGTCTCTTTTTAGGTTTTTCTCTTTGTCTTTACAGTCCTGCTATTTGACTGAATAATATCTGCATATCTTCTTTATTATTAGGATTCATTAGGTTTCTTGAATCTGAGAATTGTTGGGTCCTCATCAATTATGGGAAATTTTCAGCCATTTTTTCTTTAAGTATTGATTTGACTTTAGTCTTTCTTCTTTCTCCTCTGAGGATTCTAATTAGACATATTAATATCTTCTCAGTTTATTGTTCACGTCTCTTTACTTTTCTTGTGTCTTTCTATTTTTTAGCAGGGGGCACATTCTGGATAATTTTTTTTCAGATAATTTCTCCAGGTCATGAATTTTATCTTCAAAGAAATCTGAATGTAGCCACTTTTAAAAACACATTTACATTTTTATTTTATATTAGCTCTAGAATTTATATTTGTTTATTTTTTCTATTTTACATCTGGTCAGTTTTAATATCTTATTTCTTCTTGTACTTTTGATTCCACTTTATATTTCTAGAAACATTACAGATATTTGTTTCATACTCTCTTCCTTATGATTGATATACCTGTAGCCTTTTCCCTTGTAATTCTATATGGTTCACACCAATTCTGATGGGGGCATTTCTCCTTTTCTGTTGAGTGAGTTTTAATTGTGAGCTCATGCTCTTTAGTTCTTTATCTGTGGGAATTCTTTGAAGCCTTGGTTTAAAACACATTTCTCCAGAGAGGATTTGCCCTTGGTGTCTTTAGAGCAGTAGCTATCTAGGCCTCTAGGTCTATTAAGAACTAAAGCCTAGAGGGTATTTTTGGCTTTGTTTTTCTGGATTTTTTTTTTTTTTTTTTTTTGCTACATAGAAAAGTTTAATTTTGATCACGAACCTACCGGAGTGTAGACACAAGTTTAAAAATTATAAAAGATTTTGGTTTTTATATTTTTATTGTTTAATTAAAACATAGCATTACTGTGTGCTTTTGTAGGGTATGTTTATCCACTTGTTTTCCCATTTGAAATGTTGCTCCTCAAAGTGGCCTGGCTTTTGTGGGTATCTTGATTCAGTCAATCCTGCTAAAGGCCAAGGTTTGTCTTCAGTCTTATTTAATACCCATTAAAACCCAGGTTCTCAGCACCCAGATATCAGCAGACAGCCTTGAAGTACTCTGGCTCCTGGGATTGTTTCACCTGTGGATTCGTGCTTGCCACTTCCTTGTCATTTCTGGCTTCTGAGAAATTTTCTTTCCCTCTACCTTAGCTATGCATCAAATATATATTTTTTAATTTAGCTACATTTAAACTGTGTTTAACTGTAGATTTTCTCACATATCTATTCTATCGTGTTATCATGAATAGAATCCCCACCCTAAAAATTATACAGTCCTAACACCACAATTGCCACAAATATCTGGTTTACTTATCTAACTCTCCCCAAGAGCTTCTTAGAAGCAAGAAGTGTGATTGCTTTATCTTTTATTCCAGTGCCTGATACAAAGTAGGGACTCAATCAAAGTTGCATGAACAAAATAGTACATTTTGAAAACCAAAAATCTAGCAACAGGAGATTTTCCCTCTACCAAGTAGAATCAATTTATTAAACTTGGTTACCCTCATATTCCAGGTTGATTACTATAAACTGGATATTTAAATAAATGAGGGTCTTCTTTCAAAAATTCTGAATTTGCTGGAGGATTTATGGGATTGGAAAACCGTGCTGAGAGTTAATTGGCTTGGATATTGCATACCCTGAGGGACTACGGAGAATGTGTGGGAAGTGGTGAGTCCAACAGGCAGCTTGGAGAAGAGGCAGGATCTGATAAGCAGGTGCTTTTAATCTTCTGGGGTAGCACTAAAGTGGGACAGGAGCTTCCTGTGAGACAGCATGGACATGGGAGCCTGCAGTGAGGGGGAGACATGGCTGGAACCTGCCTACCCTGCTGGTGTTATCTTGAGGTGAGGGATGTAAGTGCTTCTGGTCCTAGCTTCTTCTCCACAGTCCCATCAGTGGACTCTATGCTAGCAGACAGGACTGATCTGAGGATTGTAGAGCAGGCCTGGCTGAGACTCTCCTGGTTCCATCAATTCAAGAACTATTGGACATAAAGTGACCCCAGTGAAGCTGTGAATCCCTTCATTTGATCTCACATTGTAATAATCAGAAACTCTCTATGCTCCCACAGTTACCTTTTGCCCTCAACTGAAGAATTCTAAGTAGCTTTGAACTTCAAAAGGAAAATGAACATTTGCGTGATTCTTTCTCTTATTCCAGTGGAATGGTGTTGCAGCATGGCAAAGTGATGGTTGCACTGGAGCTCAGGGGCTGAGCACATGCTCACTCTCAGCTCTGTCACTGCTGGGTGCTTTGCTTGGTGACTTTGGGCCAGTTGCTTCTCACTGGAGACTTCAGTTTCTTCATCTATTCAGTGAGGTAGGGCACAGAATGTTCTCTAAGGTTTTTGCTAGTTTAACAAGTCTAGGATTCTATGATTGACAATTTTTTACTTCCTGATTGTACTATAGGCCACTTTTTATCTTCTTCTTTGAAGACTGCAAAATAATTTCCAATAAGGCATTCTATCCCCCTCTAAAAATGTAGATGCATCTCTTTAATCTGTTACTAAGTAGTTTGCCTATAGACATTAGGTTAGTATTATTCCAGGAGTCATACATTTAAAAAATCACATCAAAATAAAAATATATCAACCATTACTGATTTTTCCTGTGGATTTATAGGCTTACCTACTTTTCTCTATGTTGGGATTCACGCAAGGTGGCTGACAAAATATTAGGGAACGTTATAGATTGTAGTCTCAATTCTGCCACCCCAAATAAATCCCAACATTTCAGTCTGCTAGAACTCTCTTGAGAATAATATATTTTCAAATGATTATTTTTGGAGACTTGGCCAGAACTAATTCTTCCACATAATCACAATGTAGAACCATTCAATTGACTCTGAGACCTAGGAACAGACTAGGTCTGGTTGGCTGCTGTATTTAGACTTCCTTTGATATTTCAAATTGTCCTCAGTTCCCTTCTCTCAGTTCTTACAAACAGAGTTTTAGGGTTTTCGTCATTGATTTCCTAGGACTTCATGCCCTGTTCCTTTGTGGAGACACAGACAGCAGTGTATTTCCCTACCCAAGATGGTCCACTTTCTTCAACACACCTGTAGTGAACACATACCCAGGTGCTAAGCTGGGCACTGGGAGAAAGGGAGCTAGCAGAGCAGGGTTCCAAAGACCTCATGGGCTGGCTTAGTGGGGGTAGCAAGTCTGAGCTACTTTATGAATTTTAAAGCCCTAGGCACTCTTGCCTTCATGGGCTCCTTCCACTGTTAAAATAAAATTTTTTAAATTGAAAATTATCATATTTTTTATGACTACATTGGCATAAAGATGAAGACAATCTGGACAAGAGTCATTATTACATGTTCATGAGTACTATTATGTTCAGCTTGTCTTTTGATTTTAACAAAGATTAAAACATTTTCATTCATCCTTAAAAGTATCATAGATCCCAGGCACCGTACCTAATGGAAAAATGAATCCTAGGCAGGTGGAGAGAGTTTATACCTATGGAAACTGGCAAGTGAGCCTTCAAAGGAGCTCTGTGGGTACACAGTGCCCTCTGGGACTCTAGAGCAGGGTTTCTCCATTGAATAAGGCATGCAGTGAGAAGTGGTACCCTGCCCAGGGAAGAGAGTTAATGGTGAAGCTTAAGCCAAGTGTTGAAGCTGAGTAGAAATGAAGAGGTAGAAAGGTCCTTGTGGAAGAGAAAACAACTTGAGAAATGAAGAAGTAAGAAATAAAAGCCCATGTGCAGAAGACCAGAAGCTGCTGGACATGGGGTCAAAAAGCACCAAGGAGGAATGGTCTGAGATAGAGCTGGAAAGGTAGATGGGTCCAAACAGTGATGAGCCTCATGGGTCACTTGACTGGCATGGACTTTGTCCTGGATGGACAGTAGGGCTCTATGGGCTTTAAAATGAGAAGAGGATGATCAGATTACAGATGAGAAAGACTGGAATATACATGTATTAATTGAATCAGGCAAGGAAGAGAAGTGAGTGAGTGTGTGTGTGTGCTTGTGTGCTTATCCCAGAGGGAGTTGAAGGGCATATTTCACTCCATCAAGCCCTCTTTTAAGGCCATTGAACTTTCTTCCATGTATCTGCCACGGGTCTGGATGGCACAACCTCTGACAAAGTCAGCTTTAGGAGCAAAGGCTGCACAGTTCGGTCTCTCAAAATTCTTGTGAAAATAAACACTTAAAAAACTTCTGTCCTGTGATATCATATGCGGCAATATTTGGTACGGTTCTTAAGAAAGCAGAGAGATAACCTCATAGAGAAGTCCCATTTTCCCCATCCTACTAAATATCACACAGTCCTCCAAAGTGACTTTTCTGTCCTCTGTCCCCCCATGCCTTCCTGTGTGCTGTTCCCTTTGCCCAGAATACCTTTGAATACCTTTCCTTTCTTGTCCTGTGTGTTGAACACCTGCTTGTCTTGTAAGATGCAACTCAAGTGCCTCCAATGAATGTTCTCTTGATTCTTCTCTCTGGCCATTACTCACTTCCTTCTTTGGATCACAGCTGTGACAAGACATGGTTCTCTCTATTAGAGCCCCTTCACTGGGACCTCCACTGTGAGCATGACTGAGACCCTATGGAAGGGCAGGTCTTTAGGGCACAGACTCTGTTTCAGTGTAGCTCCAGGATCCAGACCACTACCAGCACGTGGGATCCAGGATAACCTCGAATCAGCAAATTAGTTACTCCTGAGCTCACTTCACTTCAACAGGATGGACTCATCACCCCTGGTTTTAAGCAAAGTGCCTCACATCTAAAAAACACCAATGAAGCAGTGTTTTTGACCTTTAAGCTGGCTGTATTTCAATGTTTTTCACAAAACTGTACATGCTTTACTATCTCATTTTCCCAGCATTATCTCACTTTTTCAGAGGTTGTATAAATCTTGTATTACAGGGGCCAAAGTCATCACCACAGGGTGTTTTTTTTTCTTTGCATGTGAAAGAGTTTCAGGCGCACAATACATGTCAATATAATCTACTATAGAGGCTTTTCTGATAGAGTAGAATGGGACCATGCATGTGTTTAATTAGTCAGTCTTCTGGCTTGATTTGTCTGCCTTACACAGAGGAGGGCATTTAGGAATCAGCTGAATGCTTGTGATTCACATGGTGAATTTGGGTGATGATATGTCCAGGGCCCTCAGAGGAAGTAGAGATAATGGAATACACTCAAGGCTCTTCTGTTTGCTAAGGATGGAGGAAGAGTGAAAAGCCTTGAAAATTCTTAACCGTGTGCCTGAGTCTGCACACAGGCAGGTGCCCAGAGGCTCAGTGCTCTTCCCTGGTTAGCTATGTCCTCTGGCTCCCAAGCAGGAATATACAGGCTGGGCTCAATGGGAAGAGGCTAGAAGAGGCCACTCAGAAATAATTGCTCCTATTTACTGAGTGAGCCAGGCACTGTGTGGGGACTCTACAGACACAATCATATTCAATACTCACAGTTCATTCATTTGAGAAATATTCAGTAAACATCTTCCAGTCACCATTGTGAGCAATGAGATGCAGAGATTGTTAAAATGCTTAAAACACAAAGCCCCAGTTCCCCACAGAGTCTACATTATGTTTTGGAAGGTACATGGACAATAATTAAGCATATAAACAACAAAGAGATACCTGTCGAATGTTGATAAATACAATAAAGAAAGTAAACAGGGCAAGAAGATAGAGTGAGATAGTGGAGTGCATGCTGTTTTATATAAAATGATAAAGAGAGGCCTCTCTGATCAGATGGCATTTTGGCCAAGACCCTACTGAAATGAGAGTGAGCTACACAGATAAATGGAGGAGCCATGTGTTCAGCAGGGGGCACAGCAACTGCAAAGGCCTTGAGGCAGGACTGTGAGGAGTGTGTCTGAAAATAGTAATCATCCTGTGAAGTAATTGCTATTATCCTCATTTTTCAGGTGAGGAATCAGAGGCACTGTAAGGGAAAACAGCTTGTCGAAAGTCATAGGAACAGTGAATGTACAGCTGTAATTTCAGCCTGAGTCTCTCTGACTCCAAGGCCTTTGTTCTTCCCTTTACGTTACCATGTTCAAAGGCAGTGCTGGTGGTACAAAAAGAGAGGGTGGCATGCCCCCTGAGCTTATCGCCCCACCTCACTCTTCCAGGAAAGGTTCCTGGGTCCTTCCTCCAACCATACGTCAAGCAGTTTATCTTGACTGAGCAACTACTATGTGTCCATTTGTGCTGGGCACCAAGGGAAAGCCAGTGTTAGTGACCACCTGATGATCTCACTCAGGAGATAGTTAACAGAGGGGTCCAAGTCCAACCTGCAGTAAGTCAGAGAATCAGAGCTGGCCTGAGAATGCTTGCTGGGGGAGATAGAATATGAGCTGGACATGAAAAAATAAGGAGTAGACAAGCTTCTGACCTGGTGCCTACTCAGCTTCCCCATCACCCCCACCTGCAGTAGGTGGTATTATTTGTTGACCCTTCTTCCTTTCTCTACTTCTATTTCCAAGTCCTCCCTCTGGGCAGAACGTTGTCTGTTTCATTGACTTTGATGTTGGCCATGTGATATGCATGGGTTAATGGAATGTGGGTGACAATAACAGGTGCTGCTTTGGTCTGAAACTTTGAGAGTCATGGCAAAGCTCTGCTGGTCTTTTTTAACTCTTCCACCTTACCACAAGAGTCAAAGCAGCCCAGGTAGTTGCTAGTCTGGAATGAGTAGATGTATGGAGTGGACCTAAATCCAGCCCATTGTATAGAGTCAAGCTCAGCCAATCCCAGCAGGTACCAACAGTATCACTGCTGGCCAGTCCACTCGTAAATGTGACATAAACGTTTGTTTTAATAAGCAAGTGAGATGTTTGTGATTGTGCAATACCTGGCACTCTTACAGCAGTATTTAAATAATACACCTTTGCTTTCAATCTAGGTAAACTCAGGTAAGCACCTTAACTGCTTTGGGGGATGGGACACATGAAAACCAGCCAGAAAATAAATTAGTCACTCATGTTTGTGAGTTCTGCAGCTCAGGATTCTGTCTCAGACATTATAGATGTCCCAAGAATTGTGTTTTTGTTCCCACTCTCCTCACCCTTATTATCTAGCCTACAGATTGGGCATAGCACAGAGTATAAAAATTTTTTTGAGTTGGTTCCTGTATTTGTACACTTAGCATTGCTGTAAAGAAACATCTGAGACTGGGCAATTTACAAAGCAAAGAGGTTTGTTTGTCTCACAGTTCTGCAGGCTGTACAAGAAGCTTGGCAGCAGCATCTGCTTGTGGTGAGGCCTCAGGAAACTTTTACTCATGGCAGAGGGCAAGGGAAGCCAGCATGTCACACGGTGGGAAAGGGAGCAAGAGAAGAAGGAAGGGAGGTGCCAGGCTCTTTAACAACTGGATCTTGCACAAACTAATAAAGTGAGAACTTACTCATTACTGGGGGGAGGACACTGAGTCATTCATGAAAGATCCACTCCCCTCACCCTAACATCTCCTACCAGATCCCACTTCCAACACTGAGGTCACATTTCAACATGAGATTCAGAGGGGACAAATATTCAAACCCTACCAGTTCCTGTATCCCAGTAATTTCTGTTTCTTTACAGTAGGGAACATTAACTTTGCTCCATGAAATCCTAGAGCACTAGAGGGGCTACTGTGGGGCCCTAGCCATGGTAAGAGGAGGACAAGATCAGGGACTCTTTACCCACATCTGGGCTGCAACTCACACATTTCTACTTTTGTTTGTTGTATACAATCAGATTCCTTATAAAATTTTGCTTGAAGCTGAAATCCACTACTGAAGAATGTTTGGAATCACTAGTGTACATGAAAAGCCCCACTTCCACACCCTGACATCTCAGGGCCTCCATAATCTTTCCCCGCTTTTCAGTCTGATGGTTCCATTTCTCCCTTGGCTCTCATCCCTATTCCCAATAGTCTGTGCTCTCTAGTTACTGTTCCCATGCATACTCAGATTTCTTTTGCCGCCCTTCTCTCTGTTTGCAAAGCCCTTCCCCCTGCTATCTGCCAAAGCCACAGTCTCTCTCAGGACCTAGCATCAGAGACAGAGAAAGGCCCCAGAGAATGTCTGGTCCAACTCCTCTACTTTGTAATGTTGATTTGTAAATTCCAATATCTATTGAGTGTTTATTATAGACAAGCACTGACAAGCATTTTACATAAACTAGCTCAGTGAATCCTTCAATACTTTGAACTGTGTACTATTATTATTTCCATTTTTAAGGAGGAAGAAACTAAAGCCCAGAGAGGCTAAGTAACTTGCTCAAGGTTACACAGCAAGTTAGTACATAGTCAGTGTCTGAATTTACAGTCTCCAGAGTCTGCATTTTAACCCTTTTAGAATATTGCCTTCCTCATTTTATAGATGAAGAAACTGTGCCATTCAGTTGAAAGAGATTTGCTTAAAGTTACACAGCTGGTTTATGGCCAAGCAGGTCAGTGCTCAGGCCTCTCGGTGCCAGCCTGGGCTTGATTCAACCTTGGTTCTGCCCAGGCTGGAGGTGCACAGCTGGTGGCAGATCCAGGAGGAATTCCTGCAATGGTGCCTCCTGCCAGCTGGCCGTGCCTGTGTGCAGTCCACCCTGGGCATGTTCTCTTTTGCTTGCAGAGCTGGAAGGCATCTTGGAGCACATCCGGGCCAGTGACTTTAACCTGACCAACCATTAAACTTATCTGGGAAAGTTTTAAAAATACTGCTAAGCTGCACTCTCAGGGTGTCTGATTTAATGGTACGGGGGTCGTGCCAGAACATTGGTATTTTGGACACACTCCCAGGTGGTTCTGAAGTGCAGCCAAGGTTGAGATGCTCTGCTGTAATCCAACATCCTGCTGCACCACCCCATTTCATAGAGTGAGAAAGGACCTATGCCAGTCCCCAAGTAGTCAGAAGCAAAGCCTACCTTAGAGGAGAAAACCTTCTGACAGCAAATCTCATACTCGATTCTACTAACCAGGAGTTCTTCCCTGTTCATATCAGGCATCTACACGTTCCTGTGGCACATGAGCCCAGAGAAAGGCAAATAAAATCCCGCCTGGCTGGAGAAAAATAAAATAAAGGCTATTGGACACTGTCACCATGAGTATGGGCTGCTGTCACAAAGTACTATAGACTGGGAGGCTTATAAACAACAAATTTATTCCTCACAGTTCTGGTTGCTGTAAGTCCGAGATCCAGGTGCCAGGATGATTGGTTCTGGTGAGGACCCTCTTCTAGTTGCAGAGAGCTGACATCTGAGATCCAGGTGATCCAGTCTGAGATCCAGTATGACTGGGTTCTGGCGAGGATCCTCTTCTAGTTGCAGAGAGCTGACTTCTCCCTGCATCCTCACATGGTGAAAAGAGAGTGACTTAGCTGTTTGTTCTCTTCTTATAAAGGCACTAACCTCATTCACGAGGGTACCCCCTCATCACCTAATCACCTCCCAAAGGCTCACCTCCTGACAGCATCACATCAATCCCAATGCCATGATGTTAGGAGGTAGGGCCTTTGGGAAGTGATTAAATGTTTGTGGGGAATACAAACATTCAGTCCGTTGCAGCTACAGGAACTGGGGTGTCACTGAGGCTCTTTATGTTGGCACAACCCAATGGTGGGGATCAGGAAATGTAAGCTTCAAAGGATTTTTCCATTGTCTTTTGTATTAAATTCAGTAACTCATGCATTACAGTCAGAAACCCTGGACTGTCATGAATCTGCCCCCTTTCATGGGGTGTGGGCTGAGGTGGGCTGAGATCTGGCCACCACCTTCCCACCTTCCACACTGTTAACCCCAGTATTTCAGATGCAGCACCCTCTAAATATTGATTTTTTTAAAAAATATATAGTCATACCCAAACACCCTCATATTTTATCTTTTTTTTCTGAAAAATTATTTTAAAATCTGACATACCAATTTTAAATAAAAGACATCACATGAGTATAGGCATGCCAGTTTAACTGGGGGTTAAAAAATCCTCACTTTCACAGCCTCTTGCTATGTAGTTGTCCCTGGTTACTGTTCTGCCTCTGTCTCCACAGAGACTGCTCTGGGCCAGTAACCATGGCGATAGGAGAAGATGTGAGCAGATGGGAGCACTATGTGTAGAACTTAAACGTCCTTGTGTTGCGGGGAGGTAAGTGGGGAATGAGGGAAGGAGAAGAAAGAAACTGAAGAGGAGAGGCAGAAAGAAGTTACAACATCCTTAACCTAGGAATAGATTGCAATGTTGGGTACAAACCGCAAGGCATGTTATTTGTTGTTTGCTGCCGAGCCAAGTTCTTCTTGATTTCAATAATGATTTATTCCTAAGAAAATGGAGACAGAAGCTTTCAACGCACAGAGCTGGAGGCATTTTTTAACTGTAAACGTATTGCACGAATATATGTTTAACGCATTATTCAACTTGGGAAAACAAGTTTCTGAAACCCTGTAGATGCGGGTACAATGTACTTATGATATATTGGGAAGACCATAGCCTGTGCAGGAGGAATGACATTGGGACGCAGACCCTGCCTCAGCCAGTCACCTCCTGGGAGCCACAGGCCAGGCCCTGCTTCCAGAGACATGGCTTCTAAGATTCTCTGAAAGGGAGCCAGCAGATAGTTGGCTCTGAATTTATGCAAAAAGAAAATTATAAAGAATGTTAAACTGAGGCTTTCTGTATTCGTTTCTGCTGAGGTTCCAATGGATGACACCAATAAACTAGGTGGCAAGCAACCATGCATAGCATATGAAGAACTTGCAAATTCAGTTTTTCAATTCTTAGCCTAAAAGCAGGTAGGGAAGTAGCCAGGGACATTTTTTTTGCAGAGATATTTGGCTGAATATCACTCTCAGCTCATCGGAGAGAGGAAGGGGGCATTTTCCCACCACTTACCTAAAACCAAGAAAATCAATAAACCCACTTGGCGTTTGATCCATGACCTTTGGGATTTGAGGGAAACATACGAGCTTGCACCTGACTCAGAATGGAGGTGATGGACGATGTTGCAGCCTGTGGGGCAGGGGGTAAGGGAGAGGCTGGGGATAGAAAGAACACAGATAAGAAGGGAGAAGCTGCAAATGCCACAAAGAGTCAGGGAGCTTTTGTGTTAGACATAAGTGAGATTTTGTTTGGTCTATTTATTGAAGGAGACTGGAAAAGTTGAGGCTAGCCTGAGGCTTTACGCAGGGTGGTGCTAGGAGGAGAGACGCAGAGATGCTAAAGGCTGTGTCTCCTAGTCTTAAAGAGAAAAGAGGAGGAAGAATGATGTGGCTTTCTGTTGTACCCTACAGTGCCAGCCCATTCAATAAACTGGTTACAGGGTGTTAGGGAATGAATTTTGTTCTGCCAGCCTAACCCCCGGTACCTCAGAGTATGACTGTGTTTGTAGATATGGTATTTAAAGAGATAATTAAGGTAAAGTGAGGCCACATGGGTGAGTTGTAATTCAGTATGATTGGTGTCTTTATGAGAAAAGGGGATTGAGGCACTGACACACACAGAGGAAAGACTATGTGGCTTTGTTCCCCAATGGACTTCACAGAACCTGCTCAGAGACCAGGCTGGACTGGAAGATACCATGAAGTCCAAGAGGACAAAAAATGTGGAGACACCAAAAGATGACCACCTATAAGCCAAGGAAAAAGACCTCAAGAGAAATCAGTCCTGCTGAAACCTTGGTCTTGGACCTCTAGCTTTCAGAATTGTAATAAATGTCTGTTGTTTAAGCCACCCAGTCTGTAATGCTTTGTTGTGGCAGCCCCAGCAAAGTAATATATGGCTAAGACTGTTTGGGAACACTAGCTGCCTGAATCTTTGGCCTGAAGAGAGGTGAGGTCACTCCACGGATCTCTGCAAAATATTATTTCTAGAGTCTGAAAAGAGGCTTGAGGTTTTGCTGCTTCTCTGTATCCTCCCCAACTCACTCCTCATCATCCATTCTTCAATGAAAGCTACTTACAGTCATCCCTCATTTATCTGCATCGAGGCTATTGGATCCTGGTTGTTCTGCTTTTTGTGTTCAGATACTTAGAAATTCATGGTATTTCTCCTGGTTCTCAGGACTGGAAGTCAATGCTCAGGCAGGTCATGGTGGCAGGTGAAGTAGGAGGCTGCTGCTGTGGTAGTTTAGGACAGATGGACAAGCCTACAGCCACCAAGTCACCAACCCAAACCAAACGAACCTAAACCAAAGTCCTCCCCCACTTGCTCACTGATTCTGACAATGCTTTCCCTGGAGTTTCTTCACACCTTTCCACAATGCCCAGAGCTAGAAGGAGCCACAGAGCCTACTCAGACCATCACCTATGACACCTGATACACAATTTCTATTCATTTAACTACTCCCATACCTAACAAATGCAGATAAACCAATAAAACAGGGATGAGATATGCAGAAAAACAGAATTTCTATTTTTCCATAAGTTCTTCCAAGCAATTTATTTCTAGGGTAAAAGAGTACTTCTAAAGGGAAAGAATTTTCCAGAAAAAAATAATCCGCATTTCCAAGTGGCTGATGATGAGGCTTAGTCTAGTTGATTTCAAAGGTGTTTCACAAACTTATTCTGCTCAGAGACCAGGCTGAACTGGAGCCAGTGCTGTGAAGTCCAGTGAGGACCAAAGCCATAGCCATACATGTAGCAGAAAAGCAGAATTCTTCCCTCTACTAGTGCCTCCAGCCATGAAGCTGGGATGCAAAGGCATCCAGCTTTTCAGGAGAAGTCCCTTTGGGGTTGCAGTCATGAGCAGGCACATTGCCTGAGCACCTGGTATTGCTAGGACCTATGCAAGGAAGATTTCCTTATTGCCCTTAATTTAATTCAAGAGCCCTGGAAGGTTGGTAGCAGTGTCCGTCACCATATAAATGAGGAACATAGTATCCAGAGAGGGTAAGGAATTTGTTCAAAGCCAGCTCATTAGTTTTCAATAGCACAAGACAAGCCAATGTACCTTAGTGTTTTGAGGCCAAGAACAGTGCCCTTTCTTTAACCCAACAGTAAGGGATCCTGGAGCTATGGATGATTTAGAAACTTGCTTCCTTACAAATCTTAGCGACAGGTTCACATGCTGAGAAAAGAAAAATTACAACAAACCTCTACACACCTGTGCCTCTCCACATGTCTGGCTGGGCTCCACAGGCATGATGCTCACTGGGTTGGCACATCTAATGGCACCGTCATCATTTGGTGCACTGTGGGCTCCTTAGGTTGACTTCCTGCCACCTCTGATGGCCTGACTGGAACACAAATCTTCAGCTGTTTAAATGAACCCCAAGAAGATTGCCCTTGCTCAAGCTTAGCAAGAGAGCGAAGCTGGAAAGTTGGTAGGTTGGAGTTGGACCCATAATTTTCTTTATGTGGCCTGAGGCATCTGTGACTCTCTCCAGAAGAACTGTGATGGCATTAGGTGAGTGTTGGCTGATGGGGATGTTGCAGGGTGGAATGTTAGGCTCTGCAGTGGTTCCTAGGAATGAAATGTCTTGGGCAACAATCTGGGAAAAAATCCGTTGATTCATTGTCCTGTTCGCCAGAATGAGGGCTCCCTCAGAGCATAGTCCCTTGAGAGTGGAGCTGGCATCTTCATAGCATAGAGTGTAGTCTCCTTCTGCTACTAGACCTGGCTGGAGAAAATTCAACTACAGACATGGCACCATGCAAGCCATAGGCCCTTCTAGGTCAGTGTTCCTTATCCAACCTCAGAGCCTCTGAGTCACCTGTCCTCTCTCAGATGTCTCCCTTTTCTTCCCTCCGTCCCTCCCTCCTTCCTTCCTTCCTTCCTTACTTCCTTCCTTCTTCCTTTATCAACCTGGGCTTTAGGGTCCATCCCTTCAAGCATCTCTGTCATATCCTTAAGTCTTTTTCTCATTAATTATTCATTGCATTTTTCTCAACACGAACTCTGCATTGATGCAACTGTCTCTGAGACTCACAAGGACCTCTGGGGAAATTCACACCACTATGCAGATTGCTGCGTGAGAACATACACCGTCTCAAGGAAGTTGTCGAGCAATCCTGCTGTTTCTGGAGTCAACTTTCTTACCCATAGTAGCTATTTAAAACCTTCCTGACAATTCTCAAAGTTCCCACCCACCACTTCCCACTCCTTCCCTGCAGATAACCTTATCTTCTACTTACAGGGAAAATATGTGGCAGCAGATACCATCTTTCTCTACTTCCTGCCTTCACACCGAAGAGCTTCTGACATCCATCCCCACCCTTTGAAAATTCCCTCTCTACAGCCAAAAAGCAAGCAAACAAACATACAAACAAACAAAAAACAAACAAAAAACCCTTATTCTCCCTGTGCCGTCAGTCTAGAACCTCTGCCTAAGACTCCATTACCTCTCTCTCGCACTTTCTCAAACCCTCACCCATCGATCTTGCTCCCTTTGGCTTGACTTTGGATCGTTCCTCTTCTTGGAGCATCCCCTGTAGCTCAGGTCACTTCCATTCTTTGTCCACTCTGAGGACAGACCCATCTCTCATTCTCCTATGTCTATGCCATCTGGGTTTCACCCCCATCTAACCCAAAACTGCGTTCACTAAGGTCCCAGACATCGTGATGAAGTGAAACCCTGCAGCCACTGCTCGGGACCTCTGCCACTGGTTCCACCATAGCTTTCATCACTGCATGCAATCCCTTCTTCCTTGGCCCCTCTCTTCTTTTGTGTTATTCCCCAGGTTGGTCTCAAGACACTTGGGCCATTTCTTTTGAGGCTTTTTTAAGGAACTCATTCTCTTTTTGTACCTAAAGTTTCGTGTCTCTTTTGTCCTGATCTTCTCTTTGTCCTAAGATGTGTTTGGGGGCATGTCCCTCACCCCATGAGGTGCTTCCTTCACCCCCTTACAGAAGATTTCAGATTTCCCAGCATTTATGGCTTGCACACGGCTTTAGATTTCTACATTTAATCACCTACTGGATATTTCTATTCAAAAGTCTCACAAACACATCAACACAGCATACTAAAAACTGAACTCATCGTGGTTTACCTAGGGCATTTTTCTCCTTCTATGTTCTCATCGTTGGTGGGCGTAGTGGATTGAATGGTGTATTAGTCAGGGTTCTCTAGAGGGACAGAATTAATTGAATACACATGCATGTATATACATACACACACACACACACACACACACACATATATTAACTCACATGATCACAAAGTCTCAAATAGGCCATCTGCAGGTTGAGGAGCAAGGAAAGCCAGTCCAAGTTTCAAAACTGAAGAACTTGGAGTCCAATATTCGAGGGCAGAAAGCATCCAGCAGAGGAGAAAGATATAGGCTGGGAGGCTAGGCCAGTCTGTCTCTTCACATTTTTCTGCCTGCTTATATTCTAATTATGTGGGCAACTGTTTCGTTTGTGCCCCAACAGATTAAGGGTGGATCTGCCTTTCCCAGACCACTGACTCAATTGTTAATCTCCTTTGGCAACATCCTCACAGACACACCCGGGATCAATACTTTGTATACTTCAATCCAATCAAATTGACAGTGTTAACCATCACAAGTCCACCCCTTGTCAACTTGAACCCATACACGTCTCCTGAGATCATATGTAATCTTCAAATAAAGACAATAATAAGGTCATAATCATGCAAACATAATACAACTCTCCTTTGTACAACTGGAAATGCACCAATCTCCAACCCAAATACCATTACATAAAGTTAATACTTAAATGCTGATGTGAAGTCAACTAATCTTACGTCACATGATAAAGGAGAAAGAAAATAAAATGAAGATATTTTCTTAGTACAAGTGTATACACCCACAAACATGTTTTTAACAAAAGAAGGAGGAAATACTGATGGCAGTTACAGTCCTCGTTTCTGCAGCTGTTCACGTGGTCATAGCTGGTATTGATGACTGCCTTCTTCTGTTAGCCAT
>NW_016107316.1:8445601-8485856 GCF_001604975.1 Cebus imitator
TTCCTGGTGAAGTGATCTAAATTTTCACTCCTGAACGGTCTGGGTCACTTGTAGTCCTGCCTGGATTGGGCTGTTGTAATTTCCCATTGACCTTAATCACAAGGCATGGCAATACTAAGAGACGCCCTAATGGATCTCCTGTATTCCATACATACTCTTCCTACCTCTGTTGTGGAGTAATAGACAGGTTTCATTTTGATAGTTCAGGTCAATCACCCCAGCCAACACTGTTACTCCCTTCTTAGCCTGTTGGCTTAAGAGTAGGAGAAGCCCAAGTTATCCAGAGGGCCATCTTAACCATTGTGATGCAATTGTTGTGTCTTCTAGTGGCAGCATTCCTCCCTCTGGAACTAAGACCTCTAGACCAGCAGAATGCAATGTTGCAGGAACAGGAAGGACAAATTTTGCTAGTGGATCACTAGGAGTGACGGTGAGTGGTGGTATTTCCATTTCCACCCTTTGATTCTTGGATCTGTGAATCCTGGCTATGGGAGAAAGAGTACCATATATTGGACACTGATTCAGAGCCTATATGGCCTCCTGGAGAACTTCACCCCAGCTCTGCAAAGTATTGCCACATAGTTGGCGTTGAAATTGGGACTTCAAAAGGCCATTCCACTGTTCTACCAATCCAGTTGCTTCAAGATGATGGGGAACATGGTAAGACCAGTGAACTCCATAAGCATAAACCCACTGTCACATTTCTTTAGCAGTAAAGTAAGTGCCTTGGTCACAGGCAATGCTGTGTGGAATACCATGACGTTGGATAAGGTATTCCGTGAGTCCATGGATGGTAGTCTTGGCAGAATCATTGTGTGCAGGACTGGTAAACCCATATCTGGAGTAAGTATCTATTCCAGTGAGGACAAACCTCTGCCTTTCACATGATGGTATAGGTCCAATATAATCAACCTGCCACCAGGTGGCTGACTGATCATCCTGAGGAATGGTGCCATATCCAGGGGTCAGTGTCGGTCTTTGCTGCTGGAAACTTGGGCACTTGGCAGTGGCCATATCCAGGTCAGCCTTGGTGAGTGGAAGTCCATGTGGTTGAGCCCATGCATAACCTCCATTACTGCCACCATGACCACTTTGCTCATGGGCACATTGGGTGATGACAAGGGTGGCTGGAGAAAGAGGCTGAGTGGTGTCCACAGAACGGGTCATCCTAACCACTTGATTATAAAAATCCTCTTCTGCTGAGGTCACCTGTTGGTGAGCACTCACATGGGATACAAAGTTGTTCAGTTTTTGATCACTCACAGATGTCCATCCACATACATATTTCCCGAATTTCTTTGTCACTAATTTTGCAATCATGCTTCTTTCAAGTCCCTAACCATCCAGAAAACCATTGGATACAGCCCATGAATCAGTACATAATCACACATCTAGACATTTCTCCTTTAATACAAAGTATACAATCAGGTGCACTGTTTGAAGTTCTGGCCACTGGAAGATTTTCCTTCACTGCTCTTCTTCAGGGATGTCCTAGAAAGGGGCTGTAGTGCTGCAGCTGTCTTTGGGTGGTGCCTGCGTATCATGCAGAACCATCTGTGAACCAGGTCCTAGTCCTCTCTTCCTCTGTCAACTGGTCCTAGGGAACTCCCCATGAGGCCAGGCTGGGGGAGAGAAGGCAGGGTGGCAGGAGTGGAGACCATGGGCATTTGAGCCACTTCCTCATTAACTTACTTGTGCCTTCAGGACCTGCTTGAGCCCAGTCACCTATATACCACCTTCATTTGATGATGAAGTGATACTGCTGTGCAGGACCCACTTTATGGCTCAATGGGTCAGAAAGCACCCAGTTCACGATAGGCAGTTCAGGTAGCATGGTGAATTGACAACCCATAGTCCAACATTCAGTTTCCACCAAAAGCCAGTAACAGGCCAACAGCTGTCTCTCAAAAGGAGAGGGGTATCTGCAGAAGATGGCAGGGCCTTTTATCAAAATTCTAGAGGCCTCCACTCTGATTCACCCATGGGGGCCTGTCAAAAGCTCCAACAGCATCCTTATCTGCCACTGACACCTCAAGCACCATTGAAGCTATTGGGTTATATGTCCCAAGTGACAGAGCAGCTTGCACAGCAGCTTGGACCTATTACAGAGCCTTCTCCGGCTCTGGGCCTCATTCAAACCTGGAAGCCTTTCATATCACTTGATAAATGGGCCAGAGAAACACACCCAAACGAGAAATGTGTTACCTCCAAAATCCAAATGAGCTCACGAAGTGCTTTGCCTCTTTCTTGGTTGTAGGAGGGGCCAAATGCAGCAACTTATCCTTCACCTGGGAAAAAATATCTTGACAGGCTCCACACCATTGGACTACTAGAAATTTTTAAATCCATATTTCAGTTAATCAAGCAAATAAACTAGCAGAACCTTTTTCAACTCCCTGAGCTGTAACATTAAATGCAGGGTCCCTTCTTAGTGGGCCCAAATCAATAAATTCAGACTGATCCAACTCTATCTTCCTTCCACCATTAGCCCACACCCTTAATATCCATTCCCATGTCTGTTTTCCAGATTTCTGTTTATATAAATAAGAAAACTCAAACTGTTCTTTTTGAGTGTAATGTACCTCCTCATGGGTCACACGCTCAACCTCACCTCGAATGGACTACCAGGACTTTCGCCTAGTTATAGGTCTAGAAGCACACGGGGTGTTGGGGATGGCTGCTGAAGAGAGTCAACATTATCTCACCTGGCAACTGATTGAGGGGAGGCCATCACTGTTGCCTCAGGCAGCGCAGGTTTATCTCCTCAAACAAAGGTGGGAGGGTTGATGGCAGCATTGGTCTGGGAGGGGATGTTGCCATTACTGGGGATGGGGAAGCTGTTTCTTTTCAGCAGAGTTTATAAACTCAGTGTCCCCAGCATCCTCCCACACAACCCCATTCCAAGTTGCAGGGTCCCATTCTCTTTCAATCAATGCCCTCACTTCAACCATAGACATCGGGCAAGGATGTGCATGCACCTTTCATTGAAAGTCAGCCACTCACATGATTATAGCTGGTGTCTGTTTTCCCACAATTTTGGCTCTTTCTCTATAGAAGATAAGACTCTCACTCAGAGCAATCTTAGCAGATTTGAGGCGCAGTATATGCTTCTGAAGCCAGGAGATAGGGTCCCTGAGTTTATCGTTTTCTTTCATCACTATGCCCACTGAACTTAGGAGCAACCAACCAGCATCATTATGTTCCTTGGTTCTCCACATATGGTCAAGGGTATTATGTATAGAGTCACTAAACTCCTTGCCTCTCATGAGCGATGAATCAGGAGTGTCAAATGCATTTACTTTGCGTAACTCTCTAAACAGTTCACACCAAAGGCTATCAGCAGTCTCCATACTATTAGAAGTAGAGTCCTTAGCACTGTTGGCTCTAATCATATTAAGCAGCCAACTCCAGAAACCCCAAAACCAATAAAAGAACTCCACCCTTAATATTCTGTTCCTCTAGAACCACTCCTGCTACCAAAATCTATATGACTCAGGGTTCTCTAGAGGGATAGAATTAATGGAAAATATATATATATATAAAGGGGAGTTTGTTAAGCGTTTACTCACATAGTGACTAGGTCTCACAACAGGCTGTCTGTAGGTTGAGGAGCAAGGGCAGCCAATACGAGTTACAAAACTGAACAACTTGGAGTCCGGCGTTCAAGGGCAGGAAACAGCCAGCACAGGAGATTTAGACTGAGAAGCTAGGCAAGTTTGTCTTTGCACATATTTATTTCTGCCTGCTTATATTCTGGCCGTGCTGGCAGCTGATGAGATGGTGCCCACCCAGACTGAGGGTGGGTCTGCCTTTCCCAGCCCACTGATTGAAATGCTAATCTCCTTTGGCAACACCCTCACAGACACACCCAGGACCAATACTGTGTGTCCTTCAATCCAATCAAGTTGACAATCAGTATTAACCATTGCAAATGGTTCTCCCCATAAAAGATGTCCCTCTGACCTCGCACACGAGAACTTATTTAGAAAAAGAGTCATTGTCATTGTGCTTATGCTAAAGATCTCAAGATGAGATCATCCTGGATTAAGGTGGGGCCTGAATCCAGTGCCAAGTGTCCTTACAAAAGAAGGGGAGAGAAAGTCATATGTGGATGGAGGCAGAGCTCCCTTCCAGTGAGACTGAGTGTTGGCGCTAAATTACTTGTAGGACAGTCACGGTCCTTCAAGATCGTGACTCTGCCTAAAATTTCAGGGGTGACTGCCACCTCACCTCCCCTTTCCCCTTCATGGCCTGAGTGAATAATCTCTCAGTTTTCAGACACTAGGCTCTTTCCCATGTCCCTCTCATTGCACCCACTCTTTCCTATGCCTGCTGTGTCTTGCCTGGGGTGAGTCAGAAACCCCCCTCATCCTTCAAAGCAGGGCCTGCAGATCATTGCTTCTGTGGTGCACCTGCTGTCTGTCTGCACATTTTGCCTCCTGGGCTGTGGATGCCTGTGGGCAGGGCTGATTGTTTTCTGGTTTGAATCTTCTGTCCTTATCTCATCAACCACACTGAATCCACAGGTAAAAATATTCTAGATGGAATCAGAGAAGCCTGCCGTAGCTGGAAGGAACTTCGAGACCATCCTATTAATCCCCTTCATTTATAGTGGTGGAGAATGGGAATAAAAGTCCCGAGGCTCAGATAATTTAAATAACTGGTTGTAGTTTACATTGCTGGTTGGCAATATATTTGGGACTATCAGCCAACAGTCTGACTTCCAGGCCGTCACAGGGATCCTCACTGGGGTTCAAACTAGCTCTTTAATCAGGCCTTTCAAATAATATATTCTCCTTTCTTGTCGTGTAGTTTTGGCATTTTGTCCACAGACACCCCTGGGATCCTACCAAGAACAGAGCCCTGTGTTCAGGGCCAGGCTCAGCTCTTTGGCCCTTCCTGAGCCGTGGACATGGCCACATGTGATGGAGCTGCAGAGAGAGGGGCATTACAACCCTGTTCTTCAGATAGGAACTGCTTTCTCTCCTGGGAGGACTCTGATAGTTGGAGGAGCAGCCATGGCCTGTGCAATGGTCTTGTAAAAGTTAGAGGGATCCGGCAGACGCAGAGCAATGGAACTTGGAAGGAGCCCTTCTTAAGTGGCCAATGGCTGGCTTGTCTCCCTGAGTCTGAGCTGTGTCTCTGGTTAGAGCTAGTGTGGGCGGGGAGAGGGGGCGATGTACACTGCTTGGAGAATTGATGCAAACAGTAAGTAAAAACAACTGCGAAGGGAAACTGGTCCCACGACCCACGCTGCTTCATAATCACATTTTTTCTGCTTTTTGATTCTGGCTTCATCTCATCTGTTTGTTTTGGATGCTTCATTGAAGCCAGCTACTCCTGAGAAATAGGAAATGACACTATGCAAACAGCTGAAGTTGGGACAATCTCGAGTCATATTAAAATTGGGATTTTCAAACAATTTCATCAGGAAAAAATCAGTGAACAAAGAAAGAGGAAGACAAGATCTTCAAACATCCTTGACTGTTAGCCAGTGAAAATACAAACTGATTTACACATAAATTACATCTTGAGGATTTCTCTCCTGTGGCTTTATAAAAAAAATAATTTTTACCACTAGTGGGGCTTACTTTCCTCTGTTGATATTGCTGCCAAGTGGCATCCTCCTCTGCGTCTCCTTTCTGTCCTGTGGCCACAGCCCTATCAGGCTGCATTGACTTCTGGCAAAGCTCCTACCTGTGAGTCTGCCTCTGGTCTGATCCCAGGCAGCCCCACATCCCGTCTCTGTATCATGGCGCAGCCACGTGACTCTCCTAAGCTGTTTGATCGCTTCCTTCTCCTGCTGAAAGCCCTACCATAACTAGATGACTGCCATTGGGATAATGCAGTGCTCCCGACAACTCCATACACTGGGGTCTACATGCTTCCCACCTTCCCGGCTCCCCCCTGCCTCTGTTCGATCTAACTCTTCTTTTAAAATCCAAGTCCCAGCTACCCCAATACACATTCAACCCTCCAGATTCCAACGCTCTCATGGCCATGTCTTTCTCCCCCTGCCCTCCTACGTGGATGTAGCCTTCACCCTCCTAGGGTCCTCCTGCAAGTCTTGGCTCATGTGTTAATTGCTCTATGAGCCTTTCCTGACCCACCCAAGTCTCCATGGGAATTAGGCTGAGCCACTCTAGGGTCGGTGGGCCCTCATTGGCCTCTGTCCCATCACCTGCAGAGAGCCCTGTCACCCCTTTTTATGGACCTATCTGTCTGCCTGCAGGTTGGTGAATTCCTGAAGGTTGCATCAGCTCTGTCTGAGGTACAGGATGCATGGCACAAATGAAGGGTTCAGTGGATGTTTGTTGACTTTGTCAGAGAGTCAGAACAAATGTCAAGTGAGATGGTCCCCGCTCATTCCTCTCTCCAGCCACTGCCTGAGTGTGCCTCTTGTAGAGACAGCTGCAGGGCTCGCGGGCCAGAACCCCTGGGTCAGAGCAACAACTGCGTCGTGTTTTCTCCAAAAATGCAGATTGCAAAATCCTTGTGGCCTCGAGTTCACAGCTGTGGGAGGCGGCTGCACGAGGTGACAGTGGGGTCAAAGGGCACGGCTGGGGACGTGGGGACCACGGGGCAGGAATGAGCACCCAGGGAGAAACACAGGGAGAAAGGCAGTCCCGACCCCTTCCACCCTCTCAGGTCTGGCTGTACACAGGGAGGAGGCTGCTCTTCTCAGCTTTTCCCACGTTTCTGTTTTCTCTACATCTGGTTATGTAGCAATTGCTTCTCATCCCTGAGAGTCAACACCCCAACATATTTACCAAACATCGGTCTGGGTTATTTCACGTGTCATCAAGCTCCAAGGTCATTCAAACGACCTTCTGGAGGATGCACAGTGCCTTGGGGAGCGGTGCCACCTGGTGGTCATTGGGAGTTAATGACCACATTCTAGGGCGAGGAAGCCTAGGGCCTACTGGAGGGAGCAGGTGGAGGCTCAGAATAAACAATTCCTGCTGTCGCTGACACATCTGTTTCATGGTGACGGATCTCAATGTGTGTGTCCCTGGCTAGAGGCAGTGGCCGGGCAAGGATACTGAAAATGTATCCCTCTGGAATCTGAGCGCTGAGGGGTGGCTTAGGCACTGATACAATCCCAGCCATTCATTTCTCAGATGGGCAAACTGCAGTCCAGAGGGGACAGAGGCTACCCAAAGTCTTGCAATAAATCAGTTGAAGAGGTGGGGCGAGAATACAGGCTTCTGGGCTCCTTGTCTGACACTCTTCCATTCTAGTACTTCAGACCACCTCACAGTGGTGTCTGCCCTTTATTTTATTTTTTAATTTGAATTGCTGTTTTAGAGGGAAAAAAGGAGCCAACCCCCACTCCCATATAAATTTTATTTCTCTTTCGTAAATTTATATCACTTAGTCCTGACACCAGATACTGACAGAGGGCCTGACCTGGACTCTGTGATATGGCTGCACAAACACAGCCTTGTCCCTAGCAGCTTACAGTCCAGTGGGGGGACACAAGTGACAGACAAACATACAGACAGACAGATGTATGCAGAAATGATGGATTGATAATTTCAGTGCTTTGAAGGTGGTAAAGAGGGGACTCTGATAAAGAGTGACTTGGAGTGGAGCTGTGTCAGCTCTAGGGAGCGGGAGGCTGCTCTGAAGAGGGCTTAGCTGTGGAGGACAGGGAGAAGGTGGTGATTACGAGGGAAGAGGAGCAATACGTGCAAAGGACCCGAGACTGGAATGAGGTTGGCAGGTCCAAGGCACAGAGAAGACAAGAGAGGAGTGGATGATGATGAATTCAGAGAAGGCAGGGAAGGCTGGATCTGGAAGGGTGAGTTGAGTGTGTATGCTGCTTGCAATGGGACGTCATTAGAGGGCGTAAGTGGACAGTGACGTGATCTTACGTGTACCTTGGGTGGCTCACACGTGCGCTGGTGCTTAAGAATTCCTGATATTTGGCTCCTGCAGAAAGTCTTTTCTCACCCACCAATTTAAGGAAAGTGTTCTTCCTCTGAGTCCTTGTGTTCACATTTTCATGTCTTCATTGTTGGACCTACCACCTTGCTTTTGAATCAGCTGTTTCTGTGTCTTTTTACTTTACCAGAAAGCAAATCCAATATTTTTTTTATTGCATTTTAGGTTTTGGGGTACATGTGAAGAACATGCAAGATTGTTGCATAGGTACACACATGACAGTGTGATTTGCTGCCTTCCTCCCCTTCACCTATATCTGGCATTTCTCCCCATGCTATCTCTCCCCAACTCCCCACCCCCCACTTTCCCTCCCCTATTTCCCCTCAACAGACCCCAGTGTGTAGTGCCCCCCTCCCTGTGTCCATGTTCTCATTGTTCAACACCCGCCTATGAGTGAGAACATGCGGTGTTTGATTTTCTGCTCTTATGTCAGTTTGCTGAGAATAATGGCTTCCAGATTCATCCATGTCCCTACAAAGGACAGGAACTCATCGTTTTTTTATGGCTGCATAATATTCCACGGTATATATGCGCCACATTTTCCCTGACCAGTCTATCATCGATGGGCATTTGGGTTGGTTCCAGGTCTTTGCAATCGTAAACAGTGCTGCAATGAACATTCGTGTGCATGTGTCCTTATAGTAGAACGATTTATAATCTGCAAATCCAGTATTTAGAGATACAGCAGTACAAAGTCAAGATCTAGAACAGACTGTCTAGGTGCAAAGACTCGCTCTACCACTTACTAGCAGTGTGGCCCTGGACAACTTTTTCACTCAGTATGTCTATGCTTCACTTTCTTTATCTGAAAAAATGGGGCTGACAGTAGCTGTTGCATAGGATCGTTGCTATAATTAAATATCACATGTAAAAAAGTCTCGTAACAATGGCAGGCACTGTGTAATTACTCTATGAATAATAGATATCATTTCTGGGTGTTTTCTCAGGCCTGCTGTTAATAAGGTTGATCCCAGAGTCTGTGAGGGCCTCTGGCAGTGGTGTGCATTGCTCATGGAATGGGAACATGGGACTATACAGGGAAGGTGATTCTGGGATACAGTTTCTGGCCTTGGAAGAAAGAGGTGGTGGAACTGAGTTGACAGCAGACCTTCAAGCGCACCTGTCAACAAACATAAGAGGCAGGGATTGTTTTTATCTTCATTGTATAGGCAGGCTCGGGAAGGATAATTTGCAAAGTGACCCAGGTATTAAGTATTAAATCCAGGATTTAAATACAGATCTGTTTGACTTCAACGTCCAAGGTTGTTCTTCCTAGTTTTGTTTGGTTGGTTTGATTTTAACCCTACAGCACCATGCATGGGTAACAGCTGGCCTCATAGCAAATGTATTGCCCTAAACAGTCATGCTGAGGTCTGAAATCCTGCCATCAGCTGTCTGCCTTGCCCATGTGAGGCCCAGCTTTCTGTTAGGGGATTAGGCTCCTGGGTGCAAAGGTGTCAATTTTAAGCTCTAGGTGACTATACCATAAAGACGGAACTACATTGTCTTTCTTAGACCCTGACCCCAAAATGGAGGTAACAAACCCTATTACCTTCCAAAGGGCTAGGCTTACAGAAGCTGTTAATGGTGTTCAAGCAGGTTCTGGTGGCTACTCTTAGATCAGAAAAGGACCTGGGCATGCTAGAGCCTTTAAATTTTGAATGTGATGAGGATAAACAGCAAAAAAATGAAAGTGCCATTTGAAAAAGAAATATTTTCAGGAACAGATTGAAGACTGAAACTCACATTGTAGTTGTGTCTATCAAGCTCTCCCTTATCGTGTTTAAATTAGAAGTTGTTTATATTTTTTGAATTTATAATTTGCCCTCTTTCAAAATTGCAAGAATACAAATATAGGCAGGCTTGTATTGGGAAGTAGCAGGGCCTGGTGGTCAATAACACAGGGTTTGAGTCGCGAGGATTGGCTTTGATCCTTAGACCCGCATTCATAGATCTGGGACCTATACGAGCTCTTCAACGCTCTCGCCCAGTTCCTCTTTCTAAGGCGAGAGTGACAGTGGTAGCTGCCTCCTAATGACTGGCACTGCTTGGAAGAGAACTTGGCCCACAATTTTGTTAGCGGTTATTGTTACTATTGCTATTTTGCTCTAAAAAGTGATTCGAAACCTCACTAAGAAAGAGAAGAACATTATACCAGGGCTAGGGACAAAAGAATTCTCGAAATAGAGTTCCACCTTTGGTTTTATGTGAAAACAAAACACACACGTAAAACCACGCAAAGCAAAGAAGAAGCACAGTGTTTACAAGGCTGTTATGATAAAGCTCAATCTAGTTTGCTGGAAGGGCTGATTGCTGTCACAACAAGGAGACCTTGAAATCCTGGAAGTAAAGTGTCTGTCTTCAGCTGTACTTGCCTTTGTTGCTCCTGATTGTTAATTATATGGGCTGGTGCCCCTCCCTTCAAAATTCAGCACAAGCTGCCCCATCTCCCTGCCTCCATGCTGTGGTCCAGCCTCTGTCCCCTCTCGCTGGGATTGCTTCTCTGGGCCTCAGTCTCCTAGGTGCTCTCCCTGTTTCCACACTTGCCCCTCTGCAGTTTCTTCTCCATCCCTGAGCTGAGTAAAAGCCCAGGTCCTTCCAAGTCACTAGAGCCCAATGAGGTGTGACTCTGGGCACTTGTCTCATTTCTCACTTCTCCTTCCTGACTGCATTCCCACCATCCTGTGCCCTCAGGAAGGTTTATGAACCTCTGCAAACAAGTGGGTCCAAGGGCTTCCTGGGAGCTGTAATAATTTGCTCCTTCCCTTTCCCTTTCCTAACATTTCCTCTTGTTCTCTTCTCTCTCTGTAGTTCTTATTCCTCAGTTACTAAATAACTGATTGTGCTTCTCAACTAAAGTGGAGTTTGGTTCTCTTGGTACAGCAGATGGGTACACCCATTCCCCTCTGAATTGAAAGCACATTACATAAACACGATTCAGAGGGACCCTTACAGAAAGATTAAAGCTTGTTAAAAATACTTTCTAAACACGTCAGTTATGAGCTTTATATTCTCATTTCAATGAATTTGCTGCAAGAGTAGAAAATTCTTAGTCCTACGAAAGTTTGTTAGAAAATCACTCAGCAATTTTATCAGAAATTCTAATTTCTTCCAAGAAGAAAGTTATCTAATTTCTTCCAAGAAGAAAGTTACAAATAACTTTATATAAAAACATTCCTTCCACAATTTTACACTGTTGGTGGGAGTGTAAATTAGTTCCAGCATTGTGGAAGACAGTGTGGTGATTCATCAAGGATTCAGAAATAGAAATACCATTTGACCCAGCAATCCCATTACTGGGTATATACCCAAAAGATAATAAATTGCTCTATTACAAAGACACAAGCACACATATGCTCATTGCAGCACTATTTACAATAGCAAAGACCTGGAACCAAAACAAATGCCCATCAACGATAGACTGGTTAAAGAAAATGTGGCACATATACACCATGGAATACTATGCAGCCATAAAAAGATGAGTTTATGTTCTTTGTAGGTACATGGATGAATCTGGAAACCATCATTCTCAGCAAACTGACACAAGAACAGAAAACCAAACACCACGTGTTCTCACTTATAGGTGGGTATTGAACAATGAGAACACATGGACACAGGGAGGGGAACATCACACACTGGTGTCTGTTAGGGGGTGGGGGGCTAGGGAAGGGACATGGAGAGTGGAAAGGTTGGGGAAGGATAACATTGGAAGAAATGTCTGATGTAGGTGATGGGGGATGGAGACAGCAAACCACCATGGCATGTATGTACCTACAATCCTGCACTATCTACATGTGTACCTCAGAACTTAAAGTATATATAAAAAAAGAGTTCCTTCCCAGAAAGTAAATCAGCATATCAAAGGAATGCCTGCACTCCCTTATTTATTGTAGCACTGTTCACAACAGCAAAGATATGGAGTCAACCTACATGTCCATCAACAGATGGTGGATAAAGAAAAATGTGATATGTGTGTATATATATATATATATATATATATATTTGTGTGTGTGTATGTGTGTATATATATAGGTATAATCACATCTTCACTGTGTGTGTGTGTGTGTGTATATTTTACATATATATATATATATATATATATATATAAAATAGAATATTATCTGGCCATAAAGAAGAATGAAATGTCATTTGCAGCAACATGGATAGAACTGTAGATTATTTATTATGTTAAGTAAAAGAAGCCAGACACAGAAAGACAAATATCACCCATTCTCACTCAAATATGGGAACTAAAAAATTGGTCCTCACAGGGGTAAAGAACAGAATAATAGGTACCAGAGACTGGAAGGGGAGTGTGGGTGGGGGAGGGAGATGAAGAAAGGCTGGTTAATAGGTACAAATGTAGTTAGGTAGAAGGAATGAGTTCTGGGCCTGGCATGGTGGCTCACACCTGTAATCCCAACACTTCAGGAGGCCAAAGCAGGTGGATCACGAGGTCAAGAGATCAAGACCGTCCTTGCCAACATGGTGAAACCCTGTCTCTACTAAAAATAGAAAAATTAGCTAGGCGTGGTGGCACACACTTGTAGTCCCAGCTACCCAGGAGGCTGAGACCAGAGAATTGCTTGAATCTGGGAGGCAGAGGTTGCAGTGAACCAAGATCTCGCCACTGCACTCCAGCCTGGCGACAGAGCAAAACTCCATCTCAAAAATAAAACCGAAGGAATGAGTTCTAATGATAGACAGCAGGGTAGGGTGATGATAGTTAATATGATATTGTATATTTCAAAATAGCTAGAAGAGAGGAATTAAAAAGTTCCCAACACATAGAAATGATAAATACTTGAGATGATACTCTGACTTAATCATCACACGTTCTATGCATGTAACAAAATATCATATATGCCCCATGATATGCGTAAATATTATGAACAATAAAAAAATGTTTTTCCAGATCAGGTTTGGTATTTTCCTACTCGACAATTTGGCAAGCACAGTTTAAATGGAATTTTACCAAAGCCCTGCTCTTTATCGTGTGAACCAAGTTTCCAGACTGAAAAGGTCGGCACTGAATGAGATGTAACTCTGTTCATGATTTGTACCTAGGGCAGCCATGTAGGACCCAAGGGGATTTAGATAGATGCCACACATGGACTTCACCAAAGCTCTGTCATGGCAGAGAGGAGCAGACATTTGCCTCCAGGCCCAGTGGGAGAGGACGCCATCTTGTCACACATGATCATTTCAGAATGAAGTTGATCTTGGGTGACTGACTCTGCCCTAAAGATTCTGATTTGTCCCTTGCGTTATAATAGCAGTCTGAGATCTGTCTCAGGCCAAGGATATTTTCTAACCTGTATTTTTCTAGTTATAAGAAAATAAAATTATATTGAATAAAATGTAGAAATTTCTATAAGTAAAAACATGAGAAAATAAACTATTGCATTATGAAACCTATCTGCACCAAATATGATTAAAAATCATAACCTGAACCTCATAGATTGTTTCTTCTAGTATTTTATGTATTTGTTTTTAACTAGCAAATACAGTTGTATGTATATTAAAATTTGCTTACATTTACGTTTTCAAAAATTTTTTGTTTTAAAATAAGTTTTTAAAAGTACAATTGCATCCAAAGCATTTTTCCTTGTAAAATAAAGTTTATGCTTTATAAAACAGATTTTTCTTTGTTTTATTGAAAGATAAGTAGTCGATGGATTTTTTAAAAAACCTAATAGCACGTAATATAGTGTAAAATATATTTCACTCTGAGTCTAGACACCCCCACTCCTCCTTGAAAGTTATGAAGAAGGTATTAGTGGTGAATAGGATGCCAAAATAGAGGTTTTGTCCATTTTAGCAGAGGCCCTAAGCTGAGAGCAGTACCGTAGGAGCAGAGTGCCTCCCACCTTAAGCCAGGAGTGAGCTGTCCCATGGAGGACATGCAAATAGATTGTGAAATCGATTCTGCCAAGACAGACCAACACCAACCTCCAGCCTGAAAGAGCTGAGTTGGGCAAGCTGGGAGCTGGAGAGAGCTGTCAAAATGTTGTCAATATCAGCCTCCCTGCTTGTCCCAACAAGTCGCAAATGAGTGATTGCCTCTCAACCTTCAGTGAGAGGCTTTGGCTTCAGGGCTACTCAAGCTTTATTTGCATTCCCTGAAGTTTGAGGAATAGAGGGGACTATGGTCTGAAACGAGCCTGAGAAGTATAAGAGCAAAGGTTAAAGGGTGCGCCTGAAGCAGAAGGAGCCGAGAGCCAGCGCTATCCGGGGAGAAAACTGCTCTCCCACCTGCTGGGGCACAGGTGAGAGATCTTTCCAAGGACCAGTGGACTCCTGAGTTGGAGAAGCTGGAGTCCCTTGGAAGATTTATGTCCAGGGAGACTGTCTGGTGGAGGAGGCAGGGGTGGTGGTACCGCCAGTGAAGGGTGTCCACATTCTTGGCATTTTGAACAAGGAATTGGACAACACGCACAAACAAAGCAAGGAAAGAACGAAGTCACAAAAGCAGAGATTTACTGAAAATGAAAGTACACTCCACAGGGCACGAGCTGGCCTGAGCATAGGGGCTCAAGAGCCCCTTTACAGTATTTTCTTGGGTTTACATACCAGTGGGTACCCCATTGGTTACATGGTGTACATTCTGTGTAAATGAAGTAGGGTCCTGCAATTAGGATGATAGGTTGCTTTCTGCAGCCAATCAGAGGCTGAAGTGAAGTTATGAAGGTTACACCCTATGCAAGCATCTGATTGGCTGTGGAAAGTAACTAATCAGAGGCTGAAGTTACAAAATTACCCTCCAATACAAATGTCTAATTGGTTGAAGAAAGCAGTGCCCCTTTTCCAAGCAGAAATGAGGGTGGGTTGGAAAGGGAGTAGCCTCCAGTCCTTCTGTTACTTAAGTGTGGGAAGTTGGGGTTTTCCTTTTGATTTAGTTATAGGAAGTCAGGGTGGCCTCCACACCCTATTCTCCTGCCTCAGTGGGATCCAGCACAGTGGTGGGTTGTGCAATAGGGAATTGTGTCTAGGGAACAGAGGCCTCTCTCATGTCAAGAAAGACATGGATAGAGGTCCTCAGTCAAAGACACTCTGAGAAAGCCACAAGACATCCAAGGGAGTGACATCTGCCAAGGCTAGAGGACTCACTGCCAGGTCACAGCCTCGTAAGACCTTTCCTGCCTCCTCTCTTCCCCATGGCTTCCAACCCTACTTGGGCCTGAAATAGCAGCTTGTAAGAGGTGGAAGAGCCAGAAATGTAAATAAAACAGTCCTGTTGCGGGCCTTCATGTATGCATATATATACCCATACATTTCTATACATACATATGCACATGCACACAGGTGTGTGTGTGTGTGTGTGTGTGTGTGTACTCCTATCATAGCCCTTACTCACCCAGTCAAGGCTTCTAAGTCTGGATGAGGCCTGCACAGGGACACAAGGACATACTGAACTTGGTTAAAAATTTGAGGTTTCCATTAATACTTTGAGTGACCTTTTTAATAATCAAAATGAGATTGCTCTCATGTGTGAAAGTGATCTGAGGAGACTTCTTTCTGTGAGTGTGAACAGAAAAGCTTTTGTAACAATGGAGAGAAAAAAATAACTGTCCACTTACCTGTTTCAGTGCATCCTGCTCGTTCGGTAATGCCAGTTTCTTTTTTATTCTTCCAGAAATATTGATTGCAAATACAAGTGCATGTTTGTGTGGAGGGACAGGTCTCCTCGCCGTAACCCTCTCCTGGCCCTCTCCTGTTCATGTGCTTTGGTGAGCAGGCTAATGGAGGAGGTAAGGGGCATTTGCAGCCTTCTATTTGTTAGAGGAGCCGAGGCCACTGCTATGTGTGGAATTGGAGTGGGGGTGGAGTTGGGGTTGGCATACAGGTTTACTTGTTTCAGGGCTGGCTTGTGTAGCTCCCGTGGCATCCGGGATTCCCTGGAGAGACTGGTGCAAATTGTCAGTATGCTTCCCACCTGGATACACAGTGTCAGCATTCCGCTAGCCTCATAAAGTCGTCCTCTAGACCCACCTACTCTTTCTGCCTTCTATGCAGGCTCCAGAACCCTAAAGCAACCATCTCTCACACTGCTTGGTCACCATTGGGATCTTGATGATTCACTGTTGCCCATTTCTGCTTAGAAGGCTACATCTTTCTCCTGTGAGCCTTTTCTTAACACTTAATGGCACCACTGTGGGTCAGCAGACATCGCGTCTCACAAAAAATCTAGGCAGCAACAAGATGTCCCTTCACTTTGTGCAGAAACACTCACGTTCCATGGGAGACTCTTGCCTGCTTAGGTGAGTTTGCATCCTCCAGCACAGCCTCTCTTCAAAAAGGGATAATACATACGCCTTTTAACTTTTCATTTCAGGTAAATTATTTCACCGTTGTAAGTTTTGTTAATAAACCTAGTGGGTCCTTTTGTAGTCATGAATAAGAAACTAAGATGCTAGCATGACATTGTGATCCTCTGTCCCAGGTCCCTCCTTCCATCTACAACTGGGACAAAGCACTGCATAAGGGGATCATTGGCTTCCCTTCAGTCTTCTTTCAGGAATCCGGCTGAGCTGGGAAGGAAACACAGTCTCAAGTTGCCATCACACATAGATGTGCGCCCTCACCCTGCTCTGTGCAGATGCGTGTGATATTATCATACACTCAGTGTAGTTACACTACTCCAAATACGTAACTTTTCCCCAACACATTCCATAATTAGAGATTTATACTCCACAGAAAACTTACCTACAAGGATGTTTGTAAAAGCTGAAGGCTGGGAATGACAACAATATTTCATTACTTAAGTGTTGGGTTAAATCATTATGTAATATCCATACAGTCAAATTAACAGTTGGAATATACAGGTATTACATAATGATTTAACCCAACACTTAAGTAATGAAATTATTAAGTCAAAATTAAAAGGTGGACTGTATGCATATTACATAATTACTCAATCCAACACTATTAACAACAGTCAAATTAACATTTATTTGACTATTGTCATTAATAAGCTAGAAGTTATTAATGAGACTGAGGAAGGCTTATATGTTCTGTTGTGTAATCCTCCCTAGGATATATCATTAAGTGAATAGTGTTTATTTTCAATTACTATTTAACATCCTTAAATTAATACATTGTTTTACTTATTTAGTACTTTAGTAGAAGTCAGTTATGTGGCTTCCTTTGCTTAATTTCCCCAAATCAGGCCCTAATGAAGATCTCTGTTGTCAAATTTTACTGTGTATAGCTATTTCTTTAAGATAGTCCTGGTATTAGAATGTTTGGATGATAAAGTACTCACATTTACTATTTGGGCACATATTGCCAAATAGCTTTCCAAAAAAGTTGAATACATTTATAATTTTATCAGCAGATATGAGGAGATTCATCCTACTAGGATCATTTTTTGTGTTTGGCACATCCTCAGATAGTCCCCAAAGTTATTCATGTTACTCATGCCTGTTGGTACTTGTGAGGGCTACATACACTCATTATCCTTCATGTAACTCCTTTCCCTTGAGTGAAAGCTGAACCTAGTGATTTGATTCTAAGGAGCAGAATAAGGCAAATGTAATGGAAGGCAAATTCCATGATTATGCTGAAAAATCACCTTGACTTTGTCTTTCTAGGACTCTGTGTCTTGCCGCACTCTCTCTTGCCTTCTTAACTTGCATTCTTTGGTGAAACAAGCCACCATACTGGAGCATTCCACCTGCCAAAGAACTGAAGGCAACCTTCAGCCAATAGCCAGCAAGGAAGTAAGATCTTCAGCCCAAAACTGCAGGGAACTGAGTCCTGCCAACTGCCACATAAGTGAACATAGATGGGGTCCTCCACAATTGAACTTTCAGATGAGACCAGAGCCACACCTGACAATTTGATTGCAGCCTTGCAAACAACCCTGAAGCAGAGGACCCAGCTCAGCCATGCTGGGTCTCCTGACCCACAGAATCAATAAGAGAATAAATGTTTGTGGTTAAGCCTGTAAGTTTTGAGGCAATTTTTTATGCAGCAAGAGATAATGAATACACTTTTGTTTCTTTTCATTTCAGGTAAATTATTTATACTTTGCAAGTTTCTTTAATAAGGCTAGTAAATCCTTCTGTAGTCATAAAATAATATAGAAGTAAGAAAAAAACCCTCATTTTCTTGAATGAGAAACCAAAGTGCTGACATAACATTGTGACCCTCTGTCTCAGGTCTCTCCTTCCATCCATGGCTGGGCAAGGCATTGCATAAGGGATCTCTGCTTGTGCTACATCTTCTCTTCTCTGTGCTTTTCACTCAGAGCATTTATTCCATGCAGATTTGAGTTCCTAGTGTAAGCTTGAAATCACGGAGGAATAAGACACGTGGAGATGCAATGTGCATATCTCACATCCTGCCTCCATGCTGTTTCTCACGTTGTAACTCCTCTTGGGTGCCTATTCCTTCTTCATTCTGATTTTCAAAATTTTGTCCCCATTACAAATCCCCACATGCTCTATGATGTTTTCTTTCCAACCCTCTGGTGCCTATTGCCTCCAAATGTCTACGACATCAGAACCACTTAGCAAAGCCTGATGTTATCAGTTCTCTCTGAGTTAACCTCTGACTTGGTAAGATGTCTGGCCCTTAATCAGTTATGAACAAGGAATGAGTCAAGCCAAGTTATAGTTCCTAAAATAGTTGCATGACCCCTAAGCAGCCTTGTTATAAAATGCTCTAAGATGAAATTAAAAGGTGACACAATTATTGTTTTTCCTTATTATCAAGGTTCAGAAATATACTTAACATATTTTAGCTCTTATTTATTTTTAGTTCTATAATACTAAGTATTTTAATGAATATTAACTTAAAGCTGGGCATTAAACATTCAACTGTGAACTCAATGTAAACTCTCTGACCCTAGCCAAATAGAATTTAATTTTTAAAAAACGTGGAAATCTAATTAGTCATCATACTTAGGCCCCATGAGGCCACTCATCATTTGTAACTGACACTTCCAGGTGTCCTGCTGGTGGCCTGAATCAATTAGTAATCTTTATTGAAGCTGAATATAATTAATTACACAACTTTGAGATGTTCAAGTCTAATTTCCCTAAAATTACATCGTAAAGCTGGGGCATTTGCATGGCTTCTGACAGAACAAAAAAAAAAAAACAAGCATGAATAATTACTCAGTTAAATTCATGGCACGTAAATTCATACCACAAAATTGAACTCCTTTACCTTACCGTTGTCAGAGATAAAAATGCCCTAGGGTTACACACACAGGCTTGTTGAACAGGTGCTCATTGTTGAAGAAACATGTGTGTTACTTGCCTGAACTACACGCTTATCAGGGGACTATGTGCACAGATATTTATTTTCTTCTCAAACACCTAAGTCAATTGCCTATTCACTAGGCTGACACCAACATGACTTATTTCTGATATGAGGTGTGTTCACTGTCATCCTAGCTGCAATAAAGGCCTGAGCAATAGGAATTATTACAGAAAACCAAATCCAACACATACAAAAACTTAAGTTTGTAAAATACTTGAGAATTGAAGCTAATCTTGCCCCTTCCTCTAGTCTTCCTAAAATGTGATTGTAAGTTACATCTGAGGCAAAATATCAAAAAAATTCGAGATAGTTTCTCAGCATCTATATCAGTTATCTTTACCACATTCATACTGTGTAATAAACGACCCTAAAGGTAAGGTCTTAAAAGAAGACCCATTTGCTATTGTTCATGAGTCTACAAGTCAACAGAGTGGTTTCGTTCTGCTAATCTTGGTGACCTTGTTTGGCAAGTTCTGGTTTGAACCAAGGGTTACTCACTTGTCCAGTGGTTGGTAGGCTATTGGCTGATCAGGATGCCTCTGTTTCATGGGCATGTTCTTATGAAGATTTCGGTGGGGGGAGAAAGAGAGAGAGAGAGAGAACTGTAGGGCTTCTTGAAGCCTGGCCTCAGAAGTGGCACCACATCACTTTTCCAACATTCTATGCCCAAAGCAAGAAAAAGAACAGAGCAGATTCAAGGAGTGGGGAAATAGACTCTACCTCTTAGAGGAAGTACCTGTAAAGTCACAAAGTAAAGAAAGGGGGCGGGGAATTGAGTTTATTTCCCAATCGATCTACTACAGCATTCAGAAATGTATGGACTTATTCACATTTGCACTCAGAAAAATATAATTCATTTTCATTATTCTTTATAGTCATATTCTATAAAGATGCTGTGAACATTGCATGAGTGGGTACTGAATTATTTCTTCAAGGGGAAATTTGCTTTATATAGGTTTATTTGTCAATGTTATTCCTGTGAAACAAGCCAGTCTCATTAGTGCTGAAAATATGCTCTTCCACATAGCCCTTTTCCTGCATAATTCTTAGCAGGTGTTTTTAAAATTCGTCCATAGTCTCCTGATCTGCAGAAATGTACCTCCTCGGCAAGTTTAACATTTTTCACATTGCATTTGCCTTTTGAATCATGTGAACCAGCCAGCACCAGCCAAGAAGAGTGTAACATTTTCCTGACCATGGGTAATCTGACGGTAAATTTGTTTGGTTTTCAGCCTCACAACAATTCTGTCCACTTTTTAGTTATTTTTAAATTAGTTATTTTAGCTATTTAAGCTAATCTTGCCCCTTCCTCTAGTCTTCCTAAAATGTGATTGTAAGTTACATCAGAGGCAAAATATCAAAGAAATTCGAGATAGTTTCTCAGCATCTATATCAGTTATCTTAGTTATTTTAGTTATTTTTAAACTCATGAGATGAGTTGTCACCTCATGAATCCATGCATTTACCCATTTCCCCGTCTTTTCCATAGCTTCATCATACACTATGGATGCTACTTCAACACCTTCTGGAGTGGTCTCTCATGTGGATCTGCGAATTTCCTCTTCCTTTTTCTGGATGTATCTTGTTGATTCATTCACATGGAAGGCAGACAACAGCACTGTAACTCATGCCTGCACGAAGCTTCGCTAACACATGTATTTTCTATAAAGAGTACGTCATAGTCTCCTTGCGCTGAGGAGCAGTAAATGGCACCATAGCACCATGCTTGGAGGCATCTTGAACAGCAAAATCACCAACAAAAGCACAAAAGACAAAAAAAATTGGCAGTAAATAAACCACATACGCAAAAGATACCTGTTTATAGTTTAAAAGATGAAACAGGAAGAGGCGGGTGCCTTGTTCGACCTCAGCTGGGAACAGGCACATTGAACAGCGTACATTTTTTTGCAACTCTCTTCTAGTTCATGAATGACCACACTATCACTACAAGGATGGATTTTGGGGTCACAAGTAAATTTGAGCAAGTAGACAAATTTGCAAATATAGAATCTGTGAATCATGAGGATGGCCTGCATATGGAAGACCTGCTCTGTGACAGTCACTGAGTCAAGTCCTGGAGAAGAAGCTGCCCTGGCAGGTGCTCACAGTGTCTCAGTCGGAGGTGGCAAAAGGAATGACAGCACGTGCTCCTCAGGGCTGACATTCTGGAAGGAGAAAATGTTTGGGGAACACAGAAGTGGCTTCTAGTAAGAATTTTAATTCTAGCTGTGGTTCAGGGTCACTGTTTCGGTCTTTACTTACAGTGTCTCTACTGAGAGATGATTGAGTTTTGTATCCAAAGATGTCCTGGGTGAAGGCTGGAAACAAGCACAATTCTAGAGTTGGTGGTGGTGTTTGGATTTAACCAGATTCTTATTTCTGATTAAATAGGCAGTGGGTGGAGCTTGGAAAATAGGTGGAGCTCAAATCACCACTACTGTGACTGCCTGCTGTATACCAAGCATGCTAAGTGTTGTGGATGTGCAGTATTGAGACCAAGGCAGCTCCTTCTCCGGGGAGTCTATCCTGGGGGTGATGGGGGAGGCACAGGCACACCCAGATTTGCTAACGTAACAGGATGAGAGAGAGTTCCGGAGCTCCAGAAGGACAGGGGTTGTTTCTAGATGGGGATATCTATAGGGAACATAGGTTACATAGTTCAGTGTCTCTCATCCTTTTAAATAGCATGACCCTATAATTCTGACTCTTTTCTTTTTAATTATATAAAACTGTCAAGCTTAGTTTTCTGTATTTTGTATTATGAAAACAATAATTGCACTGTTTGTTCATGTTTCCTCTTCCTAGCACCTCTTCTCAGCTGGCAGTGGTACTGCCTCATCCCCATCTCCAACATCAGTCACAGGAGAGGGTGTGTTCCTAGATGGCAGGGGAGGATGTCAGCTTCAGCTCTTGGCTCCCAGAACCTAGCACAGGGCCTGGCCCAGAGCAGACAGAAGCATTTGCTGATAGAAAAGATAAATTGGAAAAAGGAAGGAAGAAGGGGGGGAAGGAAGACAAGAAGGAAATAAAGAAGAAGAAAGAAGAAAAGAAAAAATTATAGACAACCACGTGGTCTCTAAATGCTAGACTACTTGAATCAAAATCACCTTGAATCTTTGTTTAATGAGTAAATACAGAGTATCTGCTATGCCTGGTGGAGACTCTGCTGCAAAGCTGTCAGGGATAGGACAGCGAGTCTGTGTTTTAAATAAGAACATCACCACCAGAATCCATAGGGGATTCTGATAGACAGCAAGATTTGGGGACCACTTATGCAGAGACAGGACGTCGGATCATGAACAGTATCACCGCATTGCATCAGTGTTACAAGTTGTCAAGAATGGGCTTCTGCCACCTGCCTTCATAACCTGCCAGTATCACAGGCATTGCAGGAAGAAAGAGGCCTGGCATAGATGCAGAAGTGTGCCCTCAGCTCTGCGGGCCCTTGTCTGTTCTCTGCAGCCGATCACCTCTGGGGACAGCGGAATTGGAGGGCCTTAGAGAAAGCTCCCTTGTACTCTTGTGCTATTGAACATTTTTTCTCCATGTATGGTCCTCAAGTTGCCTACGCAGCTTGTAAAACGCAGGTCTTTGGGATCCACTCTAAAGCTGGAATTTCCCAAGTGGAGCCTTCCCTATGATACGGTATAAGACGTTGTGACACAGGCACTCACTATTTGATATGCAGGAATTTAATATTTAATCAAAGGCAATACTCCCAATGCCTGAATGTTTGATCTCCGGTGCAGCCTGCTCTCACAATCCATTAGGGTGCAAAAAAATATTAGAACTTCTAATTATATTTTTTATCTCATCCATTACTTAAAGAGAAAATCAAGTGGGTTTAGCATCGGCACTGGCACGGCAGTCCCCTTGCTCTGAGCCCCTCCCATGTCTCACCTGGATGAACGCAGTAGCTCCTGATTGGTTCTGCTTCTGCCCTTGCCTCCTGCCCCACAGTGCTGATCTCCACTCACAGGCCCCAAGGATACATTTAAAACGTCAGCAGGGTCAAGCCACACCTTTCTCAAAGTCCTCGGGTGACTTCATTTTACCAGTTAAAGTCGAAGTCCTTAAGGCCTGATGCGCTCTGTCCCTCTGTGTCCTCTCTGACTTCCTCTCTTCCCTCAGGGGTGGCTTACTCCACTGCAGCCACAGAGGTCTCCTCTGCTCCACAAACACGGAGGCACGCCCTGCCCAGGGCCTTCGCACTGGCTGTTTCCAGTGACCAGAGTCGGAACCGTAAACATCCGCATGCCTAACTCTCACCTCCTCAGGTCATATTTAAACATCATCTTCCCAACCTGCCCCCATTACCCTCAACCCCCTTACAAAATAAATGACACATACCAGAAATTCAATCAATTCACTACATACTTATTGAAGAATTGATTGAATAGCTGTATTTTATATGCAGTGAATAATATACTGAAGTTATAATGCATATAAAGTAACGATCAATCACACACATTTAGTTAGATGGTCAGCTTCTCCCCCCTCCCCTCCCCCTTCCTCTTCCTTTTCCTCTTCCTCCTCCTCCTCTTCTTCTTCTTCCTCTTCTTCCCTCCTCCTCCTCCTCCCCCTCTCCTTCTTCTTCTTCGTCTCCTTTTCCTTTCTTCTCCCTCCTCCGCTTCCTGCTCCTCCTCCTCCTCCTCCTTCTTTCTTCTTCTGCTTCTGCTTCTGCTTCTGCTTCTGCTTCCTTTTCCTCATAGAAGCACCAGAGAGAGTCATTGAATCATTTAATGAATATTGGCTCAGATGTCTGGGAAATGATTCTCCTGTAATCTTCCACATGTGTCTAACTGTGTCCAGGAGATGGCGCTCATTCCCAACAAGTTACGCAGTAGCAGGCACAGTGCTGAGCATCTCAGCCTTGGTGCTTTTTCATCTTGCTACTTTTGTCATATGAGTAATGATTGACGGCTTTGGTACCATTGTGTGGCTTAGCCATGCTGGCAATTGAATAACTGTACCCTTGAATTCCTACCTGTGGAGAAGGACTTGAGATCATTGTTTTGGGGATGTCAGCAGCTGCCCGTGCCAGGACTGAGTGTATGTTAGGGGGACTCCCAGTGCCCCAGTGGCTCTGCAGCCCCTTTGCTAGGTTCCTCTTCCAGTGTAATACCACAGACCTCCCAGGGATCCTCGCATAAACAAGATCTATTGCCCTTGCAGTAGCTGTTGCTTGCTAAATACCGGTTACCAGCCAGGCACTGGGAGAAGACCTGTATGTGCCCAGTCTGATCCTCTCAACCTCCTGGAAGAAAGAGATTTAGAACTTCATTTTGCTAAGGTCTCAAAAGATTTATAACAAGTGGCATGGAGGGATTTCTTGCCAAGTAAAGCAAACAGAAAGTCTCCATGCTGCTCTTTCCCCTGTGCACAGAAGTCCAAGGAACTAAGAACTCAGAGGTAGGCGAGTTCAGGTTCCCTGTCCTCCAGGAGTCCTGTATCCAATGAGAGTGAGAGACACCCATGCAGACAGTCTATTTGAAGGCAGCTTGTAATACATGTTGAGACAAAAATATGGATAACTTGAAATATGGATAAGGGGAACTTCACTCTGTACCTATAAGTTTCCATAGTATTTTTTGTTTGTTGTCTTATTTTTGTTTTTGCTATTAGAGAAAAACACTGGTTCCCAACTCCTCATGTAAAATTTTCCAAATTAGTGCTTCTTAATTTTTACCTAGGATCAAGCTGATTGCAGATTCTGCTTCAGTGGGTTGGGAATAGAACCTGGGACTCTGAATTTCACATCATCTGTCATGTGATGCAGATGCTGTGGGTGAAGGGACCCCAATTTGAGTAGGAAGAGGCCAGAGAAGTGAATGGCCCAAGGTCTGGCTCATGATTCATGAGCTAAGAATCTTTTTTTGTGTGCTGTTGTTTTTAAACTATTTTTAAAGGGCTGTGGGGGCAAACAAGAAAGACTATGCAACATATGATATGTGGCCCACAGAACTTAAAATATTTGGCATCTGATCCTTTACAGAAAAACTTTGCAGACTCCAGGGCTAAAGTAAAACTGCTGACCTTTTACTAAACTCCATTGGAGGAGCAAGTTCTTTTGAACGGTAAGTTTGGAAGAAAGAGCAAGGCATGCTCAACTCCATCCTTTCTATGGGTTTCTTGCCTGCAGGGAGCATAGATTCTGGGAGCCTCTTGGTAAGAGTCTCTGTGGTGCCGGGAAGGGGTCTGCAGTCTCTAGTGTTTTGTTGATGCCATCAGTCTCTCTAGTGATGTATTCAGAAGCCCACTTCTCGGTAGACCTAGTTCAAGCTCTTCAAACTACCTTATCCATAAAAAGGTTTCTATCTGCTTGATTCTCCTTTCTGTCTCTTAGTGACTCAGAGATTGAGTTGGAGGGGGAGGCAGAGTGCTCCTTTAGAGACTCCCAAGCCCCAGCCTTTCCTGTTACCTTCAGGCATTTGTTTTGTGTGCCTGCGTCCTTGCTGGACTCTAGGGCAAGCCCTGCATTCTAGGCCTGACTGACAGAGGCATGTGTGGCTGCAGACTCACATCCGTGCACTACCAAATGACTTCTGTGTCAGACCATGCCAGCGGCTGCTTGTCCTATCAGAGGGCTTATTGCCAGTCGGAGTTAGATCTCTGAGCTAGGAAGCTGATATGCATCCTGGGCACAGGCGGGCCTTCCCCAGTCTGCAGTCCTTCGCGTGCCATCTCTGCTCGCTCCTCTGGGGAGCAGCCGTCAGTCGCTTTGCAATAAGCGGCCAGAATCACGGGAAAGTGGGCCTGACTGCACAAAAGCTGCAGCCATATATATTTTTTTCTTCGATGTGTAACCATGGTAATGAGATCAGACGAAAAACCCTCAAATGCACGTGGCAGTTTGGGGTACTGGAAAAGGGTTTAATTTTAGAATCTGAGCCTTGCTTCATGGAACAAAGAGCAGTGGAACGGGGCTTGTCACAGACTTTCCATAGCTTCCTCTCCTTCCAGGACTACACAGCCTGTCTGACTGCAGGCAATTTTTGTGTTCATCAGTTGTGGAATTTGTTTGGCTTGTGATGTTCTTCTACCACTGCAGCTATTGTGACAGGGGTGTGCCACTAGAAAGTCATTTTTGTGTGGCAATTTTCAGGAGTATCAACAGAGTAACAAAATAACTGAACTCAAGAAAATGCAGCTGTTCTAATCATTCCATATTTAAACAAGGCACTTTATTTGCTTTCATAATCCTTATCACAAACTCTACAGGGGAGATGTCATGATGAGGAAATTGAAGTGCATAGGTTGTGTAACCTGCCCTGAGGTCCCAGGATGAGGAACTGATGTTGTCGGTATTTGATCCAAACAATCTGGCTGAGAGCCTGCACACCCAACCGACACGTGGCTGTCACAATCCAGCATCAGTTATGCAAGCTGCAGGCAGGGCCACCAGGGGACTAGAGGATCCCTGGCAGGGATGTAGGGAACTGTGGCTTAAGAATTACACACTGGTGTCGGTTGGGAGTGGGGGCTAGGGGGAGGGACAGCAGGGGGCAGGGAGGCTGGGGAGGGAAAACACTGGGAGAAATGCCTGATGTAGGTAAAGGGGGGACAGGGCAGCAGGGGGAGCAGAGACTGCAGACTGCAAACCACCATGGCATGTGTGTACCTATGCAACCTGTGAGATGTGCACATGTACCCCAGAGCTTAAAGTACAATTAAAAAAAAAAAGAATTTTCGGTCATTGCCACTGTCCATACATCTGGAACGGCCAATCTCTGCTCCCATAAAAGGCAAGGCTCTTAGTTACAATTTCCAAGGTTGCAGGACTGGAGGAAAGGGAGCAAGAAGGGAACTTTAAACCCTGCCAGAGTTAAGGAGTGAGTGTAAAATCAGCGTCACTTCTATAAAAACAAGTCTCCAGAATGTATAAACAGCCTTTAAATATGCATACACGTTAATCCACTAATTCAATTTCTAAGATTCTTCCAAAGGGAATAATAAAAGCGTAAGAAGTTTTTCTTCTTCCTCTTGAACAGTATGCACATCACAGCTTTATTTATAGCAGAGCATTTTCAAAAGAGCCTATGTAGTCAACTTCTGGGGATTGATCAAGTAAATAAGTAAATCTAAGTAGAATAAAAATAGCTAAAAATATTATTTTTGAGAAATTTTTAGTAACATAAAGACATATTTGTGATATAATTCTGTGTGAAAAAATCAGGGAACAAAATTAGGCCATGTGCAGTGGCTCACTCCTGTAATCCCAGCAAGCACTTTGAGGGTTGAGCCTTGAGCCCAGGAGTTTGAGACCAGTCAGAGCAACACAGCGAGATGCCATCTCTACAAAAAGTCAAAATTTAGTCTGTCATGGTGGTGCGCACCTGTGGTCCCAGCTACTTGAGAAACTGAGGCAGGAAGATTGCTTAAGCCCAGGAGTTTGAGATCATAGTGAGCTATGATTGCACCACTGCACTCCAGCCTGGGTGACAGAGTGAGACCCTGTCTCTACAACAGTAACATCAACTACAAAAATTATATGCATCATGAACTCACAAATGTGTGGAGAGATCTCTTTATATATGTGACTGAGAAAATGATAAGAGTATTTCAGAGAGACAGAATTTGGGGACATGTTAATTTTCTTTATATTTTCTTAGCTTTCATGATAATCAAAAACTCTTGCAATTAACAATTTTGTTAATGACAGAAATAATGATAAAAATAAACGTTTGGTTACATAAGAAAGAGATGATCTATACTTAAAGTACTTTACTCACAAAGCCTAGCATTACAGGCATTACTGTATCTGTTTTACTAAAACATGAATTAAAAGATGAAGAGATTAATTGACTGCCTCAAAATGTATTAAATAAACCAATTATTAAAGGTAACTAAATATAAGCATTTGTAACGTGCTCAAGAAAGGAGTTGGCGCCTATTTAGCTGCTGGACAGAGCTGAGGAAATCACAGGAATTGGGGAACGAAAGGAGAGTGTGGCTGAATCAGGAAAAGCCTCGAATGCCATACTAAGGAGGGGACTCTATCCCACAGGCAATGTGGAATCAGATGCACAAATTAAAAGGGAGAGAGAGAGAGATCATTATAAGACTGTGTGTGTGTGTGTGTGTATATGCACGCGTGTGTGCATGTGTGTACGTGATAAAGTCTTGAGGGGTAGTGCTCAGAATAATTTACTGACATTGTATGTCAGTTCCGGCCCTCATTAGGGACTACACTTCCATACACTCCCTGCAACATAATTGTTATAGAATTCTGGGGAATGTTCGCAGAGATTCCCTGCCTGAAAAAGGCAGAGGTAGTCAGCCCTCCAGGGTGTCTAGAAGCAGATGCACACAGTCAACACAGAATATCTTCAAATCCATTATCTCCGTTTCTTTCTTTTAAAGCATCAAGTCATGTGCTATTCGCACTGCAAGGGCTCCACTGTCGTGTGTGACTAATTTCTTTGCCACCTCAGCCAATGCTTGGTTAATACTTCAAACCTAGTTGCACTTGGCATGTGCCTTCAGCCTTATAGATGCCAGTTCTCCAGCCTGCATACTCCATGTATGTCACCTTATTTGCACCACGTAGATCCCTCCCCATATTACTGTGACCCCCACCTCACTCAGCCACCACGTGCCATGAATTCCCGAGTCTCTGTTTGTTCAAACTTTTTGATTAGAACATCTGTTGTATAGTCAACTGGCCATTTCTTTCCAAACTGTGCACGAAGTGGCACAACGTTCCAATCATTTTCTTTCCATCTGGATGTATATATCCATAATTATAAATAACTAACACCTTCACAACACTTGTTCTGTGTCAGATGCAGTTCTCGGGACCTAAATTACATTAACACCAGTAACCCTCAGGATAACCCTTCAAGGTGGGAGCCATCCCCACTTTATTAAGAAAACACAGAAGGGCTCGGGGACTTGCCTGAGGTCACGGCAGAACTGCCAAGATTTGAATTCACAGTTTTGATTTCAAAGTCAGTGTTCTTAATCATCGCACCATGCTGCCACTCACAGCCAGAAGAGAGCATACTCCAGAAAATCTTACTCAATCACAGTTTACTTACAGTTTGTCTACTCATGATGTTCCAACCCTGAAGCTTTTGATGTGCAATCATGGCTGGTTTTAGACAGCTGTGTGATGATGATACCATTAACCACTATGCTCAGTTCTTCCCTCCCCCTGCCCTTTTTCTCTCTTCTGCTGCTTAGAAGATCCATTATTTTTCCTCTTCTTTTTTTTTTTTTTTTTCAACTCCTGCCCACTCTTCCCCTTTAAAATTGAAGCCCCCAAAATTCTCTGCAGAAAAAATAAGGGCCACAGATCCTACTATGGCTTTCTTTCCTGGTTATCTCACGTGGATACATGGTTTCCCCACCCATCTCCCTTGTTGAAAATTCCTCATCTAGTCCCCACCATCCAGATGTAAATGTGCAACAGCGGACTAGATAGCTCCTATATATTTGACACAAATACATCAAACTCAGCACACCCAAACCAGGCTTGCTGCTTCACCCTCCTGCTTTGTCAATGGCTCCCCCTGTGTTCTATTTCCAGTGAGAAATCTCATAGTCAGCTTTGACTCTTGCTGTTCCTTGACTCCAATATCTCCTGAGTACCCCCTTTCTGTTGATTTTTATCTCTTTCTTCTTGGAATCAACACTTTTCTGGCTCACTCTGCTCCAGTGGGTGCTTCTCTTGAAATCGTCTTCCCGGACCTGGGTTACAGTTAGAAACTCAAGGATCAACAATTTCCTTAAAACATTGTACTCCTCCTTCCTCCTCAATCTCCACCAACTTATTGCCTGGAAAACACCCCATGTGCCAAGATAATGGAGCTGGAAAGTGAAACAAGAAACTTAACAATTTCTGTAAAGAAGAGGGCTCTAGAAACGTGCAGGGTATTACACAGGACAGTGCAAGTTTTTTAAGCCATTGAATCTACAGGAAAATAAGAACTTGGTCCCCACTTTCAGCCAAGGAGCTGGAAGGTGGCATACTGATATCATTCCTTCTCTCAGACATCTGCCTATTTTTCATGGTACAGATAAATGTCACCTCCTTCATAAGCTTTTCCTGCCGGAAGTTCTTGGAACTCTAGACTACCTGAGTAATTTATTTACCCCTTGCTATGAACTGAATCTGTGTGTCTCCCCACAAATTCAAATGTTAACATTCTATCCTCGATGTGATGGTACTAGGAGGCGGAAGTTTTGGGAGGTGATTCGGTTGTAAGGGTAGAGCTCTCGTGAATGGGATTAGTGTCCTTATAAATGAGGCCTGAGGGAGCGCTTCCAACCCTTCCACTCTGTGAGGACTCAGCAAGAAGATGCCATCTATGAATCAGAAAGCAGGCCTATAGCAGACCTATGGCCTAGAGCCTGCCCGTGACTAGATCTTGGACTTCTTAGCCTCCAGAACTGTGAATACATTTCTGTTGTTCACAGCCTCTGAGTCTGAGGTAGTTTGTTTTAGCAGCCCCAGCTGACGAGAACACCCCCTTCACATGATACTCAATGATGCATTGTCCGTATTTTCATGTGTCTGTCTCTCCTGTTAGGTTGGAAACCATAGACCAAAGTCTGCTTCAGTCCAGAATAAGCCTGGCCACAGAGGCACTTCCTGAAGTTGGCTGAGTAAATGAATAAACGAATGCAGTCTGCCAAAAGCAGTGTTAGATTGTATGAAAAACTGGCCATGATAATTCCTCCTGAGCATCCACGTTCTTGGGTGACTTTCCCCACACTGACATGAGTTTGGTTGTGTGGCTTGCCGTGGCCTGTGGGATGATAGTGACTATGGCACAGGCACCTCTGCAGGGCTGACTCATAGAGGATCCCCCTCTCCCACTTTCCTCACAACTCTCTGACCACCACGGGAATGACCTGAGCCACACTGTTAGATGCTGAGTAGTGAAACAGAGGACTGAGAGGCCCCAAGCTGCCAGCTGAGCCAAGCACATGACAATGCTGGCATGAACATCAGCTGATCTGCCTCAGGCCTTGAGAACCTCCAGCTTATGCATGAAACCATGAGATGAACAGAACATTCATGTTCTAAACTTCTTAGTTTTGGATTGGTATTTTATGCAGCAAAAGCTAACTGGACAGTCACAGATCACTAATTTTCAAAGAAATTGATATGGTTTGGCTGGGTCCCCACCCAAATCTCATCTTGAATCTCATTGCAGTGAGACTCTGCAGAAACAAGTGCACAGGCCCATTTTGCCTGTGTTGTGGGAGGGACCAGTGGGAGGTAATTGAATCATGGGGCAGGTGTTGCCCATGCAGTTCCTGTGATAGTAAGTAAGTCTCATGAGATCTGATGGTTTTTAAAAGGGAAGTTTTCCTGCACAAATTCTCTTCTTTCTTTCCCTGCTGCTATCCATGTAAGATGTTACTTGCTCCTAAATGCCTTCCGCCATGATTGTGAGGCTTCCCAAGTCTCAGTGAACTGTAAGTCCATTAAGCTCTTTCTTTTGTAAATTGCCCAGTTTCAGGTACGTCTTTATCAGCAGAGTGAAAGTGGACTAATAGAGAAATGAACGGCAGTCAAGCTGTTTATTTACTAAACAGCTTTTGCTGCTGGATGGAAACAAATAAACAAAACACCCATTTCTACTTAAACAGCCTTGAACTCAAGTCTAGGCTGTCACCCACTAGCTGTGTGATATTGAACAAGTTACATTGCCTCTTAGATATAAAAACTACCTTTCAAGGTTCTCAGAAAACGTGATAAAACTATACTTATAAATCAGCTAATGCAAACTACTGCATAGTATGTGGTCAGCTTATGTTGACTATTTCTCAGCTGATCTGTGATTGAGAATGAAGCTCTGACTCTCTTCCCATGGACAAAATTCTATCCCTTGTCCCCTCTCTCCTTCTAAGTGCTATTTAAATATATAAACCAAACAGACTAAGCCAGTTTGTGCCAGATCCCCCCAGATGAAGTCCTGAATTTTTTCTGAGGAGTTAATTCCTTATACAAGTATATGATTCAAGCCTTGGAATTGCTAAACTCATAGGTGTTCCTGTTTAATTAACACTTCCTACCTCAAAACCAGCAAAAAATAAAAGTGTCCAGGTTAGGAGGACAATCAAATTTCTCTCAGTGTGGGTTCCTTCCCTGTCACATTCTCTACACGTCCAAGCAAAATCTTAGATAAAAATATTTGGGGCGCCTATTCCCGACTCTTCCTTTCTTAAACTTTTCAGGCATTCTGGGCCCCAGAGTTAGAATGTTTTCAGGGCTGGAGGGGTGACTGCAACACTTCATCAACCATTTGTGATTTATTGGCTGACTAGCCATGGTCTTTGCCTTCATAATGCACTCACTCTACTAGGAGGATACAATTCTATGAGTGCCGCTATATCAGGCAAACTATGGTGACGGTCACACATTGTAATGTTAAGTATGTCACGTGTTCCAAGCTTTAGGCTAAGTATGTAAGGGGTTTTATTGACCCAGGGAATTTAAAAATAGTGCAAATGTCACTACCATAGATAGATCTGCCCTTACCACCTCATCTAGAAAAAGCCCCTCAGCTCACGTTCTCTGTCTCTGGTCACCTTGGCCTCTTCTTCTGCTTTTGCTTCTCCATACCACTTATGGCTCAATGAAACCCTATTATTTATAAACTTGTTTACTTCTTTATTATTAGCCTCTCAGGAATATGAGTTCCAAGAGTGAAAGAACTCAGTCTGGATTGTCCTTTGCCACCTAGAATGTCATGTGGCACACAGAGGCCTCTCATTTGTTGAGTGGCATGAGGTGGACATTAGAACAAGGGGTGAGGAGTTGACTTGTGTCTCTTTCTCCAAATAAGATGAAAAGCTGTCGAGATTGGGACTATGTCATCTGTGTAACACAAGCTCCCAGCACTGTGCCAGGGGCATCATGGGCCCTCAACCAATATTGGACAATGAATGGGCCAAGAAAATCTACTGGTAAATGGTAATATGCACTGAAAAATGGTAATTTCTGATAGCAGAGTTTTTTTTAGAATATTAGAGGAACTCAACAATTACGTTCCCTTGGACGGATATATTTTAAGAAGTCATTGCAAAGGTAACTAGATACAGGTATTGATCGACTTACAACCTATGCAACTTACAACCATTCGACTTTACGACCACAGTTGCTAACCATGACTGCTCCATGTTTGGCAGCGCAAATATTGCCCAGCTGGGCATACGACAGCGCAGACCAGCTTCCGGCAGCACTACCATCTCCGCGTGCATATAGCCTACTCAACTTACGACCAAATCGTGTTACGACCAGTCTATTGGAACAATCGTGGTCATAAGTCAAGCACTAGCTGTATAAGACTTGTATTTTTATTTATTTATTTGCACTTCCCAAGGAATTTGGGTTAGTACAATGTAATTTTGCTAACTGAAGGTCATCACTGAGAATGTAAGTCTTAGCATTATCATCTTACACTGCATTTAACAATTGCCACATCTTTCTTCCCCGAGACTCCAGACTCTTGGAAGGCAGGGATCTTTATGTCTATAATGACCAGCTCAGTGCTTTACTTACAGTAGATGTTCAGTAAATATTGAGTTGAAAAAATGGATAGGTGGATGAGTATTTCTTATCATCCTCTACTGTGGCTGTTGTGCCCTCAAGGGCTGCCCAACCTTCTTCTGGCTAGCTGACCCTACACATGCTAGCTCCACGTGGCTGTCCCTCTGTCCCTTTTGAACTGCTCTGTCACCTTCTGGTAGTTTTCTTGCTTCTCCCATGATCATTCCAGTCATGTCTTTTCTCTGCGCAGTTTGCTCGCTTGGTAGGTCTAATGATCAAAATATTGAACAGCTTTGTCTGTGACAGCATCTTTTCTTTCTGACTATCTTCCTTTGATCTCATGTGAGTAGAGGACGAGGAACACAAGTTTGTTAGCCTTTGTGGCAGTTTAAAGAAAGCTGAAAATTCTTTGGTGCTTTTCACATTAAGAAATGGGTCTCTTTTCCTACTTGTTAAATCTGGACATCATCAGCGACTGTTTTGACTATTAAAATACTGTGGGCCTGGCCATGTCAGTTTCCAGGCAAAGGCGTAAGTTATGGTCTTTGATACTTGTGGCTCCATTGAAGCCCTAAGCCATCAGGTAAGAAGCCAACCTTCCTGCTGAAGGGACATGAGGAGAGCCTTTGAGACTTCCTGTAGAATGGGAGGATCCCAGCTGAGCCCAGACCATCAGCTAGCCCACCATGGCCCCAGGCTAGAAAATAAAGCCATCTTGGACCCAGCAAAGAGGCCAGCTGCCAGCTGAATGCTGCCCTGGGGGTCCAGTTGGTGGCAGGGGAGGCAGAATTGGTCAATCGCATTCTGCCAGGATGCCTGACCTGAAAAATCATGCAATATAGCAAAGCAATTATTTTAGACCACTAAGTTTTGGAGTCCTTTGTTATGTGACAACAGAAAGGCAAAACAGCATAGATTATAAAATAAGATTAAATAAGCCTCAAATGGTCACTTAAATATGAATTTCTGGGTAAAGTGCACGGAAATTGTGATCCACATTGTGGTTCTTCAGTGGCTGTGTGCATTTATTTTCTGATTCTCTGGCGTGTTCAGTAGTGGTGAGCTTGCTAGAGACTGGGGTTCCATAGACGAGAGTACCTACTGTTTGCAAACATTGTTGAAAACAAAAATGAAGTGCTGGTTGAACAAAAATGAAGTACTTGGCTAGCAAAGGGTACATAAACCAAATTAACAAGCTTTTGTGGAATACCTGCATCACTTCTGTCACATTGTTTTGAGGGTTCAGAGAATTAATAAATAAACAATAGCATATGCATTTAATTTACTAAATACTTGTGTTTCTAACCTGTGCAGGTTCATACTACAAGGTATAGGACAGTCAGAGGGTACAGAAATGAAAACTATAAACATCTGTGATTAGTTGTATTTTACGTATGTGGTGACCCTCATAGCCCCAAACATTTTTATAGTAAATATACTACTTTATCCTTATGAGAGGGCCACATGATTGCCAGGGATGTTTTATAGATTTAAAAACAAAGGCCTGAAAACATAAAGTGGTTATTATAGGCTGAATTGTACCCTCCAATACCCCCATTCCTGGGACTTATGAATATGTTACCTTATATGGTAAAAGGTTTTGACTCTTTCAGATTATTCACGTGGACTTATTGAAATCATAGGGTCTTTTTAAGGAAGGGAGAACAGAGCTAGGGTGAGGGAAGGACTTTGGAAGCATTGGTTAAGGTGCAATGCTTTGAAAATTGAAACAGGGGCCACTAGCCAAGGAATGCAGGTGGCCTCTAGATGCTGGAAGAGGCAAGGAAACAGATCCTCCCCTGCAACTTCCAGAAGGCAATGCAGCCACACTGACACCTTGATTTTAGCCTGTGTTACTGGCTGAAATATGTCCCCTCCCACCAATTCAAGGGTTGAAATTCTAACCCCCAGTACTTCTGAATGTGGCTGTATTTGGAAATAGTGTCTTTAAAGAGATAATTAAGGTTAAATGTGGTCACTAGAGTGGCCCCTAATCCAATATGCATGGCATCCTTTTAAGAAGGAGAATGTGGACACAGACATGCACAGAGGGATGCCCATGTGAAGACACAGTGAGAATGTAGCCATCTACAAGCCAAGGAGAGAGGCCTCAAAATGAAACCAGACCTGCCGACACCTTGATCTTGGACTTCAGGCTTCAGAACTCTGAGAAGGTAAATTTCTGTTGCTTAAGCCATCCATCTGTGGTACATGGTTATAGAAGTCTGAGCAAATTAGTTCAGTGGTGTGCCCCTAGCTATGTCAAGTCATTAGAGGCAGACATGAGAATGGGTCCAGGAGTTCTGGCTCCTAGTGCTCCTCCTGCTGCCTATACTACTGCCTCTCCTGCTGAACTCTGGTACAATGATTACAGATTGCTTACATTGTGATCTCAGCCTCCATCAATCTCCAGCTAGGCTACCTTGAAAACATTGCTTAAATTTTCTGTGCTGCGGTGAGGACTATAGCATGTAGTACCTGTTCAGTGACTCTCAGATACTATTTCTGGTCTCTGTATTCCGGATTGAAAAAGGATGAGTGGAGTTTTCCAGCAAAATTCCTGAAAGCCTTTCCCTAAATGTTGATCACTTAATAAAATAAAAAGAATAGACTGGAGGAATGAGGTATAAGATCATGAATGTACAAACTGCACGTGAGGGAGAGTGTTTCTTTTCTAGTGGAAAGAGTTAAATTTTGCAGCAAATCTCTCTCCTGTATCAGCCATAGAAACTGTAATCGTTTGCAGGGGTGGAAACCATTATGCATCAATGTCACTGTCATCAAATAAAATGTAAGTGCCTACAGAGACACAGTGTGGTCTAAGGAGTTTTGCAAAGAACCCATAATTGGTACCCTGCTGTTCAAATCATCCAGAAAGTCGGAGCTTGGGGCAGGAGGTAATGGCTGCAGATTTTATACATGATTCTCATGAACCTTGAAATGTCAGACCAAGGCCATGCTTCCCCTCCCTTATCCAGCAACTTCCCGAGGGCTGTTCTTCCTCTGTCATGGACAATCGGCGCTGTGTGAGGATGTTCTCATATCCTAGAAAGCCTTAGGGAGTTTCTTATAGCCAATATGAATCTGTGATTTTAGTCCCAGAACCCTGAGTGGCAAGTCCAGGGAGGCAGAAGGTGATTCAGGCACCTGCCTGTGCAGCTCAGGAAGTGAGGGCAGTCCTCTTTTGATGATTTGTCTTTTTTTTGTTTTTTGTTTTTTTGAGACAGAATCTTACTCTGTTGTGGGGGCTGGAGTGCAGTGGCGTGATCTCGGCTCACTGCAACCTCCTTCTCCCTAGTTCAAGTGTTTCTCCTGCCTCAGCCTCTGGGTAACTGGGAATACAGGCACATGGCTAATATTTGTATTTTTAGTAGAGACAGGGTTTCACCATGTTGGCCAGGCTGGTCTCAAACTCCTGACCTAAATCAATCCATCCACCTCGGCCTCCCAAAGTGCTGAGCTTACAGGTGTGAGCCACCATGCTCAGCCCTGTTTGTTTGTTTTTCGAGATGGAGTCTTCCTGTGTTGCACAGGCTGCAGTGCAGTAGCACAATCTCAGCTCATTGCAAGCTTCACCTCCTGGGTTCAGGTGATTCTCCTGCCTCAGCTTCCTGAATAGCTGGGATTGCAGGGGGATGCAACACCACCAGATAATTTTCGTATGTTTTTTTAGTAGAGATGGGGTTTCACTGTGTTGGCCAGGCTGCTGTTGAATTCCTGACCTCAGCTGATCCCCTGCCTGGGCCTCCAAAAGTGTTGGGATTACAGGCATGAACCACTGCACTCAGCCAATGTTTCATCTTTTCTGAGCTAAATCACGGTTCTCATTGCAGTGAGAGCCTGAAGAAGAAAGTCCACAGACCCATGGACACTATTCAGCTGCTCTCGCAAATCCATCAAAATCCGCCATGTGGAGCTCTGTGTCACTGAATGCCACAGCAGGTTGGTGCCAAAATTGGAAAAATCCTGGATCAGAAAATACATATCTTAGAGTAAAAGAACACAACATACTCTTTAGCTCTGTCTTCTGATAACTTTCACTTTTCGTCTTATTTGACTAAAAACAAGTTGCAATCAAACCTAATCTTCTTCTTACAAAATTAAGAAAAAAATCCCCAGGATAGCTTCATGAGCCCAGCCTGCATGCCTGTGGACCACTGGTAGCCATACAAGGCCCTGACTGCCAGGCCAAGTGTTCATGTTGCATTTAAATCATGGTGCTTACTCATGGCTCTTGCTAGCTGTTAACACTTGCTGATCTCATTTATTCCTTTGTTAATGCATGTTTTAAGTATGATTTACTTTAAGCCACATACTAAGCATTCAAAAATTAACGAGCTAGAGGTCCTACCTGCAAAGAGCTTTACAGTGTAGTGGAAAAATAATGGTACTAAAATGATTGCTTAGCAGTCTATGATGTGCCTTCACAAGTGTATCATTTACGTAAAGTTTTCTCAAAACTGCTAGAGTCTGTGGCTGTTCTAGCAGCTTCATACTCCCTCTGGCCTATGGAGAGCTTCTTCCTGCTTAGCCCACCTCCTTCTGGGCATTGAAGGCAAGATCACAGATCAATTATACAAATATCTCTTAGGAAGAGCTAGCAGGCAGCCCCAAGTATGTCTCTGAGAGTTCAGTCCAGAGTCCAGAATCCCCCAGTAGGACTATTCAAAGTACAGTACCTGGGTCACTGGCCACTGCTACAGTATTGGCTTCCAGCCTGTGTATGGTGAGTATGGAGAGAGATGGGAAGAGGAAAGAGAAGAAAAAGGAGGAACAGGAAAAAGGAGAGTTAAGAGTAAGTAAAGAGAGAGAAAGAGAAGAGTGCTCAAGTGAGGGAAGGACTGGGAATGGGAGAAAGAGGGGGAGAGAAGGAGAAAGAAAATATAAGAATCCAGCATGGCCTTGTAGAATCTAATGATCTTATAATTGCTATGTTTATTTTATTTTTCAATAGTTCCTATCACGTGTACATAATAATAATCTCTGTATTGTATGAATACTACTCATTCGTAATTTATAAATACTCTTATTTAATAGGATAATCTAGGTGAAGTCTTATCCAAGAACAGAACTTCTTAATGTAATGAGCATTGCATTATGTATGAAGGATTTTGAGACCTATAAGGCAGAAATAGGTATTCATGTTTGACATGGAGTCACTCACTCATTTAACCAAGCAAACTTTTCAAGCGGCAGACACTGGAAAAATAAAGATGTTAAGACATAGTCCCACATTCTAGGGGCTCCTAGTCTAGTGGTGGAACAGAAAAGCAAACAGATCATTATGCTTCAGTGTGAAAGTGCTAAGGGTTGGGAGACCAGAGTCCTTTGGGACACACAGGGGAGGCAGAGATGCCTGAGCTGAGTCATGAAGGTCCATTGTCATGACCTAGGTGAACACTGCAAGGAATCAGCATGTGCAAAACCAGGTAGCAGGGTCTATTCTGGGAGATGCCAATAGAGTAGAAGGTGAGGAATGGTGCAGTCAAAAGATGAAATCAGAGAGCAAAATATGGAACAGAAGACAAGAGGCTATGTAGGCTGTTATCTCTGGAAGCTCTCCTGCTGAAAGGCTCTGCAAACACACTTATACTTGGCATTTTCTTCTTAGAGGTAACTGATCTCCTGCTTCCGCTTTCCTTCCCTTTCTTACTTCCTTCCTGGTAGCTTTCTTTTAATATCATGTGCTCCAGAAGAAAAATGAATCATGAAGGCGGCCTTTCTAACCATCAACATAATGGGTCCTGCAGTTGGAAGTTAGAAGATCCAATTCCACTCGATTGTTTTCTGACCTCAGCGTGTCCTTTCTTCTCTTGGGGCCTCAATTTCCCTACACCTAATACATGGGAGGGAGGGCTTGATAAGTTTGTTTAAATTGTCCTTTTAGACTGAAATATTCTCTATTTTGCTCATCAGAACGTAGATTTGCATAAGAAAGATTTATTTCTTCAAGTGTTGGGAGAGGTTGGTTGAATAATTATTCATCTTTGCGGGAGGTACTTTTTGTTTTCAGCCTCATCAACAATAGATTGGTGCTGGAAGGAGAAGCCTGTCGCTGTTTTCCTCCTGATGGTTCTTTGCAGGGCCAGTGTGTGTCTGGACCTCTGCATCTATGTCAGAACATCTCCAGCCCAGCCTCAGAGCTGGAAAACAGCCTCCGAGGCCTGGGGAGTTGAATTTCTCCATTACACTTTGGCTCTTTTAAGCTTAATGTTTCTGCAAACTTTTCCCTTGGCTATTTCTAAATAACTATTGTTAATTTTAGCCATTTACTGATTGCCTACTATGCACCATTTTCTTGTTGATTTTAAATGTATTACTTGTTTATTCTATGCAATAAGTACATTGAAGTATGTATTCTCACCATAGTTTTGTATATGAGGAAAATAGAGGTCCTCTTTTTTAAAAAAATTTCTTTTAAGAGACAAGGTCTCGGCCGGGCACGGTGGCTCAAGCCTGTAATCCCAGCACTTTGGGAGGCCGAGGCGGGTGGATCACGAGGTCAAGAGATCGAGACCATCCTGGTCAACA
>NW_016107316.1:8485965-8607362 GCF_001604975.1 Cebus imitator
TGAACCCAGGAGGCGGAGGTTGCGGTGAGCCGAGATCGCGCAGTTGCACTCCAGCCTGGGTAACAAGAGCGAAACTCCGTCTCAAAAAAAAAAAAAAAAAAGAGACAAGGTCTCACTCTGTACCCAGGCTGGAGTAAAGTGGAACCCAATCTAGCTCACTGCAGTTTCCAGCTCCTGAGATAGAGATACCCCTGCCTCAGCCTCTAGAGTAGCTGGGTATACAAGTGTGAGCCACCATGCCCAGCAAAAATAGAGTTCTGCCAAGAGATGAGGTCATCAGATTGTAAAGGAATAACTCAGAATTTGAAACCAAATCAGGTGACCCGAACCTTTGCCCTTCCTACTCTGCAGCATGTCCTCCCCTAGAACCCACACTGCTTCCTCTGTTTGGCTGCCTTGTGCTGGGGCCCAGGGATCAACAGCTTAGCAGCAGATGGGGCATTCCTAGGTGGTGTTTATGCCTCTCCCTGTGAGATCCAGATTCCCAGAATCTCACTGTGTGCCCCAGACACTAAAGAATTATTTATTGATTGATAATGCAACCTTCACAATAATTTTATGAAGAAAATACCATGGATTCCACTGCGCATATAAAGAAAATGAAGCCTGCCAATACACTCCAGGCCTCACAGTTAAAGTAGTCATCGATTTAGACCCACTTCTGTCTGACTGTAAAATCTGGGTTACTCCAGTCTATATATTGACTCAGTAAAGACATTTTGAATTAAAAGGTAAGATAAACACAGCCCTTACTAGATGAGCTGCCATCTCATTGTGGCTTTCTGCTTCCTGTGCTAAGTCAAGACTGTTGCATTTAGGCCGGGGCCCACTTAAACCCTGGGATCGAGGCAGGGCTGTCCTCACACCTCCGTGGGCCATTGGTCACCCTGTTGGACTCCAGAGTCTCCTTCCCATAATCAGTTCCCCATGGCCACTGAGAACTTTAGTGACATGAAAACCTAAAGATAAATCAAAGGTGAGCAGAGCCCTGCAGAGACCCTGCAGTAGAGCATTTGAAGCCATGGAGCAAGGTAGAGGCTGAGGCAGGAAAGTGGCGTTAAAGAAAAAATTATCGTGACACTTTAAAAAATGGTAAGGAAGCCTTTATTCAGGACTAATTTTTAATAAGGAGAGAAGTTGTTCTGGCCACCCTACGGAGCCTGTACAGTAAGGGGATTTATGTCCTCTGCTTCACCTTTTGATGTTAGACGCCAAAGACTCCTCCCTCAGTTCATGCTAATGTTGCCTTTTTGTTGTTGTTATGCTAAGGACCTGGGAATGGGCATAAAGCTCTTATGTGCATTTTTCTCCTTTCATAAATATTCATGACTTCTCCTGCAGCTTATGAAATATCTGTTTTTGGCCACCCTGCTCAGCATACATTTCTGTCCCTTTGCCCCTCTTTTGAAGTGCCTGTTTCTGGCTTCTGACTAGGGGCTAAACTTCCCAGCCAGTCAGAAGAGTCACCCTGAAGGCTTCAAACCCTTTATGAGCAATAAAGCTTTCCTTTCCAAATTTCTAAAACTCATTATTCTTCAATATATATCAAGTTAGAAAATTGCTTTCACAGCTTTCACATATTTATCTGATTTTTATTTGATACAAAAACTGTGTTGCTATGGTGATTGTGTTTTATTACAGCTACTTTACCAATAAGAAAACTTAGTACCATAGAAGAGAATATCTTGCTTAGGACAGCCCACAATTTAATGGTGAAAGGAATTCTTGAATACAGACACTTCAATCCCCATCCTTATCTTTTATGCTCATATTCAATGCTTGGGCCTCAATCACTTGTCCCTTGTTCAGTAATGAGGACTCTTTTAACCAAACCAGGCCCCTCTGAAATCTCTTCTCAGCCTCATCCTTGGGCTTCTGTGTCTGCTCTGGAAGAGTTCAGTTGAGCAAGAATCCTGCTAAGTTAGTTTATAGAGAATCCTTCCACTCTTAACTTCTGATTACCCTGGCCTGCTGTATTAGTCCATTCTTGCTTTGCTATAAAGAAATACCTGAGACTGGGTAATTTATAAAGACAAATAGTTTAATTGGCTCGTGATTGTGCAGGCTGTACAGGAAACGATGCTGGCATCAGCTCAGCTTTTGGAGAGGCCTCGGGGAACTTATGGCAAAAGGTGAATGAAGAGTAGGTACATCCTACATGGCAGGAGCAGGAACAAGAGAGAATGCAGGGGGAGGCGAGGTGCTGCACACTTTTAAACCATCAGATCTCACAAGAGCTCACTCATTTTCACAAGTACAGTACCAAAGGGGATGGTGCTAAACCATTCATGAGAAATTCACCCTCATGATCCAATCACCTCCCATCAGGCCCCACCTCCAACACTGGGGATTACAACTGAACATGAGATTTGGGTAGGAACACACATATCCAAACAATATCACCTGCCCTCAGCAAGAATCCTGTTAGGTCAGTTTAGCAAGAACCCTTACTCTTGACGTCTCCTCTTAGTAATTGTCCATCCAACTCCCTCCAACTCCCTTCTTGGCTACACATTTCCACTTGTTGTAATGGAGTTGAGCCTCATCTTCTTCCTTATTAAAAGATAGCCCTGAATAACCTCTTCCTTACCATTCTAACAAGTGTCAAGATAAATTGTTTCTTTAACCTTAGTTTCTTTACTCCATCTTCCTGAAGAAATACTGATCAGTGGTGGTGAAACTGCTAAAAGGAAAGGCAGCTTCAGGTGGTTGGTTAATATCAGTGGAGTGGTGTTTTGAAAGGGTTGATATATTAGTCTGTTCTCATGCTGCTATGAAGAAATACCTGAGACTGGGTAATTTATGAAGAAAAGAGGCTTAACTGACTCACAGTTCTGCATGGCTGGGGGAGGCCTCAGGAAACTTACAGTCATGGTGGAAGGGGAAGAAAACATGTCCTTCTTCCTATGGCACCAGGAGAGAGAAGTGCTGAGCAAAGGGAGAAAAGCTCCCTATAAAACCATCAGATCTCATGAGAACTCACTTACCATCACGAGAACAGCATGGAGATAACAACCCCCATGATTCAATTACCTCCCATCAGGTCCTTCCCACAGCACATGGGAATTATGAAAACTACAAATGAAGATGAGATTTGGGTGGGGACACAGCCAATCCATATCAGTTGGTTTCTGTTTAGCCTTCGGAGGAGAAACCTAATGGTGGTTAATGAGGGAGGGAGTATAAAGAAATGTGTCTGACATTCCTTCCTAGGCTGAGAACTAAAGGTTTCAAGATTGCTCTGGGGTTCTCTTGGCCACGAGAAATTCTGTTCAGGCTGAGGGATTTAAGATTGCATTTTTGTTTCTCATTGATTACAGTGTCCTTAAGGAGAAGGAACATGGCTTCTTTGAGAGGTAATATTTAGTAGTGTTTAAGGGCATGAGTCTTGAGCAGACTTCTTGGGCTACATATTGGTTTGACACTCAATGAATATGTGGCTTGAGGCAAATTATTCAGCATCTCTATGCCTCAGTGTCCCCATCTGTAAAATTTGCTCAATAATAAAACCAAGTTGGGATTCACATGTCTCTGCAACATGGTGACAGGTAGCTGAATCGAGTGGACAAATTCTCAGCTCTGACCTGGCCTATGTGTTTGTCAACTAACTAATGGCTTATTGTCCACATATGTCCTTTATGTTGGATGCATTTTTTGTCAGCACTGTCCTAACTTGAGTTACATTTTTCCAGGAACCAGTATGTATCTCAGTGCTACCTTTTCCTTTTACTAATATGAAGATCCCTGAAGGGAAAGTGTCTCCCAAGTTTCAGTGACAGGATGATGTCCTCTTTAGAACACATTCCAATGTTGTTCCTACCCAAGAGATGACAGCCAGTCAGTGTTCACTTTCTTGAGAATTGTATAGGTCTCCGAAACATTTTTGAATGGCTAATAAATTTTTCATTATAACTTCCTGGGAGTAGATGCTGAATTTCAGTGAAACCTCTCCTCAGGTGACAGGAGCTAATGAATAAAATGGTGACTTAGCCACTGGGAGATTAGGCATGCTTTATGAGGCAAATCTGTTTTCTATGAAGTACTTGAAAGAAGACCATTAAATCAAAAAGCACCTGCCTGTTCTAGCTGCTCCAGTTCCTTAAGCTGAGATAGTGTTATGTACTAAGAACAGTTCAATCTTCAAAGACAAAAATATTTTGTTTTAAATCTCAATTTAACTACTTTTAGCTGTGCTACCTTGTGCATGTGCATAGCATGGTTTGAACCTCACTTTCTTCAACTGTAAAATAGGGCTGTTGAAATAAAAACTTTAGAGAAATTAAATTTAGCAGAGTTTAATTGAGCAAAGAATGTTCCATGAGGCGGAACACATTAAGATCCAGAAGATGTTTAGAGAGTTCCCACCATAAATCTTAGGCAGAAAGGATTTATTGATAGAAAACAGAAGTGAGGCACAGAGATAGCTCGAGTGGTTATAGGTTGGCATTTGTCTTAATTGAATATGGTTTGATCAGTTGGCCTCCTGTGAGTGACTGAAGATCGGCTACTGTGATTGGCTGAGGCTTAACTATTTGTTACAAAAGTATATTCCTAAGTTAGGCATACAGTTAGTGTACTAAGTTAGATTGCAGTTTGTTGTACTCAATGTATGGAGGCATCACCTGGCCAAATTTAGTTCAGTTTAATAGAAGCCATAATCACTATCTACCTTACAGAATTATTGTGGCAAAATTAAAAAAGGAGTATAAAATATTATATTTGAGAAAATTATTATTTATATAGTATATAAAACATCCTAATTTAATGAGTAAGGTTAAATTAGAGCAAATCAGCAAATAAAAGTATAGCAGAGAATAATATTTAATTGACAGTCTTTAGTGTGTGGTGGCTAGGAAGTAAACACTGTGTAATTATTAACCTTGTTCTTTCCATATTTAATAAATATTCATTGAGTGACCGCTCTATGCCAGGTAGTCAAATACAAGCAAAATAGGATGTCGAACACTTAAACAGAGGCAGAATATAATTTTTTTTTTCTTGAGACAGTCTTGTTCTGTCGCCCAGGCTGGAGTGCAGCGGTATGATCTTAGCTCACTGCAACCTTCTCCTGCTGGGTTCAAGTGATTCTCATGCCTCACCAACAAGAGTACCTGGGATTAACAGGCTTGGACCACCATGCTCAGCTAATTTTTGAATTTTTTGTAGAGACAGGATTTTTCCACCTTGGCCAGGCTGGTCTTGAACTCCTTGCCTCAGTGATCTGCCTGCATCAGATTTCCAAAGTGCTGGGATTACAGATGTGAGCCACCATGCCTGGACCAGAATAGCTTTCTTTTAGTTCCAAGCCCTACCTTTATCAGCTTTTTTTTTTTTTTTTTGACAATACTGTTTTGTTCAAACATTAATTACCAATTAGTAGCCTCTGAATCAGTCACTGAGATGGCAATTAAGCCTCCTCTTTTCACCAGCACCTGCCTGTATATCTTTGTCTTGTCTTCAAGGATATAATGTAAGATATTGTCACATGCTTTGGTATAGATCAGACCCATTTATTTACTGTCTTTCCCTAATTTAATGTTGTCACTTGTCATCAGTGGTCCTGCAGTAGCTCCCTGTAATTGCAACTTTACCTTCCAAGTACTCACAAACCATGTCTTTTGTTTGTTTGTTTGTTTTTGTTTTATAAAAGGCTTATCTTTCACATTAGCACTTTATTTATTATTATTTTTTATTTTTTAAAAATATATATTTTACTGCATTTTGGGTTTGGTGTACATGTGAAGAACATGGAAGATTGTTGCACAGGTACACACATGGCAATGTGGTTTGCTGCCTTCCTCCCCATCACCTATATCTGGCAATTCTCCCCATGTTATCCCTCCCCAAGCTGTCCCTCCCCTAGTTCCCCTGCCGCCACAGACCTCAGCATGTGATGCTCCCCTCTCTGTGTCCATGTGTTCTCATTATTCAATACCCGCCTGTGAGTGAGAACATGCGGTGTTTGATTTTCTGTTCTTGTGTCCATGTCTTTAACAATGTACAGAACCCCGAGTAAATATCAAACTCTAAGAAAGCTGTCATGTACTTGCTTCTCTATTTTGAACACCTGGATGGCATTTGGTCTTTCAACTGATATCTAGAGCTTATTTCAGAGATGTTCACAAAATGTTACTCATCCTCTCTCTTCCATTCCATGAAAGCGTCAGATATTTTTGACAACTGTTTAGCTGTCTGATTTGCCAATTCTCTTAATACATCCTAAGAAATGTGAAATCTTTCAAGGCAGCCGGGGGCTCTCTAAAGTCTCTCCATTCAACTATGGTTTCAGATCCCCATATCTATTTCATTGGCTCTTTAATCAGTTAGCGTTCATTTTTTTTCTGTTTTTTATTGAATTTTAGGTTTTGGGGTACATTTGAAGAACATGCAAGATAGTTGCATAGGTACACATATGGCAGTGTGATTTGCTACCTTCCTCCCCTTTACCTATATCTGGCATTTCTCCCTATGCTATCTCTCCCCAACTCCCCACCCTACGCTGTCCGTCCCCTATGTCCACCCAACAGACCCCAGTGTGTAGTGCTCCCCTCTCTGTGTCCATGTGTTCTCATTGTTCAACACCCACCTATGAGTGAGAACATGCAGTGTTTGATTTTCTGCTCTTGTGTCAGTTTGCTGAGAATGATGGTTTCCAGGTTCATCCATGTCCCTACAAAGGACATGAACTCATTGTTTTTGATGGCTGCATAATATTCCATGGTGTATATGTGCCACATTTTCCCTGACCAGCCTATCATTGATGGGCATTTTGGTTGGTTCCAGGTCTTTGCTATTGTAAACTGTGCTGCAATGAACATTCGTGTGCATGGGTTCTTATAGCAGAATGATTTATAATCCTTTGGATATATACCCAGTAATGGGATTACTGGGTCAAATGGTATTTCTATTTCTAGGTCCTTAAGAAATCGCCACACTGTCTTCCACAATGGTTGAACTAATTTACACTCCCACCAACAATGTAAAAGTGTTCCTATTTCTCCACATCCTCTCCAGCATCTGTCGTCTCTAGATTTTTTAATGATCACCATTCAAACTGGCGTGAGATGGTATCTCAATGTAGTTTTGATTTGCATTTCTCTAATGACCAGTGATGATGAGCATTTTTTCATATGTTTGTTGGCCTCATGTATGTCTTCTTTTGTAAAGTGTCTGTTCATATCCTTCTCCCACTTTTGAATGGGCTTTTTTTTTCATAAATCTGTTTTAGTTCTTTGTAAATTCTGGATATCAGCCCTTTGTCATTTTTCTTTATTGTAAAGATAATTGCACGATGAAAGGCAAGTTTTCTACACTGCCTGCTGCCTGCAGGATCCACCTTGGAAACTTGGCCACTCTTTTGCTCCTAATACAAAGCAAAAAGCCTCATTGATCATTCTTATCAATTTTGGAATCATTCTTTCTAATTTCTTTCAGATGGGGTTCAGGATATTCTTCCCTAAAATGTGACTCCTTGGCATTTGGGAAAATCACAGAAGGAGGATGACTCCCTGCCCTTCTCCCCTAACTCAGGCCATAAAACCTAGAAAATAATTTATAACCTTACTCTTCAGTAGATCATAGGATCCATATGTGAGAGGTCCTCACCGTATATCCAGAGAAAAGGAACCTCCTCCACTCTGAAAGCTTAGAAACACAGAGGAGAATCTGAACAAGCTGGCCTTGCTAAGTTACCCCCAGTTCACTGTCATTAAATTCATTTTCCAATCATACTTCACAACCGTCCACTTCACACTTAGCATAAAAATACACAGGATTTTCTATTTCTTTGAACTTTCATTTCTGAAGGCTCTTGTGTCGTGTAAATGTATATTAAATACATTTGTATGCTATAAAAAAGTAATCTGAATTTTGCCATAGGTGTCTCAGTCGTGAGATTAGTGATAGGTGAGAAAAGAAATTCTTCCTTCCCAAGGCTTCTCTTGGGGAATTGTCACCTGAATTCTATTCTTACAGATCTCTGCTCACATCTGAGATCTGCTTTGTGCTATGAACCTCTTACTCTACATTCTTTAATGTATCTTCTTTATGTTTTTTTGAGATGGAGTCTTTCTCTGTCGCCCAGGCTGGAGTGCAGTGGTGCTATCTAGGCTCATTGCAACCTCTGCCTCCCGGGTTCAAGCGATTTTCCCTCCTCAATCTCCTGGGTAGCTGGGATTACAGGCGTGTGCCACCACCCATGAATTTTTGTTTAATATACCTTTTTAAAACAGTGGAGCATAGGCTTACTTATTCCCCTTACATAGCAGTCTACTTAATGGAATCAGAGGCTCAAGTGAAGAAAATAAGCCCAGCAATTCACCTGGATTTTAAATTCTAAAACTTTAACGATTCATCTTTAGGGTGTGAACGAAAAATTTCAGGTACAGGAAAAAGCTGGTATTTAATGGCTCCAGTGAATCAGAGCTTCTTAAAGTAAAGGAGTTTAAAAGTCAAGTGCTACACCCTGGGAGGAAAATACATATACACAAAAGAACTCTTAAAGGTATCCCCAGGTCAGCAAAGTTTGTGATTAAAATTGCCACTGTCAAGTGAAATGTTTTTAATAAAAGAATCCCGTCTCCCAGCGCCTGTGATAAAAATCTGTCCATCTTGATGCATTCTCATTGCCAGCATGTTTTCAGCTCTAGTCTAATAAGTACTCTTTTCTCCTATCACCTTTGCAATCAGCTTCTCTTGTGGCAGAAGGCAGAGGCAGAATGAGGGACTGGCATATCCTCAAGACTCCTCTTTAAAATATTTCCATTTCTAGATTCTTCTGTTCACTCAATCAACCACTCATTCAGCCACTAATTAAAACACTCATTAATTTGTTCCTTAATTAATAATGCAGAAAATATTTACTGAATTCCAGATGCCACTAGATGTGAGTACAAAGAGGAATAAGACAGTGTCCTGTTCTCAAGTAACTGGCATAATTATGGGAAGGCAAACAAGCCAATCTCTATTTACAAGACATTGTTGCAAGTGCTATGTTGAGGGTGGGGTAAGTGCTCAGGGAGCCCAGGATAAAGAACATCTAAATGTGTCTGTGGAATTCAGAAAGCTACTGTGACTTGGGGTCTTCAATGATGATAATGGCATTAGAGACAAAAGAAAGACCACACTCAAAGACACTCTCCTGTGAGGCTACATAACAAGGTACAGGAAGGGTAAGAAATTGGATAACAAAGTAGGTAGGATATAGAGAATGAAAGGCCTCTCAAGCTATGCTAATAAGTTAGGAAACTATTCTGTAGGCAAGAAGGAGAAAGTAAGGGCTCTCAAGCTAATTTAGGCGCGGAATGGTACTATTTCAGATCACACGAAAAGAACATCCAGATGCTGGAAGGAATATTCAAGGGAAAACGTGAGGAAAAGTGAAAAATAAGGTAATAAAAGAGTGAATGAAAATGATAGATGACAGATGGATCCTACAAATACTGAAGAGATAAGACTGATAAGTCTTTATTTGTTCTCTTTATTTGTTCAAGAAGAAATAAAATTTGGTAAAGATTACTCTTTCAGCCATGTTATATGAGTCCCAATATCAGTCTTAATCTCAATAATCTTATTTTATGTGACTATGAAATATATTGAATTCAGAGCATTGCCAAAACAGCCCATAAGCTCAGAACTTCTAGAGATGACAAAGTGAAGATTTAAAAAAATACATATTGGGCACAGTGTCTCATGCCTATAATCCCAGCAATTTGGGAGGATGAGACAGGCAGATTGCCTGAGCCCAGGAGTTTGAGATCAGCCTGGGTTACATGACAAAACTTTATCTCTACAAAAAAAAACACACAAAAATTTAGCTGGGTGTGGTGGCCTGCACCTGCAGTCCCAACTACCTGGGATGCTGAGGTTGCAGTGAGCTGAGACTGTGCCACTGCCCTCCAGACTGGGTGACAGAATGAGACTCTGTCTCAAAAAAAAAAAAAAGAATTCAGTGTGTTGTATGTTGTTTGTATGTTGACCAAAGTGGAAAAACAAATTGAGTTTTATAGCTAAGAAATTATTCCAAGACCCATGCTGTGAAGACTTCCCCCATGTTTTCTTCTAAGACTTTTGCAATTTTAGGTCTCGTGTAAGTTTTTGATACATTTTGAGTTGATTTCATGTGCGGTATAAGATAAGGGCCCATTTTTATTATTTTGTATATAGATATCCAGTGTTCTCAATACTTTTCTCATTGTATAGTCTTGGTACCCTTGCTGAATATCATTTGGTTGTATATTCTTTCTTTTTTTTTTCTCTCTCTATTCTGTTCCGTTAGTCTTTATGTTAGTACTGTACTGTTTTGATTCCCATAGTTTTGTAATTGATTTTGAAGTTAGGAAGTGTGAGGCTACCAGCTTGTTATTCTTTCTCTAAATTGTTTTGGAGATTCCAGGCCCTTTGTGGTTGCATATAAATTTTAGGATTGTTTTTTACTATTTCTGAAAAAAAATGCAGTAGGGATTTTCATAGAGATTACATTAAATCTGTAGTTTGCTGTGGGTACTATGGTTATATTAATAATATGAAGTCTTCCAACCCATGAACGTGGATGCCTTTTCATTTGTGTCCTGTTTAAGTAATTTTCAGCAATATTTTATAGTTTTCAGCATACGAGGTTTTTGCCTTCTTGGTTAAATTTATTCCTAAGTATTTTAACCTTTTTGGTGCTATTGTAAGTGGTCTTATTCTCTTAACCTACTTTCAGATTGTTTATTGTTAGTGTATAGAAACACAACTTATTTTTTTTGTGCTGTGATTTCTTGGATGTGATGCCAAAGGGACAGGCAACAAAAGCAGAAATAGATAAGTGGGACTATATCAACTAAAAAGCTTCTACACAGCAAAGGAAATACTCAACAGAATTAAAATGCAGCTGTATTAGTCTGTTTTTATGCTGTTGATAAAGACGTACCTGAGACTGGGAAGTAAAAGAAGTTTAATAGACTTAAAATTTCACATGGCTGGGGAGAACTCACAATCTTGGTGGGAGGCAAGCAGAGGTAAGTCATGTCTTATATGGATGGTGGCAAGCAAAGAGAGAGAGAGAACTTTGCACGAAGAAACTCCCATTTTTGAAACCATCAGATTTCATGAGATTTATTCACTATTATGAGAACACAGGAAAGACCTGCCCCCAAGATTCAATTATCTCCCATTGGGTCCCTCCTATAACATATGGGAATTATGGGCACTACAAGATGAGATGTGGGTGAGACACACAGCCAAGCCATATTATTCCACCCCTGGTGCCTCCTAAATCTCAGGTCTTCACATTTCAAAGCCCATCATGCCTTCCCAACAGTCTCCCAAAGTCTTAACTCATTTCAGCATTAATTCAAAAGTCTACAGCCCAAAGTCTCATCTGAGACAAGGCAAGTCCCTTCTGCCTATGAGCCTGTAAAATCAAAAGAAAGTTATTTACTTCTTAGATACAATGGAGATATAGGCATTGGGTAAATACAGCCATTCCAAATGGGAGAAATTGGCCAAAACAAAGGGGCTGCAGGCCCTGTGCAAGTTCAGAAATCCAGAAGGGCAGTCAAATGTTAAAGCTCCAAAATGATTTTCTTTGACTTCATTGTCTCACATCCAGGTCATGCTGGTGCAAGAGGTGGTTTCCCATGGTCTTGGGCTCCAACCCTATGGCTTTCTAGGGTACAGGCTCTCTCCAGGCTGCTTTCATGGGCTGGCATTGAGTGTCTGTGGCTTCTCCAGGCATGTGGTGCAAGCTGTCAGTGGATCTACAGTTCTGAGGTCTGGAGGATGGTGGCTGTCTACTCATAGCTCCACTAGGCAGTGCCCTAGTAAGGACTCTGTGTGGGGGCCCTGATCCCACATTTCCCTTCTGCACTGCCCTGGCAGGGGTTTTCCATGAGGGGTTTTCCATGAGGGGCCTGCCCTGCAGCAAACTTCTGCCTGGATATCCAGGTATTTCCATATATCCTCTGAATTCTAGGCAGAGGTTCCCAACCCCCAATTCTTGACTTCTGTGCACTGGCTGGCTCAACACCATGTGGAAGCTGCAAAGGCTTGAAGCTTGCACCCTCTGAAACCACAACCTGAGCTCTACATTTGCTTCTTTCAGCCATGGCTGGAGCAGTTGCAATTCAGGTCACCAAGTCCCTAGGCTTCACACAGCATGGGGACCTTGGGCCTGGCCCATGAAACCACTGTTCCTCCTGGCTTTCCAGACCTGTGATGGCAGGGGCTGCCATGAAGACCCTGACATGCTGTGAAGACATTTTCCCCATTGCCTTAGGGGTTAACATTTGGCTCCTCATTACTTATGCAAATTTCTGCAGTTGGCTTGAATTTCTCCTTAGAAAATGAGATTTTCTTTTCTATCACATTGGTAGGCTGCAAATTTTCTGAACTTTTATGCTATACTTCTCTTATAAAATTGAATACCTTTAACAACACCCAAGTCACCTCATAAATGCTTTACTGCTTAGGAACTTCTTCTGCTAGATACTCTAAATCATCTCCCTCCAGTTCAAAGTTTCACAAATCTCTAGGGCACAGGCAAAATGCCACCAGTCTCTTTGCTCAAACATAATAAGAGTTTCTTTCGTTCTAGTTCCTGACAAGTTCCTCGTCTCCATCTGAGACCACCTCAGCCTGGATTTCATTGTGCATATCGTTATCAGCATTTTGGTCAAATCCACTATACAAGTCTCTAGGGAGTTTCAAACTTTCCCACATTTTTCTGACTTCTTTTGAACCCTCTGAACTGTTCCAGCCTCTGCCTGTTACCCAGTTCCAGTGTTGCTTCCACATTTTCAGTTATCTTTTCAGCAGCACATCATTTCTGGTACCAATTTACTGTGTTAGTCAATTTTCATTCTGCTGATAAAAACATACTCGAGACTGGGAAGAAAAAGAGATTTAATGGACTTACAGTTCCACATGGCTGTGGAGGTGTCAGAATCATGATGGGAGGCAAGGGGCAGCAGGCAAAGAGAGAAAGAGAGCTTGTGGAGGGAAATCCCCATTTTTAAAACCATCAAATCTCATGAGACTTATTCACTATCACAAGAATAGCACAGGAAAGACCCACTCCCATGATCCAAGTATCTCCCACCGAGTCCCTCCCACAATCATGGGAATTTTGGGATCTACAAGATGAGATTTGGGTGGGCACACAGAGCCAAACCATATTAGCAACCTACTAAATGGTAGAAAACATTTGTGAAACATATTATCTGATAAGAGAGATCAATATATCTTTTGGGATATCTAATATATTTTTATATATAATGAATTTATATATCCCAATATCCAAAATATCTAAGAAATGCCTACCTCTTCATGCACGCGCACACACACACACACACACACACACACATACAAAATAAGTAATTTAAAGAATAGACAAAGGACTTGAATAAACACTTGTCCAAAGAAGACATACAAGTGGCCAACAGGAATGTGAAAAAATGCTTAACATCACTAAACATCAGGAAAATGTAAATGTAAACTACAGTGAGATATCACCTCACACCTCTTAAGATGGACATAAAAAATAACAAAAATAAAACAAACAAAATAACAAGTGTTGTCAAGGATGTAGAGAAATTGGAACCCTTGTGAACTGTTGATGAGAATATAAATGAGGCAGCCACTATGGAAAACAATATAAAGAATTCTCAAAAAAGTAAAAATATAATTACCATATAATTCAGCAATCCCACTTCTATCCAAAATAATTGAAAACAGAATCCCAAAGAGATATTTGCAAGTCCATGTTCATTGCAGCGTTATTCACAATAGCCAACATGTGGAAATGACCTAAATGTCCATTGACAGATGAACAGATAAAAGAAAATGTGGCAAATGCAGAAAATTGGATATATACAATATGTATATTTTGAGTGGCACAAGACAGGAAAAAAACATTTAAAAGAATCACGGCTTTAAAATTTCCATATTTAATAAAAGAAATTAATCCACAGATTTAAGAAGCACCATTAACCCCAGGTAAAACAAATGCAAGGAGATCCCCACAAGACATGTCATGGTCAACTGTTGATAACCAAAGACAGTAAGAAAATATTGAAATCTGCAGGAAACAAATTACTCATCAGACAGTAGGGAAAAATGTGATTAATGTCTAATTTCTCATCAGAAATTATTAAAAAACAAAAGACAATGGAATATTCAAGTGTTGATAGAAGAAAAATAAGAACTTCATGTTTTTATTCTGAAGGCAAAATTATGATACTTACAGAATTAAAAACAAAACAAATTAAAATTTTTTGCGAGCAGACTTGTCTTACAGGAAATTGTAAAGGAGGTCATTAAGACAATAAGTGTATCAGATGGTAACTTAAACCCATAGGGAAAAATGAGCAGTGACTTAAAAAATAAATATATGATTAAATATAAAAGACTGTATAAATATATTTTCTTTTTTTTAAAGAAATAGATTGCATAAGGCAATAATTATAACACTGTATTGTTGCGCTCATCACACATATATGTGCGATATATGTGATAATATTAGGACAAAGAGGGGAGAGAAAATGAAGTTATATTGGAGCAAAATTGCTATATTTAACTGGAATTAGGTTAATATTAACCAGAATTAATTTTTGATAATTTAAGAGGCATATTGTAATCCATAGAACAACAAGTAAAAAAAAAGACCCAAAAAAGTAGTTACAAAATCAACTGAAATTCCAGCTGCTCTGTACACTCATCAAAGCATAGTATTGTCAAACGTCTCTTTAATTTTAACGATTTTGGCTAATGTGTTGTGGTGCCACATTGTTTTACTTTGCATTTACCTAATAATTAACAATGCTGAACATCTTTTCTTGTGTTTGATAGCCACTTGGATGTTCTCTTTTATAAAGTGCTTAGTAGATGATTTTGCCCCTTAAAAATTGGGTCGTTATGCTTCGTCTCATTGATTTGTGAGGATTCTTGAAATAGTTTGAACACTACTTTATATAAGTTATATGCCTTACAAATGCCTTCTTGCAGTTGGTTTATTTTCATTCTTTTAACTGTGTCTCTTGATGAGCAGAAAATTTTTCTTTTAATTACATCCAGTTTATCAATGTTTTATGGATAGTGCTTCTGGTGTCTTGTTTAAAGTGCTTATAGTTTACAGCTTGATTTTTCATCTAACATTGCATTTTTTTGTTTTGAAAAAATATTTAATTGATGAAAAAAGATTATTATATTCAAGGTGTACATGATGATTTGATGTATGTACAAACCAATAATGATTGTTAATCCAATTAGCACATCCATCACTACCCATGTTGTGTCATCATTGCATTTTTGAAACATGTTCCTATTGTAAATCAAATCTAAATTGCCAGTTACAAACATGTTCCTGTTATAAATTTAATCTAAATTGCCCATTTCAAACATATATGTAGTATTTATGTTGTACAAATAAATCACAATTAATTTACATATTCTATTGAAAAAATAGTTGTGCTTTCCCCCACTTCTGTTTTAATTACAACAGAGCTATACTCAATGTGTACAAATACGTCAGTTCAAGCTGATATTCCTCCAGATTAGATACTTAGAAGGGAAATTCCTGCAGCAAGCTGCTCTGATAGTACTTATCTACATTCCCATTAGCAAGATTTAAATGTTCTTCTTTCCTCTCCTCCATGCCAAGTCTTGCTGTAACTGACACTAAATTTTTTCAGTTAATTGGAAGTGTAATCATACTTTGATAATTAGTGATTATCACCAGGGAGAACATTTCTTCCTCTGCTTATTGGGGATTAAAATGTCTATTTGAGTTCCTTGTTCTAGTCCTTTGAGACTGTTTTTACCAGGTCAATAGTGCATCTGTGACAGCACACAGAAGGCTTTACTGGTGGTCTTTAGAGCTTCAAGTCCTTCTGAGGACACCCTCATTCCTTGCAATACCAACCTCTGAAGTCTTAAAAGAGTCTGCTAAATGCTGTATGTTAGCCTCATGTTTCCCGTGGCTGCTGTAACAATTTACCACAAACTTAGTTGCATTAAACAACAGAAATTTACTTTCTTACGGTTAGAGGCCCAGCTTGAAATGAGGCCAAAAGGTGTCACCAGGCAAGTTCCTTTGGAAGCTCTAGGGGAGAATTTGTGCTCTGTTTTTTCTAGCATCTGGGTGGCGCTACTTGGCTCCTGGCTCCTTTCTCATATCAGTTGTCTTTTCTCCTTCTGCTCCCATAGTCATATCATCTTCTTCTGTAGCAGAATCTCCCTCTGCCTCTCTCTTTAAAGGACTACTGTGATTACATTGGGCATACCTGGCTAATCCAGGATAATAGCTCCATTTCAAAATCCTTAATTTAATTATGTCTGCAAAGCCTGTTTTGCTATACAAGGTAACATGCTCAAGTTCCAGGGTTTAGGACCTGGTTATTCTTGGGAACCATTATTCAGCCTACCACCCCTTCACACTGCTCTCAGGAATACTTCAGGGGACTCTTAAATCTAATAAGGTTACCATCCACCCACAAACAGTGGTAGTCAGACAGGGCTGATTGCCAAAGAAGATTCACAGTATCTAAAATAATAATGCTGTTCATCTACAGATTATTGCAGGAAAAGGGTGCAATGGAACAGTAATATTAAAGTAAGCATATGCTTCCTGGTAAAAGTCTGCCTCACAATTAGGGGTTCAGGGAGATTGAGCACAAGCTCGAACTGTCTTCCCTCTGCAGAACCACATCCATGTGTTCTCCCTCAGATCAGGAACCACCACCAAGTGTATTGTATTAGTCCATTTTCATGCTGCTGATAAAGACATACCCGACACTGGGCAATTTAAAAAAGAAAAAGGTTTAATGGACTCACAGTTCCACATGGCTGGGGAGGCCTCACAGTCATGGTGGAAGGCGAAGAGGAGCAAGTCATGTCTTACGTGGAGGCAGTAGGCAAAGAGAGAGAAAGAGCTTGTGCAGTGGAACATCCTTTTTTAAAACCATCAGATCTCATGAGACTTACTCATTATCTTGAGAACAGCATGTGCGAGACCTGCCCCCATGATTCAATTATCTCCAGGCAGGTCCCTCCCATACCACGTTGGAATTCAAGATGAGATGCTGGTGGGGACATAACCAAACCATATCATGCATGAAGCATTACAGGAAATTCTTATGATTTTATGATTCCTTAGCACCAATTTTGGGTACAGGTTTGACATTCTTATATCAGCACAGGGCTTAGTCACCCTTGACAGTTTCCATTTCTCTAACTCTTCCCAGTTCCTCAGGGTGGTTGGTCCAGATATCTGCCTTATAAAACCTCCTCGCAGTAACCACCTCCAAATGGGATAGCTGAATACAACCTATTTGATGTGGCCACTGACCCCCAACCCCTGCATGGACCATGCCGATATGCCACAGTAACCACTTCGCAGTCAGGGCCAGACCTCCTGGAACTCATACCTGCTTGCTTTAAACCCAGCAATTAGAACTGCCTGAGGGGAACCTCTTTAGGTAATGCCCTGGACCCCTGCACAGGTTTCGTTTTGGCCCACAGACTCCTAGCTCTCTCTCTCTTTCTTTCTACCTGTTGGTTTAAGGTGCATGTCCTGGCCATTCCCCAACTTCCTGTTGGTCCTGTGAGGCATGCTCCCCTTTTCTCTCCAAAGCTGTGAGTAGTAAAACTGCTTTCATTATTCCATGTGATTTGTTGTTCAGCATCTCATGTATGACTGAAACACCTAAACCTATGTCTTTTCTGGGTCAGGGGTATCCTAGAAAGTGGCTATCTTGGCTTATGGCCATGCTGAAGTGAGAGACCTCAAAACCAAATTAGAGGAAAATAAAACAAGCACCTTGAAACAAGGGCACCCAAAATTGAATCTTGGCTAAGGCTTCTTATACCCTACTGGTTACATGTGCATACTCTTGGAACATAACCAGCCCCAATGTCATCAATAAACAACGCTAATAACCTGGTATAAACTGCCTCAAGTTACTGTGGGACCCATGCTTATAAGTAATACTACTAATTTTATGTCATGATCATGGTTCAGTATTATGAAGATAAAACTTCTACTCAGGAAATATCTCATGGCTAATCCCAAGCCTACAAAAATGAATCCTCAAATCCCAAACCTGCTGCCATGTGTGACACACCATAAACAGACTCAGTGACCAATCCCAGGAAGACAGGAAAAGTGATTATTCATATCCCCTAAAAGACCATCTGAAGCAATTTAATATGACTGTTTTCCCACTTCAGGTCATCCACCATTTCCAGGACTTTGATTTCAAATTATCTGTACATTCTATAATGTAACTCAATTTCCCACCCCTCCCCAGAGCTTTCCTCTGCCCTCATAGGAGCTCAGTATGACATTAGTAAATTTGTCTATATTCTAAATATCTTCTAGGAATGTTCTCTTCACTTTCTTATTGTATCTGAAATATGGATATATCTTAAAAACTTTGTCCCTACCCAGCAGTCCTCTCAAATGGGGCTATTTTTTCTCTTATGAATGGAAGGATCTAGAGGTAGGAAAAGTTTGTTTTTAAGTTTTCATTGTCACTTTTGATCAATGTCAAACTCTCCATACTAAAAAATTCTAGCTTCAAGTACCTTCTATTTTCATTCTTCTTGCAGTGTTTTTCCCATATCCTGATTAGGCTCACTTTACTTACCCTAACTCTTCCCTCCCTTCCCCACCCTTATCCTCCCCAGCCCCCTTCTCCACAAACTCACTATGTGGTCTCATTCAGTACTAAATTTGTATTCTTTTTCCAAACTTCACATCTTCAATTTCCTATATTACATTTCTGCTTAAATGTCTATTGAGCATCTCAAACATTACTTGCTTAAACAGAACTTTTGATCTCCCTCCCCACCCCCAGCCAAATAAATAACTGTCCTCCCTGAGATTTCCCCATTTTAGAAAGTGCTACTACTACTTAACAAACTCCTTGGGCTGAAAAGCCTAGAGTCATCCTTGGTTCCTCATTCTTCATCTCCCACATCTATCAGGAAGCACTATTTGCTTTATCTCCAAGACACATTCTGTAACCATGGCCTTCTCTCCATCACCACTGCTGCTACTGTAGTGAGATCCACCATCTGTCTTCTCTATATAAGTGCAACAGCATTTTAACAATCTTACTATAATGATTTCCAGTCTTGACCTCTCAGAATCAATTCGCCACACATTTAGTAAAATTACTTTTCTAAAATTAAAATCAGATCATTCATTCCTCACTTATAATTTTTCAATGGATTCACATTACACTCAGAATAAAACCCAAACGATTTTCTAAGTCCACAGGTCACAATATGCCTGGATGCCTGTGTAAATTGACCAGGCTCATCTCTTGCTACTTTTCAGCATACTTAGTCCATGGGTCTTCTTGCTGTGCTTCAAATGTATCATGTATGTTTCTGCCTCAGAATCTTTTCATTTGCTCCTCTCTCTTCCTGGGATGTTCTTCCTCCAGAGGTTTGCATGATTGGATCTCTCATTTGGTTTGGGTTTCTGTTTACCTCTTTAGAGAAGACTTTCCCTGCCTGCTCATTAAAAAGACCACCCTCTGACCCCCCGTGACAAGAATCCTTATCTACTTTGTTATAGTTTTAATCGTAGCACCAGTTAAGACTTTATTATGCATGCACTTCTATACTCAATATTTTTGAATGTGTGCATTTTTAAATTCTGGAATATAATTTCCATCTGAGCAGGATCTTAGCTTTTTCACAATCTGGGAAACTTTTAAGTACATAGTAGATGCTCAATCACCATTTATCACAGGAAGCAATCATAATATGAATATGAATACTTGACAGCTTGACATTTTCCAAGTAAAAATCCTGTGCTTGTTGTTTTAGAGTATATAATATTTTTTCCTAGTATGGGATTGTAGTTTTCACTTTGATTATGGCATACTTTGAAATGTAGAAAGCCTTAATTTTGATGTGGACATATTACCCATTTTTGCCATCGTGGTTTTTGTTTTTTGATGCCATTTAGCAACCCTTTTCCTTTTTAAAAGCTCCTTGCACTTTGGGTGTATATTTTGGAGCAGTCCCCCTGGGTGCTGCACCTGCTTCTTCTCATAGGATCAGTGCATCGGAGCAGGACTGGTGCTGAGACACATTGAAGTGTTTCCATTGCTTCCAGGATACCAGAGTCAACTGCCGTATGTGCATATGCCCTCACACATGCAGCATAAATACACAAATGCCAGAGGTAGCAGAGTACAATAATAGTAGGTACAATTTGTTGAGTACTACCATGGACTGGCCAGTACCTAGATTTCGTCATATAATCTTCATAGCATCTTTAGCTGATGGATAATTTTATTACCCCTAGTGTGAGGATGAAGGAACTGAAGACAGAGAAGTTAAATGACTTGGTCAAATGTCATGTGGCTAAGAAAAGGAAGAGCCAAAATGTAAACTAAGCTCTTGGGTGACAGAGTTCAAGCTTTTACTTACCAAACCATACTGGTTTTCAGGGTCCAAAAGTTCAGATCTCGAACCAGACCTTTGTTATAGGTAAGTCACTTGTTTGTTTAGTTTTCTTATTTGAGAAATCGAGGTAGTGATCTGTATGTTACACATCACAAGATTTTTCTGAGGATCAAACCATACTAATATAATATGTATGATTGGACTTTATAACTTGTACTACATGAATGCCAGGTGATTTCTATTATTACAAAAGCACCACATGTAACTACACAGTAACGTGACTAAATTATAACAAAAGCACAGAAATATATTGTGGTCTGGCTCAAAATCAATACCTGGGAAGGCTGTGTACTTATTCTGATGATTCTGTCTTTAGTAAACATGTCCTTTTGAGTATTATCAGTGGGGTAGTTTGTGTGGTCTAAGTTGATTTAACAAATTAACAAATAAAATAAATTCATTAAATAAATATATTTGCTAAATAAAATCTAACAAATAGCTAAGTGTTATTTAGAGTCAAGTCTGGTGATCAAGTGAGGGAAAGATAGCAGAGAGAAATGAGAAATAACTGAAATAATGAAATTACCTCCCGTGTGGTGGCTTTTAAAGAGACTCTGAAGCCTTTAACCAAATGTAGTTCAAATATTGAGTCACAAAGAACTGTTTCCCTCCCAAAAGGCTAGCTTCTCCAGCATCTGTAAAACTCAGTGTCATGGCCATTTAGTCCAACTTCCCCCTCACTGCAGACATCTTCCTGATGCAGTCAACCACCCTGAGCCTCCGTATGTGTCCCTGGCCTTGTGAGAAAGTCACCTCGAGAAATAGTCTGCTCCACTGCAGGACAGCACTCATATTTGGAATGGGCTACTTTAATTTTCCTATCAAGGGAAATTTGTATCCTTGCAATTTTCACAATTATCCTGAGTTTTTTCATGTGGAGAGACATGGAGTAAGATATTTATATATTTATTTACATTTATTTACAGATAAATATATTTATATATAAATATATATAAAATATATAAATATAAATATTATATATTTATTTACATTTATTTACAGATAAATATATTATTTATTTACATTTATTTACAGATAAATATATTAAATTAAAAATAAAGGTAGACATATATAAAACTATATACACTCTATATAATACATAGTATTCTATGTATAATATATAGTATTATGCACACACACACACAGACACACACACACATATATATATATATATATATGTTCTTTTTATTTTTCACATGACAGCCCTTCAAAGAGCTGAAGGTGTTCAGTAAAACTAATGGGCAGCCATTGATTTGGTCTAAGCCCCTGCACTAGGCTCTAGCAGATCAACCCAACATGGAGCCACTTGCTCCATCATTACCAAAATGAAACCTAAGCTGTTTACTAATAATATCTGACATTTTGAGAAATCAGGAGAGAGATAATAGCAAAATCCCCAAACAGGTCAGTTTTTCTAAAAAAACTAAGAGATTCACAACACCCAATCAAAAGGGGCCAGTCATCCTGGGCTGGCCTGCTATGGAAGTCCCCTCTGCTTTAACCCTTCAAGGAAAGTAATCTGAAATAATCGGTGATTTATCAAAAAGTTTTACTGTAGTCTTGGAAAGGTAAGAATAGCTGGAAAGAGTAAATCAGAATGATCACTGTAGTATGCAGTGTTTATTTAAGATGAGAAGAGAGGGACAGTGATGAGAATCTTTGCCTTCATTACCACATGGGATTTTAAGATATAAAATAGCCAGAACTTGAACATTTAATTATTAAAAAGTGAACAGAAACAGGAAACTGAAAATGCTTTTGGAAAATTTTATTTAAATTATAATGGGTTGTCAAGGGAAACTAATGGGTCTGAATTATGAGACAATAGGAAAATTTTCTTTTAGTGCTGCCAAGCACATTACTTGTCAGGAACAGTGCTAAGTGCTTTCCATACAAGGTCTGCATTATCTTATTTGCACTCATAACCTGTTTTTCCTCGTCTTCTTCCCAGTAAATGGCCAGATTATCCACTAAAGCGGGATTTGGGGGGCATCCTAGAATTCTCTCTTTCTTTTACCTCTAGTACCCCATCTTTCATCAAGTTTTATTTATCCCGTACCCAAAAGACCTGCCTGTCTTACATCTAAAACACCGTATATGAAAAACGTGTGCCTCATTCTCCTCCAGTGCTACTGTCCTAGCTCATGGCCCTGCCTTCTCTTTCTCATCTGATATGATTTGCCTCCTAACTCATCTTTCCACTTTTACTCTTGTTCCTCTGCTGTTCATACTCCAGACAGAAGCTAGATTATTAAAAAATGTAGGTCAGATAAAGCCATTCTCAGGCTTGATACTTTCTACAGCCTTGTTTCACTCTTGCAATAAAATGCATACTCTTCTAGGATCTGAAAGTCCTGCCTGGTCTGACTTTGACTTCTTTGTCTAACTCACCTTGTGCTTCTTCCTCCTGCCCCCTGCTATTCAGCACCCTGGCCCTTGTATAGAACTCACTATTTCTAGGGCTTTGGTGTTCACCATTCTTCCTGCCTGAATCTCTTTCCTCAGTGGGTGCCTCCTCACACCCAAGGTTTCAGATTCAATGACAGCTAAGAGACTTTTCATGACCCCACTGTCTAAAGTAGTCTCTCCAATTATTTTCTATCAAAACTTAAAAAAATATTTTCAGAGTATTATGGCATTTATTTGTTGCCTTTTTCTTGTGTACTTCCCATCTGGAAGGTAAACTCCTAAAAGATAGGGATCTTGTTTGTGCATCTAAGCTCCCAGCAGGGCACCTGGTGTAGAAGTTTGCCAAATGCATTGACTCTTCCTTTCACAAAAAATTTCTCTAGAACATGTGATGCTGTTTGATAGCATTGTAACCATAGTCAAACTTCTTTCAAAATTGTAGTCAATTCACTCGAATCCTATTGTTGCTTTATCAATTAAGTTTATGTAATATTCTATATTCTTCAATATGTCACATGAACATACCAACAATATTAACGATATCTTCATCCAGGGTAGATTCCATCTCAAGAAAATTTACTCTGCACATCCACAAGAAGCAACTTCTCGTCTTTTAAAGCTTTATCATGAGATTGTAACAATTGATTCACATATTTAGGCTCTACTTCTAATTTTGGTTCTCTTGATATTTCTACCACATCTGTAATTACTTCTTCTACTGAAGTCTTTATCACCTCAAAGTCATCCATGAGGGTTGGAATTAACTTCTCCCAAACTCCTGTTAATTTGATATTTTGACCTCCTCCCATGTATTGCAAATGTTCTTAATGACATCTAGAATGGTGAATCTTTCCATAATGTTTTCAATTTACTTTGCTCAGATCCATAAGAAGAATACCTACATATGGCAGCTATAGCCTTATGAAATGTGTTTCTTTCTTTCTTTTTTGAGATGGAGTTTAACTCAGTTGCCCAGGCTGGAGTACAATGGCATGATCTTGGCTCACCGCAACCTCCGCATCCTGGGTTCAAGTGATTCTCCTGCCTCAGACTCCTGAGTAGCTGGGATTACAGGCATGTGCCATCACGCACAGCTAATTTTGTATTTTTAGTAGAGACAGGTTTTTTTCCATGTTGGTCGGGCTGGTCTCGAACTCCTGGCCTTAGGTGATCTGCCCACCTCTGCCTCCCAAAGTGCTGTGATTGTAGATGTGAGCCACCGCACCCAGCGAAATGTGTTTCTTATGTAATGTGACTTGGAAGTTAAAATTACTCCTTGATCCATAGACTGCAGAATGGATCTTTTGTTAGCAGGCATGTAAAAAGCATTAATCTCCTTGTACACCTCTACTGAAACTCTTGGGTGACTAAGTGCATTGTCAATGAGCAGTAATAGTTTAAAAATAATCTTTTTTTTTTTCTTGAGTAGTAGGTCTCAATAGTGAGCTTAAGATATCAAGTAAACCATGATATAAGATATCCTGTTAACCATCATATAAACAGATGTGCTGTCATCTGAGCTTTGTTGTTCTGCACAGGCGGAATTTATTTAGCATCATTCTTATGAGCCCTGGGATTTTCCAAATGACAAATGATATTGGCTTCAACTTAAAGTTTACAGCTGTGTTAGCCCCGAATAAGAGAATCAGCTTGTCTTTTGAAAGTTTGAGGCCAGGCATTGACTCCTCCTGTCTAGCTATATAGAGCCTAGATAGCATCTTCTTCTAAGAGATCGCTAATTTTTTTCAACTGAAAATATGTTGTTTAGTGTAGCCACCCTCATCAATGATCTTAGCTGAATCTTCTGGATAACTTGCTGTCCTTCTTCATCAGCACTTGCTGCTCCACCTTGTACATTTATGTTATGGAGATGGCTGCTTTCCTTAAATCTAATGAACCAGCCTCTGGTGGCTATAAACCTTTCTCCTGCAGCTTCTTCACCTCTTTCAGTCTTCCTAGAAATGAAGAGATGTAGGACTTTGTTTGGGATTAGGCTTGGGCTTAAGGCAATATGTAGCGGGTTTCATCTATCTAAACCACTAACACTTCCACCACATCAGCAATAGCCTGTTTCACTTTCTTATTATTCATGTATTCGCTGAAGTAGCACTTTCAATTTCCTTTACAAACTTTTCTTTTATATTCACATTTTGGCTTACCGTTTGGCCTATCTTGGCTTTTGGCATGCCTTCCTCACTAATCTTAATTATTTCTAGCTTTTGATTTAAAGGGAGAGACATGGCCCTTTCTTTCATTCAAACGTTCACTGGCCATTGTAGAATTATTATTATTATTGTTTGAGATGGAGTCTCGCTCTGTCACCCAGTGCAGTCCTGCAATCTCGGCTCACTGCAACCTCCACCTCCTGGTTTCTGGCTTCCCACACCTGATTAATTTTTGTATTTTTAGTAGAGACATGGTTTCATCATGTTGGCTAGGTTGGTCTTGAACTCCTGACCTCAGGGGATCTGGCTGTCTTGGCCTCCCAAAGTGCTGGGATTATAGGCATGAGCCATTGCACTCAGCCCCATTGTAGTATTATTAATTGGATTGATTTCAATATTGTGTCTCAGGGACTAAGGGGGCTTGAGGAGAGGGAGAGAGATAGGAAACAGGTAGTTGAACACACACAAGATTTATCAGTTAAGTTTGCTATCTTCTATAGGCACAGTTCATGGATCTCCAAAACAATTACAATAGTAGTGTCAAAGGTCACTGATCACAAATCATTGTAATCAATAAAATAATAAGAAGAAAGCTTAAAATATTGCAAGAATTATTAAAACGTGACACAGTGACACAAGATGAGCATATGCTAATGGAAAAATAACATCCATGGATTTGCTCAATGTAGGGGTGCCATAAACCTTCAATTTATAAAAAACACAGTATTTGCGAAGTACAATAAAATGAAGCACAGTGAAAGGAGGTGTGCCCATATTTGCACCGTTCCATTCTGGAGCACACACCTTCTGAGTCATCTGAGAGGGAACATGGGGGCCATTTTGAGCATAAGTTCGTATTAAGCAGAAAGATGAATGTCAGAATCCATTTCTATGAGTAGTATGTGCCTTTTAGTTAACATTTAGGAAAATATATTCAACTCTGAGCAGGGCTTATGCTAAAATCAGAGCTTAGAAGGAGAGTGTTTTAAGGCAGATGTCTCTAGAATGGCAATGAGAGGTTGTTGCAGCCCAGCTACAAGATGACCTAACTGCAGTGGGTGCAAGGTGGAATTGCAGATACATCATGATAATGGCCAGTAAGAAGGAGACCTTATCTATATGCCTAATTCTCATACTAAGTTCTCCTTTAACGTTTCTGAGTGACCTCACTTAGGGAACACCTTTTCTGGATATCAGTAAATGGCGAAAACAATCTTGCCATCTCTAATCTGCTTTGTTAAGACATTAGATGTTGATTGAGAAAGTGCTTTTCTTGCTTTTTGAGAAGTGTGTTAACTTCTTTAGATCTCAGTTTCCTGATCTGTAAAATGACTGTATAGTGTTTTATAAGATAAAGGGTGCAAAACATTTAAAATTCTCATACTAAGTGCTCGATACATAGCAATCAAATACATTTCTTACATTGCCTCTTTCAACTTCTTTGCTCTTTTCCCACAAAGATAACTAAACTAAAGATGTTGACCATGTCTCAGCTTGAAATGACCTGGATGATTAAGGCTTGCCCTGGGGCTCCTGTTCAGGAGTCCACTTCTAGGTAATGGTACACAGAAGTACTAATTTGGTTGTAATGTCCAGGACTCCAGTTCATAGAGAAATCAGTATCATCTCACCTGCCCTTGGTAAGCAAGCTGCAGAGATCTGTTCTATTACCTCCCTTTATTAACAAAACATGCAAGATTCAGTACCATGAGCTGTTAAAGCAAAAGGATTTGCTTCAGGTGCTGGAACATTGCTTTTCTAGGAGCACTTTCATTTTGCTTCAATTGCGTATAGGAAAATTCCCAAGGAGAAGACCACCTTGCTCGCCCTAGTGCCTGATAGCTACTGGGGAAAGTGTCCAGAGTTTAGAACTGGTTATCTTCCAACTCCCAGCTCAGCCTCTGATGAATGGTATTTCATGGTCATATTGCTGTCCTCTTTCTGGGCTTCAGTTTCTCCAGATGAAATGTAATAAAGTCAAAGCAGTGTAATCACCTCCTCATTCACAATAACCCTCCCTAAAGACCTTAGCTCAGGACTAGTTCCAGGACAGGGACTGGGACAGGAGTGGGATGAAAGGTGCAGGGGGCCACAGAGGAAAAGCAGAGCAAAGAAGAACTTAGAACTTTCGTTTCCTTCCTCCTTAGCTTGAGGAGCTGATTTTTTGTTTGTTTTGTTTAATTAAGGAAAGCAGTGAGTCTAGGAGATATATCTGCTGCTTAATGAGTTTTTGAGACTCTGGGTCCCAGGAAAGCTGCTTTGGGATCTATACTGCAAAATAGAAGACAGAATTGGATGACAGCCCCTTCCAACCCCTTCCTCTGGGTTCCAGAATGCAGCTCTGACACCTGGAGAACCCAGGAAGCCACCAGGGTTGCAGTGCTTGGTAGATGGCACTACCCGCCAAGAGAGGTGTTTCCTTCCCTGAAAAGGGACAATTGGAACTACCCTAAGCACATGTGAAATATCCCTGAAAAAACTAAATAAATATAGAAGGCTTTGAGTCAGGATTCTAATATAATTCAGGTGGAAATTCAAAAACATTGCAACATAGGCATTGGTGTTCTTTTGTCTTACTTGTGTACACCTGCTGGTGAGGCCTGGAAATATTCAGGGCACAATTTTTAAAACTTTTTATTTTGAATAACTGGAAACAGGCACACAAACAATAATATAATAAACCTGACTCCCTCACACCTCGCTCATATTTAACAGTTAGTAACGAATGGTTAACCTTGCTTTATCTATACCTTCATGTGTTTCATTGCCTCTAAGTCATCTTAAGAGCAAATCCAGACATCATATTATTTATTTGTAAGTATTTCTATGTCTATGTGTGTGTACATATAGACAAATCCAGACATCATATTGTTTTCAAATGTTACTGTATATATGTATAAATGTATACACACATATGTATATATACACATATATATGTAAAAATGAAGACTACTATTTTCATTATGTCCATAATACTAGAATTATAGATTTAGCAGATGAAAGACATAGGATATATTGCATGGAACGTACTTATACAACAACTTATATGTTGTTTATTTGAAATACAAGTTTAACTGAATATTCTGTGTTTGATCTAACATGTCTACAAAATACTTTTACTTTAAGAAATAACAATTCCATAATGTCATCACATATTCAGTCAATATTCTAATTTCTGATTTTCTCATAATTGCCATAAATATTTTGTTTTACTTGTAGATTGTTTTACTCATGATCCAATGAAGGCCCACACATTACAGTTGGTTGATATAATTTTTAAGTCTTTTTTAATCTGCAGATTCACTACCCACGACTATTTTTTTCCTTTGCAATTTATTTTTTGATGAAACCAGACCATTTATCCTATGGTCTCCTATTTATTGATTAGATTACCCTGTGATATGTTAAACATAGATCTCAATTTCCTGGCTTCTTTTATAAACCTGCAGCTGGGTCTAGAGGATTAACATTTAGATTTGAACTTTTATTTGTTCTAAGAACCTTTCATAAGAGGTGTTGTGCTTTTCCTTCAGGAGGTACATGATGTCTGATAACTCTGTTTTGTTGTCATTGGCTTTGAAAAACAATTCCTAGATTCATTAATTAATTAGGAGTTGTAAAATGGTGACATTTTAATTTTGAATTCTATTATTACTTTTCCATTATTAGCTGAACTACAAAATAATGATACTACCAGAGGCAAGAGATCCAGAAACCAAGCAAAAAGCAGAAGTCAAGAGGCCAAAAACTAGTCCCAATTTTCAACAGTTTCATAGATCTGGGTGGGAAAACATTGGATTTTTGAGCCCCGGAGGCAGAGTAGTAAAAATTTGCTGATTATTAATCCAAAAGATCACACTAGATATGATCTAAATTTTAATGCCAAAAAAGATAAAATAAAACCACATGGCCCGATATAAGTAATTAAACTTTTCTGATACTAACTTTAACAAATCCATAAAACAAGGTAAAAAGCACATGCTGTTTGTAGAGACAATGAATATTAAATTAGTATGTTTACATCTTAAGTAAATATTTATTAAATATTAAATATTTAATCAATAATAGTTATTTTTGTCACGATTGCACCTGTTATTCTGGAAATACTAAGTGATAGTCTGTCACCAAGACTGAGCCCATATTTCTAATATCCATCTTGTTTTTTTTTTTTTCCCAGATAAGAGTATCATTTGCTTTCAAACAATGTTAAATGAAAGCGAAATACTAGTTTCTAGCCTGTCTTGGCTGAACATGAGGCAGGAGAGTTAGAAAATGACAGATGAATTTAGTTCTTTTCAGGGGTCTGGCCGTTCATATTGCATCATGCAATGTTCTTATCTTTCCACCTGGCACAAAGCATGCAATAGATTTGCAAAAATAGGAAAAGGAAGCCAGAAGCCAATATTTGCCCTCCTTCCCCAACTTCAAACAAACTTCTTGTTTTCAAGATCATTGCATAAATGGTCACCTTCATGGGGTCTCACTGGGATGGTGCAGATGTCCATCCTCAGACGGTATTTTCTCCTCTGTTTTCTGAACTCTGATGTTCTTCTCCTAAAGACATTCACTGTCTTCCTTTGTGGGAAGTGAAGCTCAATGTGGGAATCCTGAGGAGTGAAAACCAGGGGTTGACATTGATACTAAATTATGCCTAAACTGAATTATTTACTATTATGACTCATACTAATGTGAGTGACCCTTGCTGGGACTTATTATTAGCCCTGTGGTCCAGGAATAATATGAAGGCATTGGATAATTCTGGTAGATGGATGGAGGGAACGAGGAAGGGTTGAAGGAAGGAAGGTGAACCTAAGACCATCTGGAACTGGTAGTGGTGATGAAGAAAAAGAAGAAAGAGGAGGAGAAGGGGAGAAAGAGAAAAAAAGAATGAGGAAAAGAAAGAGGGATAATAGTAGGAGAATGAAGAGGAAGAAAAGGAAAAAAGAAAGAAAAAGAAGGGGAAAACAAGAGGAGGAATGGGAGAATGTGGAGAAAGTTTTCAAGGAAGAACCACTTCTAACTGATTTCATACTCTCACCCCTACTCCCACACTCCTAGCTCCAACCACAGTCAGGACCACCTCATGTGACTATCATCACCTAAGGGAAAAGAATTGTTAATTCTCTAAACAGAACCCAGGACATTCATAGAAGCCTGATATCTGTTTTTGACCTCAAAGTGGACTTTCTCTCTGAGCTTGGGGAGTCACACACACTTTCTTGTTCTCTGATATCCCATCTTTATTTTCATCGTTAGCTCCAGCTATGGCTAAAAGGGCCAAGTTTTAGCTTGAGCTGTGGCTTCAAAGGGTGCAAGCCCCAAACCTTGGCATCTTCTGCATGGTGTTGAGCCTGTCAGTGCACAGAAGGCAAGAGTTAAGATTTGGGAATCTCTGACTAGATTTCAGAGGATGTATGAAAATGCCTGGATGTCCAGGCAGAAGTCTACCACTGGGATGGAGCCCTCATGGAGACCCTCTACTAGAGAAGTGCAAAGGGAAAATGTGGGGTTGGAGTGCTTACACAGAGTACTCACTGGGATGCTGCCTAGTGTAGCTGTGAGAAGAGGGCTGATGTCTACCAGGCTCTAGAATGGTATAATAGATCCACTAAGGGTTTGCATTGTGTTCCTGGAAAAGCTGTAGGCACTTGATGCCAGCCTGAGAAAGCAGCCAAAGGGGTTGTACCCTGCAAAGCCACAGATGCAGTGCTGGCCAAGGCCTTGGGAACCTACATCTTGCATCAGCATGTCCTGGATGTGAGACATGGAGTCAAAGGAGATTATTTTGGAGCTTTAGGATTTTAAGACTGTCCTCCTGGGTTTCAGACTTACATGGGGCCTGTAGCCTCTTTGTTTTGGCCTATTTCTTCCTTTTGGAAAGGGAGCATTTATCCAATTCATGTACTCCCACTGTGTCTAGGAACTAACTAAGTTGCTTTTTATTTTACAGGTTCATAGGCAGAAGGGACTTGCATTGTCACAGATGAGTCTTTGAACTTGGACTTTTGAGTTAATGCTGAAATTAGTTAAAACTTTGGGGAACTTTTGGGAAGACATGATTGTGTTTTGAAATGTGAGATGGACATAAGATTTGGGAGAGGTCAGGGACAGAATGTTATACTTTGGAGTTGTATCTCTGCCCAAATATCATGTCGAATGGGGGAGGGGCCTAATGGGAGATGATTGGATCTTGGGGACAGATTTCTCCCTTGCTGTTCTCATGAGATATGATTGCTTAACAGTGTGTGACACTTTCCCCTTTTCTCTCTTCTGCCACCATATGAACAAGGTGTCTGCTTCCTCTTCACCTCCTGTCATGATTATGTCTGAGGCCTCCTAGTCATGCTTCCTGCTAAGCATATGGAATTATGACTCAATTGAACTTCTTGTCTTCATAAATTACCCAGTCTCAGGTAGTCCTTTATAGCAGTGTGAGAAAAGACTAATACAATAATAATGACCAATTATTTCCATTTGTCTGACAGTGAGAAGATTCCTAGGATGCAGAGTTTTTAGTTGAAAGCTGAGAATGCCCCTGGAAAACAAGAAAGAGAAGGTCACCTTACTTCTAGACATGGTTGTGAACTTGGCAATTTTCCCTGGTCTGACTAGGTCTCTTCCATCAGAATATCAGCATGACTGTCCTCACCACCTGAGAGTTGACGGTGGAAGCTTGGGGCACAGTGAAGTAGGGATATTTGCAGAGTATATTAGAATTATGAAGACACAGAAATGACCTTAGAGGATTAACGTCAAGGTGTCCCAACAAAGGCAGTCTCAGCAAATTCATTCCCTTTCCTAGCTCAAGTTTTCATTTTCCTGAAACACACATAGAATTAGGTATACAGGCCTGTGGAAATTGAGACATTATCACATTACCAGGACAAAAGATCATCTGGCTTGATTCCTTGTGTCTGATCAATAAAGGATTTTATCTTTGTTTCACCAATAAATCTATCCAGAAGAGAGAGATGTAGAATTCTCTGTAGCCACACTGGGAATTAGCAATAAGACCACAGTTAGATTGCAAGACCCTGACTCCAAAGCTCATTACTCCGCATTCAAACTTTCTCCTCTCAAGGGCTCCTGTGCTGCTGGTGCAGATTTGGGTGATAATACATTGGGATGTCAGGAGGCTGAGGGTATATCTGCTTTCAGCACTGCCTAAGATGCTTGAGTGAAGAAGGACTTGCTATGCAAATACCATATGGTCTCTGAGTGTCCTTCAGTAGAAGAAAGTTAGTCTTTTTCCTCTACAGATTTATTAAAACATATAAATCCTCTCCTCTCATGCTTGGGGATGGGTTATATGAGGTCCATGGCCTCACTGAAGATGAATGTCATATTTTCCAGGAACCTGGGCACATTTTAACATAGTCTAAAATTATCTATGTACTAGGTACAATGTGCCTAAGAATGGAATTACAAAGAGAGCTCTGGATCTCTTTGCTCAGTATCATGTGTTCTATTTTTGTCTTCCTTGCTAACTTACTGCTGACCCTTGGATTTAGTTGCCATCCCCTAGATCTAGAACCCCCATGGGGGCAATAAGGTGTTAGCACTCACAGACCCATGATGGCCCTGCCATTGTTTTGTTATTTTACAACTCCATGATTCTGCTGGTTAGCACCCGGTGGCAAGTATTTTTCCTCTGGCTTGCTGATGCCTGAGATATCACTGTCAGAACTTCAACTACTGTTCCTAATTCTGGCCCCTGTGACCGTTTATATTGCCTTATTGACATTGAGGAGTGAAAGCCAGGATTAACTCTGGGCTCTGATGCTTCTATGTGAATGAGTGTCCCACTTCATTTTCTTGGCTCCTGGAAGCTCTGAAAGAATTTATGAATTCCCTGCTATTGAGAGGAAAAATCAAAAATGAATTCTGTCCTCTTTGCTATAAGCAAAAAGTCCATGAATACAGAAGAAAGGAAAACAAGAGCCCCCATGGGAGAGAAGGAGGAAAAAATATTCTGGGAATTTTTCTTTCTTTTTATTTATTTATTTATTTATTTTTTTTGGCAGGGTCTCACTTTCCAGGCTGGAGTGCAGTGGAACAATCATGGCTCACTGTACCCTCAACCTCCCAGGCTTCAGCAATCCTCCCACCTTAGCCTCCTGAGTAGCCAGGACTACAGGTAGGCATTACCATGCCTGGATATTTTTTTGTACAGATTGAATTTCACCTTGTTGCCCAGGCTGGTCTCAAACTCCTGGGCTCAAGCGATCCACCTGCCATGGTCCCCCAAAGTGCTAGGATTACAGGTGTGAACCACTGTGTCCAGCTTATCCTGGGGATTCTATGAAGCTGCCTTGGGGCCATGAGGAAAGTATCCTGGGACCTGGGAGACTGAACTCACAGAGAAAAATAGCTTCAGGTGTCCAAGGCAGAAGGAGGAGCAAAACTTCACTCGAAGCCCATCTGCATACTCCTTATGCTCTCTGAGCAAGTGGTCTCACTCTCTTAAACTTCCTCTGCTTCAGATGTAGGCCAGACACAATTGACTTTATTCTATCTCTGAGGATGCTGCAGGAATATATGCAAAGCTGAGAGAGATATCATGGGGCAAAATCTAGTTGAGGCACCTGATTGATTGTCACTATGAGATAAGTGGAATTAGGGTGGGGGACAAGACAGAGGACCACAGTAATTGCCTTATTCTGGGAAAACCTCTGAATCTCGCCTCTTAGTGTATCTTAGAACTCTCTAGGGCAAGATGGGGGTCTTTATTATATGCAATTTGAGCAGCAAGTAACAGGTTACTTTACCATCAGTGATTTCAACAAATCATACCCCTCACCATCCATATAATAAGAACCCCAAAAGTAAAGAATATGAGGATTATGGTGATTTAAATGTCACTCCTCCAATATTTCTGTTGAAAGCCAGTCTCCATTGTGGTATTATTAAAGCACCCACCCTGTATAGACTGTGTTCTAAGCATGTTATATATATCAACTTATTTTATTCTCAAAATTCTGTGAAGCAAATACTGCCCTTATCATTTGACAGATGAGAGAAATGAAGCACAGAGGGCTTAGATGACTAGTTGAAGATCACACAGCTAATTCTTGGTGGGGCTGAGAATTAAATCCAGGAAAACTGGCTCCTCCATTGTCTGTACTGTTAATCACTCTACTCTATTACTTCAAAATGAGTCTGAAGACAGCTATACATAATACAAACAGAAAATATTCTGGGGCAGGAGAATGTCAAAACTATTTTTGTGCCTGTGCCCTAGGAAAGGTACTGAGTCTCTGAGGGTGACCCAGCAGATGTGGACAGGTATTGGAGTAGAGATAAGGAGGGTAGAGAATAACCTCCATGAACATAGTGACCAATTAGCGAACAGAAGCATCGACCTCTCTGTCACAAATGCAGTGATAGATGAAGAATGATTGTTCTTCTTGGAAAATACAACCACAGATGCATGATGATGGTGAAGGACCAGTTAACATCCCCTCAATGCTTGGATAATGTGCAAGCCCCCTATTCAAACCTAAACAAATTAATAAAAAGAAATTCCAAGGAATTAGATCACCTTAAAGCACACCCTCAGGAAAAGAAGAGGAGGAGGAAAATAGAGTGTTCCTCAAGAGATGGAATATTAAGCCAGAAGCGTTTGAATGATTCTTGAATTGGTAAGATTAAGTTACTTGCTACCAAAGAGAGGTGGTCATTTCAGAAATAAGTTACAGCAAGTTGCAAAGAAACAAAGCAATTAATATCTTTATTAGTCTAAAAACATTTACTGTCAGATTTGTACCTGTTGCATTTGCACTTACTTAAATATTCCTTCATCTGTTTGCCTTCTGCAGAGGCAGTCAGTGACTTCTCCCTGTGCTCTCTTAAAGCTTCACTTATATCTCTGTAATTCATCTTATCATATGGCATTACCACTTAGGTCTTCTGCAATCATGTCACTGTAGTATCTTTCAGAACAGAAGTACATTTCCTTCCCTTCTTTTCCCTTGCCTTCCCTTTCCTTCTTTTCTTTTATCCTCCTTCCTTTTTCTTCCTTTCTGAATATTTTCTCCTACCTAGTAGTATCTGGAACATTAAGTAGGTGCTCCACAGATATTTTATTCACTTAGATGAGAGTATAACAGCTGACTGAGATTTTCCTTAACCTTACCTCTCTGATCCCTGATCTCCAAGAATGATACATGCTACCTGATTTGCAGGAAAATAAATGTGCTGAAATTAGATAGCTCCTGCCTCCATCAGGATTGGGCAAGTCTTGGCTGTTGGAGGGAAGTGGGTGTGGCTGTCAGAGGGAAGTGAGGGTGAAAGTGTTCTCAAGACTTTGGGGCTATTAAATTTATCACCACTAATGTACAGTCTTGCTGAAAAAAAAAAACCTCCAATAAGTAATGAAGGTTAAGTATTAACATTATTGAAACTCTAACCCATTAAGAGAAGATATTATTAAATGGTACAGAGCTCTTTCAGCTAACAGTATCTGCATGTTTTGCTTGTGTATATTTTTTGAAAGTAGAAACCTAAATTTAAGTTACATCATATCCTTATGATACAGTAATAAAAGCAATTGCACGGGACTTTTTCTCACTATGATGGAACTAGTACTAGTCTAGACTTTCTGATGTAACCAATATAATTAGACAGAATTGACAAGGTAACACTTTCAGTATTGACTGAAGAGTGCAAGATTCTAACCCATGAGAATAGAGAAATTCATGAGGTGAGTTCCACAATGTCCCAGTTCTCTGCACATTGAAAGACCAGAAGCAAAGCATGGTGGTCTCACTGATTTCAGGAGGTGGAGATCTGAGTTTAGGACAATTACAATGATTACAATGTCTGTGATTCTGGGACAGGGCACTGTAGAGGGGGGAGCTGTACAGTGTGTACAGAGTGTACAGTGTAGACAGGGTGTTGCAGAGGTGGAGGGCTGGGCCAAAAGCCTGTGTGGAGGCTTATCACAAATTCTTAGCTAAGGATTGAACTGCACATACATGTGAAGACATTTTATGAGATTTTCCAGAGAGTAGCAGCTATGGATTTGCAAGTAGACCAGACAGCCTAGCAATTTGTCAAGGTTAGGGAATATTAAAGTTTTTGTCTACCAGAATGGACAGAAATTCTTAATACCTCATGAACACCATAGATATTTAGCTGAGATACCACAAGGGGCTTGCCTAAGGAGCAAGTATCAGATTCAACAGAAAGGTATATTTTAGGTCCACCTTAAAACTGAAATTAAGGCCTGATAAGATTTATAGGAGATGCAGAGTTTGAAGGTCAAGTCCTAGCAAGTTAGACGGAATACCGTCATTACTACTAGATGATTCACTGCTTCCTGCAGTCCAACTCTCTGTCCTGGCCCCCAAGCAACCCCCACTCTGCTTTTTGATACTGTAGAAAGATTGCTTTTCATATAAATGAAATTACTCTCTGTGTGTGTGGGGGGGTGCATTTATATACATATGGTTTTAATCATGTGAATTTTTTCATGTATTTGATGTGTTGAATCTGTTACACCTATTATATAATTAGTGCTCAAATTAGTCTATACTAGGGCAGTGAAAACGTCTTTAAATCAGTTATCTGTCCTTTTGACACAGCTCTAGTTATCTTTCATAGCTTATTTGCTTTGTGGCATGATGAGTACTCTAAGCTCCTCTTACATATTTTCTCTCCCAGAATTGTTCTGTTTTATTTTGGTGTAAAAGGAATTTAAACACCAACACAATAAAAAATAGGCAAAATACTTGAAAGGACGCTTCACGAAGGAAGATGCACACGTGGATAAATGAGCATAGGAAAAGTTGGCCTATATCAGGAGTTGGCAAGCTTTTTATGAAAAGGGCAAGGTGGTAAAAGGTTTATATTTTGCAGGCAATACAGTTTTCTCTTTCAACTACTAACTCTGTCATTGTCTAGCTGTTGGTAAAAAATGAGTGAGCATGGATGCATTCCAGTAAAAGTATTTAAGGCTGCTGGAATTTGAATTTCTTCTAATTTTCCATTTGTGGTTTTGATGGTGTGGCTTTGAGAAGACCACTGTTCCTAAGAACAACTATAAAAGCCAGATAAAATATTTCTAGAGGGCTTCCTGTTCCCAGAAGCCATTGTCCTCGGCTATCCAGACATCCCTAATAATCTTGCTTCCTTCTGCAATGTTAGTAATGCCTTAAGCTGACAGTTGCTATTTTGCACAACCGTTTTCCTCTTTGCTTAACTGGTAACTTGCCTCTGAGCCTGGGCTGATTTGAGAAACAGGTGTGAGAGCATGAACAGAGGTGCACCTGGGGCAGTTCCCTAATAAAACTGGTTTGTATAGTCAAAAAAAAAAATCAGCTAATAAACTTAGACCAACCAACCAATAACCAAACATGTACAATGAAATGGAACAATATCAACAGAAACAGAACACTTCTGAAGCCACTGGATACTAGCTACGTAGCCAGTATGTGAGGGACAGATACCAGAGGAAAGAGACATGAATTACGCTGCGGCCACCTTTCCATATGTTACTCCCCGCTTATGGCATTTGCTGATTTTTGGCCTGGGAAAGACTTTGAGGAGCCAGGGAAAGGGCAGTGGCTAACAGCAGGAAAACCAGAAGAGCTTTGGGCAATGCAGTGGGGCTGGGGAGACATAATGAGAGCGGCCAGGACTCAGGGGCCAAAATGGTAGAATGAAGGGAGGTTCAGATGAGTGAGCCTGCCTCGGCACAGTTTTGTTCCCTGGAGCAAGTGCCTTTACCTCCTCAGGGAAAGGACTAAGAGGCCAAGCAGAAAGCTACTGAAAAGCAGAGAGGAGTTTTCTGTAGTCTCATGAAGGCAAGCACCCAACACTTGTTGTTCAAGGCTTCCAAGGAAGACAGAGCCTCAAAAGCACTTCAGTCTTTCCACTGGGACCTGCTGGAGGGCTCTTTCCTTAGCATGAATCTAATCCAGAAGTAGAGGGAGATGCACAGCACTGGGTCGGCTCAGGCGCTGGTGGAAGTGATGGGGCCCCCTGCTGCCTACAGGATTTCTACAGTTTATAAACTCCTGAGAAATACTCATTTGAATGTATCCTGAAATTACTCTGTTTATCCCTTTGCCAGTTTTGTAACAGTAAACGGACACAATATCATGTTATATTAAAATTTTAATTATAACTCTGTAATACACCTATTCTTAGCCCCATCTCATAAACTCTGGTGAAGAACAGAAAAACACTGTGGAAATCTGCACGTAAAATGATGGAATTGAGCTGGGTGTGGTGTCTCAAGCCTGTAATCCCAGCACTTTGGGAGGCCAAGACTGGTGGAAGGCTTGAGTTCAGGAGTTCAAGACCAGGCTGGGCAACATAGTGAAACCCTGTCACTACAAAAAACTAGCCAGGCATGGTGACGTGTGCCTATAGTCCCAGCTACTTGGTAGGGCTCAAGTGGGAGGGTCACCTGATCCTGGGAGGTTGAAGCTGCAGTGAGCCGAGATTGCACCATTGCACTCCAGCCTGAGTCACAGATGGAGACACTGTCTCAAAAAAAAAAAAAAAAAAAAAAAAAAAAAAAAAAAAAAAAAAAAAAAAAAAACCCAAACAACAGGAACAAAACAACAACAACAACAACAAAACCAAGATGAACACATCTAGGGTTAAGGAGAGCAAAGCATTAGACCTTCCTTCTTTGAGTCTGCGCCTTTAACTTTCTACTTTCTGAGTGACCTCAGTCATGTCACTTAGCCGCCAATCATCAGAGACATTATTTACTTTCCATTTTCTTTCACTGTGTTGGGGCTTAATCAGCTAAGACCTGAAAAGGTATTTGAATCAGCTAAGGCCTGAAAAGGTATTCTGAAAAGGTATCAGTAGAATGGGACTGAGTTTGCCTGGAATGACATATTCAATTTCTAAGATGACACTTAGATATGCTTGATTTATAGCCAGGCGTATCTAGGATATTTCCAGGTTGATGCCTTTCAAAAGCAGCTCAAGCCTGGACTCCTGTAGGAGTGACAGTTTGCCATGGCCCAATGCAGTGCAGAAGTACACATAGCAAAATTTACGTAGAATTTAAAACGTGTACAGCTCCATTTCTGGATGACTCTTTGGTGTCATCTCTCTCCCTGGCTCTATGTGTGCAGACGCCCACTCCCACGTCTGCTCTCCACTAGAAATCCCTCTCCAACAACACCCTCTGGTCTAACACTTCATCTAATGTCCTTCTTATCTCTGGCTCATGCTTCCTTAGTCCTATTTCCCTGCATAGAGGCTCAATTTAGATTTAGATTCTCCTAAGACAACCTCTCTTTGGTGTTGATCAAAATCCACCTTCCTTCTCAGTTCTTAGCAGTAGCCTTAAGCATTCACCCTGTGCTCATGTTTCTGTCTGGTCATTTTATTTTTACAAGGTATTGTGGGTTCCTGCTCCTCTGTTCTTGCCCACCACTCAGTATTCCCAAGCATTCTGTCCTGGCCCTCTTTTATTCTCTCTGCACTTCCATTCCATTGTTTTAGTTCATCCTGTACACTGAAGGTGCCATATCCATATCCCCAGCCCAGATTTTTCTTCTGTGCCTCAGGACCAAATATTTAATTGCCTGAATCCCCATTTGTAGGTTACACGGGCAATTCCAGCTCAACATACCCCAAACTAAGCTCTTCATCTCTTCTCAAATCTGTAACCTGTTTTACATAATTCTCACTCGTGTACACTTCAGAAATCTACTCATTCCTTTGCCTTTACTCCAGTCCAGTTCTTTATTTTGGCTCTCCAATGAAGTCCCCATACTGCAGGGAATTTATCTTTCTAAATGAAAACGCAGTCATGTTATCAACATCACTGGTGCACACCACTCTTATGATGTGAAGCTCCAGGGTACATCTCCTGCACCTACTCAATCTAATGTCATCTTGATTTTCTCCTCTAAGGAAGACCCAGGAAAGTAAGTCCTCAAGGAGATAAAAACATCTTTTCCCTACCTACCTATGCCTTGGTCTTCACCTTTATTTTATTTCATTGTAGTCAAGAATCCATGATTTTCCTGGTGATTAACATGAAAAAGCCATTTTTTTCAAGTGAAACCTTAGTTGCCTTGAGACACCTCAGAAGAAACATCACAAGACAACTGTACGTTGTTTCATGTAAGAGACACTAACATGTAGTAATGAAGGACCATTTGTTTAGAAAAATTATTCATCTGTGACATCCAAATAGGCTAGAGGCTTCTTTTGGGCATGTGTGTGCCTGTGCACACACACACACACACACACACACACGCCGCACACACAGCACACTTTATATTTGTCACTTCATAGGAACACCTAATATTTTGCCTAGGAAGAAAATGAGTTCCCTGTTTACTCAGAAACTTAGAACAAATTCCAAGCACTATTATTGGAAGACAGGGATGAGATGAAAGGGATTTGATTGAAAATACACCCCCGCTACCTCTTTTTCTTTGCTCAATAGAACTGTCTCTCTCTTTTTTAATGTAATGAAGTCAGTAGGGATCTGCAATTGTTACTCTCAACAATTTCACGCCTTTCTTATCTTCCCTGATACTTGTATTGCCAACTGCCTTCCAATCCCAGAACCATAGTTTTTCCCACAATTTAGTCCAACCAGTAATAAGCTCATTTGTTTCTTTCCTGCTGACTAGAAATAGGAGAAATAGACTAATTACTTATATCAAAATGACTACTGGGTTAGGGGTTGTTATAATTAATTTTGTATGTCAATTTGACTGACTAGGAGACATTTTGAATGACAGCCCCTATTTTGATAGGAACTATAACTTGGATTTTGGATAAGTCTGGATTCATTTATTTGGCAAGCTATCATATGCAAACATTAGATGCTATCCAAACATCAGAGACAATGTCCTTCTGAGTATAATGAAAAGAGTTTTGACACATATTTTCACCTGCCAGAGATCAGCTTAGTTTCCCTTACATGATGTTTTTTTTTGGATAAGTCACTTCCAAAAATTGAATAGCTGTAACTTCCAAAGTTATAGTTTACACCTTGATGTCCAGGAAATACCAGATAGCTGGGATGTTAAAAAGAGACTCTTTCTATTCTGCTAGATCTGGAGATGAGGGTCGTTGGCACTGGAAAATGATGATTACGGTTTGTGCAGTGATGTTCAATCCAATGTCAACGACTGGAGAGAGGAGAGGCTGTTTCCTTGGAAAAGAGCTATTCTTTCTTTTAGGGTTTATATGGAACAAACATTTTGTTAATGAGATGGAAAACTGTGCATATGGTCCTTGCAGAAGCTGAGTCATTTTCTAACTTGGAAAAACTTTGTTGATGTAATCAACTCCCTGGTAAAAGTCAGTCTGCTTAGGGGAAGTCCTGGGCTTTTGGAGGCCTTCCTGCCTCTACGAATACTTTCTATTTTGTTGTTTGTATTTATTTATTTATTAATATTTTACTTTAAGTTCCAGGATACATGTGCAGAATGTGCAGGTTTGTTGCATAGGTATAGGTGTGCCATGCTGGTTTGCTGTACCTATTGATCCATCCTCTAAGTTCCCTCCCCTCATACTCCACCCCCACAAAAAGGTCCTGGTGTGTGTTGTTCCCTTCCCTGTGTCCATTTGTTCTCATCATTCAACTCCCACTTATGAGTGAGAACATGTGGTGTTTGGTTTTCTCTATTTGTGTTAGTTTGCTGAGGATGATGGCTTCCAGCTTCATCCATACCCCTGAAGAGGACACAATCTCATTCCTTTTCATGGCTGAGCACTTTCAAATTAGCACTCATTTTCTGGAGGATATTATAGCCATTCAAACAATCTAAATTTCTATGAAAGTGACACTTAGACTTTTGCAAGGTCAGGGTCTTTACATGAAAGAACAGATATTTACTGAGGTAAAAGGAAGGACAGAAGAAAGGAAGGAAAGACTGAGGCAGAAAGGAAAGAAGGAAAGAAGAAGGAAAAATTCCGGTTGTCTAATATTTTAAGAATTTCATAGGCTCATTTGAGTATTTTGAAAGTAATTTAATCCTTTCTTTTGAGAAAGTATTGTTACCTTCTTTTAAAAAACAAAACTCATGCCACTCAGAGAGGTGAACTAACTTTTCAAATGGCAGAGAACTAATACATGGTAGGGTCCATTAAGAGCCCATGTTCTTGCCCTGCTGTTGGCTGTTTCACAAAGGAAAGCTTTCTACCCCTGTTTCTCACCACAACATCCCTGATCAACACATCAGATCTGGGAGACAGTGAGGTAACAGATGTTGCAGTGTAAGCTGGGCCTAAAACCTAACTACTTGAGGCTGTATTTTTCTTCTGCTCATTTTGACTGGAACTCAGCAGGAATGACATTTCCTATTTTCTTCCAGACACACTTTCATGAAATATTTTTTGAAACATAAAAGAAAATGGATGATGTGAGATTGCAAGAATGTGTTCAATATTACAGTTTGTCTTTGTTGAAATAAGGGGTGCCACTGTCTGACTCAACTGTAGACTTCTAAGCCATCTTCTTTTTCTTCTCTAATAAACCTGGCAAAGTCTGGATCATGAGCTGAACACCGTTTCACCTCCATTATTAGAGGACATTTTACTACTTCTGCAATATTCTTAGCACATGGCTTCTTTCTGAATGTTCTGCATGCTCTCCAAGGAATATATAATACGAGCTGGACTCAGTAGCGCCTGCCTGTAATTCCAGCACTTTGGGATGCTGAGGCTGGCAGATCACTTGAGCTCAGGAGTTTGAGACCAGCCGGGGCAACATGGCAAAGCCCCATCTCTACCAAAAATGCAAAAATTAGCCTAGTGTGGTGGTGCATGTCTTTGGTCCCAGCTACTCCGGAGGATCACTGGAGCCCAGGAGTTTGAGTTTACAGTGGGCCTTGGTTGAGTCACTGCACTGCAGCCTGGGTGCAGAGTGAGACCTTGTCTCAAAATAAATAAATAAATAAAATAAAATAAAGAAAAGGAAACGAATTTACAACATAAGTGAATTAAACATTTCCTGTTTTCTTTTTAATAAGGTCACTCCTTTAATAAGGATACTCTGCAAAACCTCTGCCCAAGGAATTTCCCTTTAAGTTTTAGAAAGAATCAACATTATATAGTAAAATTTTCTAATGGCAAAGGACATATTCAATATATGCTGAATAATAGCATTGACAGTTCACTACATTTAGCATCTGTTCTCACCTTCCCACAGCACTGCTCTCCTTCAGGTCACCCATGATCTTTATCCTGCGAAACCCAATATACAGTTTTCAGTCCTCTTCTTGGTTAATGGCTCTCATGGCAGAGCTTTCTCCTAGGTTTTCTTATGTGTCCTCCAACCTCTTTTAGTGGCCTCCACACTGCTGCCCCAGGTTCTTGTGAGTTGATGATCTTCAGGGTTTTCCCCTTGAGACTGTCCTAATTACATTTTTCATAAATATTCTCATCTCAACCTCAGGGTTTACTTGTAAGGTATATGCTGATAATTTTCAAATTGACTTTTAGACACAGAGGAAATATCTACACTTAGCATGTTCACTTAAACTTGTTAAAAACTTTCAAAACCACTGTGCCATGTTTTCTGTATCTCAGGAAGTGCCACTGCAACCCACACTGTTACCTGTTACCTAAGCTAGGAAGCTAAGAATCCTACTTGCCTCTTCCTTCTCTCTTATTCTCTTGCCCTAGAGGCTCTGTTGATTCTTCCTCCTAAATAGGTCTAAAGCCTGCCCTCCTTAAGCCTCAGTGACTACTGTATCTGTTACTTAAATGCCATTTGTTATGAGTCTCTCGCCATCTGTCAATATGCTCTTCATTTGACCAATCTGGAGGATTACTTGACATGCAAAGAAGCAGTATAACTCTCCTGTCAGTTTATCAGTCTTCAACACCAGTAGAATAAAGTCTAACAGCACAGCAAAGTAGAATAAAGATTAAAGTAGAATAAAGTAAAATAAAGTCTACACGTGACAGAATCTTTTATTATCTCCTACTCTACCTTCCCAGTCCCCTGCTCATCCACACTCTGCTTTTCACTTTGTGCTCCCCAGACTCCCCTGTTTATTATACACACTCTGTAGACCAATGCCATTTCTTGCTGTCTCCTCCCTTTTCTTGTATTATTTCATCTCAGGACCTCCTTTGTCTTTCCACATAAGAACAAACAAATAAACAAAACAAACCCAGCATTTTTTTTTCTTCCCAACTCCTTCTTATTTTTCAAAATTCAGTTCAGGGGATTTTTCTTTCTGATATGTTTTCCATGATCCTCTCTACTTTCCAGAATAGGCTAGATGCTCACTTCTCTGTTCTTGCAACACATGAGAATTCCATATTTTCATAGATCACATTGAGCTGTATTATCTCTCTCTAATATTCAAATATCTTGTAAAGCATGGCAATATTTTTTTCTTCATTTCCTAATACTTAACAAAGTGCCTGTCAATGAACAGGCACTCAATAACATTAAGTTAAATAATATACTTTAATAAACAAATTGATTAAACTGAAATGATTTAATTCATACCAAAAGAGATGAAAGAGAGAGATTTGAGGGGAAACAAGCTTATCAATTAATTTTCAATGATAACGTAATTCATTTTGTGACTGGAGATTAGAGAATGTCCTGATTCTCATCATTTAAAAAAATTTCTTCTGTCTAGTCAAGAGTGATAGAAGATAAATTTGTTTGTGACATTGACACAGCATTTGAAAGAGGGTGCAGATCCCTGTAGTAGGGAACATAAAGGCTAGGTTAAAGTACTTAAAACTCTATCTGTTTAAGCTGAGAAGCAAACTGGATCTTTTGCTCAAGAAAAAAAGTAGTTTATTGAAAAGAGAAGAGGAAGACAGGAGGTTTCCTCAAAGATCACCATAGTTGACTCATTTGTCACCTGGTAGGTAGGGGAGCCTTTATCATTCCTGGCTCATTGACTACCTAAAGCAGTCAAACTTTCACCCTCTCAGGACTACTGGTGATGCTTTACCACTGCTAACGCTTTTTCAGATTGAAGTGCTGTGCCATAATACCAGCCAATTCCAGCCTCACCATCGTGGTTCTTAAAACTAATCTATGCCACATATTTGGCTTTTTGATTTATTTTTAGTCTGAAAATGGCATCTCTTTTTTATTTTAATTTTTTATTTTTATTTTTTATTTTATTTTATTTATTTATTTTTTTGAGACAGGGTCTTGCTCTGTCACCCAGGCTGACCTGCAGTGGCCCAATCATAGCTCACTGCAGCCTTGACCCTCCTGAGACTACAGGTATGCCCCCAGGCCCAGCTAATTTTTAATTTTTTGGTAGAGACAGAGGTTTCACTATGTTGCCCAGGCTAGTCTTGAACTCCTGGCCTTAAGTGATCCTTCTGCTGGGTTTACAGGCATGAGCCACACAATGCTCAGCCCATCTTTTATCTCAAAACCCACTCAAAATGGGGCAAGTTGTTTCATGGAACTTCTATACTTCTTACCATCCGCTGTATGGTAATATACCTGGTATTATTGAATGTTGAAAAGAGTTCCCCAAAAGTTGACTCAAAAAGTTTTCTGAAACTATCTGCCTCAACTTCACCTGGCCTACACACCTTAGTAAGGCAGTTTGGCCACTAAATGTGGCTATCCCATGAAACAGGTCATCTCCTATAGCCTGGTCAAACGCTGGTGGTATGAACAAACAGAACAGGTTGGGCTGACTCCCTTCAGGTAATGCCTCAGATAGAAAAAATTTAAACTTAGAATCTGAAAAGCTACCCACTGAAATGCTGTGTTAGAGGCATCAACCTGTGCTCCTGACCAATAAAAATCCTCACTGGCAAGTCACAACAATTTTAAATAATACTTTTTTTTCTTCAACTTTTATTTTAAGTTCAGGGTACATGCGCAGGATATGCAGGTTGGTTACACAGGTAAACATGAGCCATGGTGGTTTGCTGCACAGATCATCCCATCACCTAGGTATAATAGGAAGCCCAGTATCCATTAGCTATTCTTCCTGGTGCCCCACCTTTCCCCACCTGCTCAACACACACATGGACACGTAGGGAGGAAGAGTAACACTTTTTTCTCTGGGCACCATGCCTGCACTTGAGATTTTACTTGCATAAAAAACAGAAAATATCTAGTCTCCATCCTAAAGACACAGTAATTGCCCCTTACAGGGGTGGTCATAAGTAAGTGAACTGAAATTGTTTAACAAAATGATTTCTACTAGTAAATCATTTAAACCTTAGATGACTTTAGAGATCTCTGCAAAATAGGGGTTCCTTTGGCTACTTGAAGAAGCTTTCTGGAAGAATAACTGACTCATTGATTTTGTAGATCCTGCAAAAAAAAATAAGTAACTTTTTCTGCAATGGGCAACATATGGTTAAAAAGTTGGTATGAATTTTTTTCTTAACTTTAGGTAAAATGATCAATGACAGCAAACTTGAAATGAAAAGACATTCAGGTCAATACCAATCCATTAGTTAAGGTTGTTATGGATGATAGGATTGCCTTAGACTTCCACCTTTCAGACCAAAGCAGAATCTGTGTAATCACTAATACGTCATAGATTTAATAGCGAAGGCCAAGTAGAAATGTCAATACAAGAACTGAAGAAGAAAGCAAGCTGATTTTTAAAGATAGATTCTAATGCTTTATGGAATTTGTTTAGGTGGTTGAATTCTGGATCCTGGGGATAGGAAGGGAGGAGACATGGTTGAGGTTAATACTCTAGGTTGACCTCATCTTGCTAATCGGAGTCCTATTCATAGTAATCTTAATTAAATACTGCATGAGACAAATTAAATGGAGTTGATCTCACGCCAGTCATTCAGATTAATCAGAGTAGCTGAGTAGTGATGAATTCATGAGGGAAATTAAGTAGATGTCAAGATAGTACAGAAATGAAGGAAGAGTAGATCTTGTTGAGAGACAGTTCTCTATGGGTCTCTTGCATTTATGTATGTCTGATAAGCAATTATCCTAACAGCTTTTGTTTTGAACCACCTTTTCAAAGTTGTTCCTACAGTAATAATGTCTCTTTCCAGGACAAAGTTCAGGCAGGTTTGCTTCGGAACCACTATAAAAGATTTGGGTTTCCAAAGCTCAGAGTTTCTTTCCTGTGATGCAACTGACGCACATGCAGGCATCAACTGGCTCTTTTCACGTCAACCTGTGGGAGATGGGACTTAAGAACTGGATAAGAAAATAATGACATTTTGGCTATACTGCTATTGCTGTATCAGGTTGTCCTTTATATCTGACCCAAGAGTTTCATATCTGTCACAGCATCTGTAAAACCGTAACAAGATAACATCTTGATTTGCAAGTAGGGAAAAATTTGAGACTCTTAGCAGTTGTTAACAGTTTATAAAATCTCATACCATTCATAGTTTTTGATAAAAAATTTTTAAGGAACACTTATTTGAAAGCTTTGGAATGCTACTAAAGTTATAAAAAATTTCAGGCTCAAGATCTAAGAAAGAAAGAAAACCATGGAGAGGTGAGATCAGTGTTTTAGCTCCTTTCCTTTCGGAATGGTTTCTGATCCATTTGCCTCGTTCAATGCCTTAAGGAAAAACAGAACAAAATTAATTTATCTTCAATGTGGTGCTACATGTAAGTCTTTGAACATATCCTCCATGAATGTCCTCAGGCTCCTCTTTTTTCTCATTCTGTTTGTGGTTCTTCATAGAAAATGGTTTGGAGTCCATTCTCTCTATCCTGCTTTGTCCTTCCTGAAGTAAATTCCAGTTCATCAATATCTCATGCAGAATGTGGCATTTAGAAAGGAGGAAGATTCTTCTGGTGAAATAATTGATGCTTATATAAGTATAACAATGTGTTACTGGTGAAATGAATCAACATAGTAAATTCTGGTATAAACATACAACAAAATATCAAGCATTAATAAAAATGGTATTATCAAATAATCTCTCCCTCTCTCTCTCTCTCTCTTTACTGGGTTGCATAGTGCTCCCCTTTTCCCCCCTCCCCCTTCCCCCAATCAATGTTTACTTGGAACTCCAAAATGTGATTTTATTTGGGAATAGGGCCTTTGTATATATTAGTTAAGATCAGGTCATTCTGGATTAGGGTGGGCTCTAAATACAATGACTGGTATCCCTTTAAGAAGGCCACGTGAAGATACATAACCACAGGGAGAATGCCATGTGATGATAGAAACAGAGACAGAAGTGATGTATCTATAAGTCAAGGAGTGCCAAGGATTTCTGGCAACCATGAGAAGCTAGTGAGAGGCAGGGAAGGATTCTGCCAACATTTTATTTTGAACTTCTGGCCTCTAGAATGGTGAGAGAATACATTTTGTTGTTTTAAGCCACACAGTTAATGGTAATTTGTTGTGGCAGGCCTGGGAATCAAATGCATCTATCTATATTAAATTTCTATTGCTGCTTTAAAAAATACCAGAGGCTAGTGGCTTAAGATAACATAAATTTATTACATGACAGTTCTACAAATCAGAAGTCCAAATATGTTGGCAGGGCTGCATGCCTTCCAGAGGTTCTAGAGAGGGTCTGTTCCTTGCCTTTACCAGCTTCTAGCGGCTTCCCTCATTCCTTAATTCATGACCCCGTTAGCATCAGTCTAAACTCTGCTTCTGTCTTTGCATCCTCTTCTCTGATTTTGACCTTTCTGCCTGCCTCGCATAAGGACCCTTGTGATTAGATTGGGCCTACCCAATGCAATCCAGGATTTTCTTTTCCTCCCTTCCTCTCTTCCCTCCCTCTCCTCCCTTCCCTCCCTCCCCCACTCCCTTCCTCCCTCTATCCCTCCCTCTATCCCTCCTTCCATTCCTCCCTTCCTTCTTTCCTTCCTACCTTCCTCTTTTCCTCCCTCCCTCCCTACCTTCCATTTTGACTGAGTCTCGTTCTGTCACCCAGGCTGGAGTGCAGTTGTGCGATCTAGGCTCACTGCAATCTCTGCCTCCAAGGTTCAAGAGATTCCCGTTCCTTGGCCTCCTGAGTATCTGGAATTATAGGTATATGTCACCAAGCCCAGCTAATTTCTGTATTTTTAGCAGAGTCAGGGTTTCACCATGTCAGCCAGTCTGGTCTTGAACTCCTGACCTCAAGTGATCCACTCACCTTGACCTCCTAAAGTGCTAGGATTACAGGGTTGAGCCACCATGCCCAGCCCAGGATCATCTTTCCAAGTCAGGTTTCTACTCACATCTGCCACATCAATTTGACCATGTAAGGTAACATATGTACAGCTTCTGGGATGAAACATGAAAATCTTTTCAAGGCCATGTATGTCCATCTATCTATCTATCTATCTGTCTAGATGTCTATCTATCTATCTACCCATATATCTCTATCTAGCTAGCTATTTGTACACATGCATATGAGAATGAAAATGACAGTAGGAAGACAACATCCCCAAATGTCAATGTGATTATTCCTGTATAAGCTGTTTTTATTCATGTTTTTAGTAAATACATAAAATATATGTTGTGCCATTTTACATGCCATACATGAAATAATGTTGCATCAGTATCTTGAATACTAATTAAAATGTTGATCAGAATGCCACAGAGAGTAATCCATATTCTTGTTGACTTACAATTACACTTGCATAAATTTTAGGTCCAGTCGGGGGTCTAGACTTTGGAAATGATGCTTGGGCCATGGATTGTGAGACACACTTTCCGGTCAGAAAGTTCAGCTTCTCCTTTTGATTCAGTTTCATTGGATACATGTGCCGTTTTACTGGACAGCTGATTTGTCTTTTGCTTATTTCACCAGAGCATTGATACCTGCTTGGTGTCATTCTTCTTTCAGACACAGGGCATGCAGACATGACTAACAGGTTATTCCCTCACTCTAGAAGCACACAGTATAGAGGAGAGACAGATAGAGAGCAAAGATGACAACATAATATAGTAAGTGTAACAATAGATCTAGGAGTATGAAAACATCAGTGTTCACATGTCAGGACACTGGTGGAGATTTAGTGACGAATGAGTGATGTTAGGTTTATTTTAAGTGGAAAGAAAACTAAAAGGTCTTAAAGACATGAACACATTTTTACAGCCATAATGCTGACTCCTAGAGCTGCCAAAGCTTTAGGGGAGCTCACATGCCACAATTCCATGATTCACTAGTTAGACACACATGTTAAAGGGTATGCCATTGCCTGGGCTGACTCAAACCTGGGACTTGTCTGAGGGTCTCCTCCTTCCAGACCTTCTCCCTAACCTTCCTGTGGTTAGTGATTAAGAAACATTTCTTTCCCAAGATGTCTGCAGGGGAAGAACAAATTGGCAAAGGGTCAAGTATCACACCTGTTTGGTTATGCTTCATGTGGGCCTGGCTCTCAGAGTAATTGTTAATGCAGCAAGTATTGATGCCTGGGATTGCAAATCCTCCTCTACTTCATGGAGCATCTCTCCACCCTGGGACTTCCTCTCCTCCTGCTGAAAGAGTGTGAAGTTCCCTGGTGCAGGTGCAGCTCGGCATGTTGAAGGAAGTGACCCATGTATCCTAATTCTTTGAATATATGTCAGGAGTCAATTGAAGATTCAGGAAAATACATGTTACTCATTTACCTCTGCTGTGCAGCGTAGTAGTTAACCAGGAACTAGCCTGCCTGGGTTCTAATCCTAACTTGGGCATGTTTATTAGTCTCTTCATGCTTTGGTTCAAGTATAAACTAGCAACAGGATTGTTATGAAGATTAAATCATTCAATGCATGTTAAGTGATTAACAGTTTGGCAGGAAAAAACCCAATACAGACAATCTGTAAACTTCCTAATATTTAATCCATTCATTAAATCATGACTGAATGATTGATTTTTTTTCCCCCTGGATGGCCGTGTTGCTGACCATGAAGGTGACAGACATTTTTAGCCCTGGGGTGAGATGTCTCAGACAATTGACTTCATGTTGTCAGGGAGCCAATCAGCAACGTAGATGCTGTACATTTTTTGAATGTTAAGCATTTGCTTGTCCATCTCCTTCATGGGCATGGGGACCCTGAAAATGGCAGCCATCATTAGGTAGCAACCATGGTGGGGATTGCAGGAAGCCATCATGTTCTTGGCATGAAACATCTGCTGGGTGAGCTTAGCCTCCATCAAGGCCCAGTACTGGTGGCTACCCTGGCTGGTCAGCAGGGTAAAGCCAGGCATGAAGAAGTACAGGCAGGGAAATGAGACCATGTTCTCAGCCAGTTTTTGTAAGTCAGCATTTAGCTGGCTGGGGAAGCACAGGCAGGTGGTGACCCCACTCATGGCAGGAGAAACCAGGTGGCTCATGTCACCATAGGTGGGTGTGGGCAGCTTTAGGGTTCTGAAGCAGACGTCATAGATAGCTTCATTATCAATGCAAAATGTATGTGTTTGTTTTTTACGTGGACTGAGAGAGCGGCAGGCTAAGTCTCCATTAGCAGCCAGTTTCCACTAATCTTTTACTATAATTCTGACGAATGTCTAAGTTCAAGTTTAAAGAACTGGAGAATATGGTGCCTGAGTACAAGAGCTGCAATGCAAAATAAACCCATTAAGACCCACCTGAATTTTCTTAGCTCCTGAAGTCTGATAGAATAATAAGAGGTATATGTGTAATAATTCTTACACATATACCTCATCCCAGGGCCCAGATACGATTAAGATAGTTTCCAAGGCTCTAGCCTTTTTAAACCCTAAAGATTAGATATAGATGGAATGAAACACTTCCATTTGTAAGTACACTCCTACGCATAGGCATAGAGCTTCAAATGTACATAAGCACTGGAGAAAAACTTGTAACTTTGAGTTGTTCTGATGAGTTGCTCTGACCTTCTCCCTGTAACTGGTTGCAGAAATAAACTCCCTGCTTTCCCAGTCTGTCTACATCTTGTTATTGATCAGCAAGAACAAGCAGCCGGACTTCATTCATCCGGGAACACCACCACTGTGTTGGACAGCTTGGGCAAGGGCAGAATGCTGAATGTGTTCACGATTTGTCTGGGTACTCCTCCCAGATCCTGCTGATGAGAAGAGTATCCACCCCAGACCCAATGCCCCCACCCAGGGAGTAGGTCAGCTGGAAACCCTGCAGGCAATCACAGCTCTCAGCCTCCTTCCTCATGACGACCATCACTGACTCCACTGGCTGTGTGCCTTCTGCAGTAGCAGTGGACCAGTGGTGTGCTTTGGCCCAGTTGTTCTCTGTACCATGCTGACCAAAGATGAAGTTGTCTGGCTTGAAGATCCGCCTGAAGGGCACAGAGTCCATGGTGCCCGGCTCCAGATCCATAAGCACAGCGTGAACACGGCTGAGTCCCAGAGGTCAGTGTGTCAAGGGGGTGCCTGCCTGGAAGGGCATGACAGCCCAGCCCTCCCCTCCCCTCCCCTGCCAGGCCTCTGGGTCCCTGGGAGAATTGTCTCCTCGCTGCAAGCCATCCAGCTCTGCCATGTTACAGGCGGGGAGCCCAGGGTCAACAAAGCAGGGCCACCACCCCAGCTGCTGCTGCCACAGCGGAGGTGGTGGAGGCAACCGTGGCAATGTGAGTGGCAGGAGAAAGGCCAGAGGGAAGAGTACTTACTATGAGCAAGAAACACATAGTGCTTGGCATTTAATAAGAAAAAGGCGTCCAAGACTAGAGTTCAAGTTTTCCACAATTACCTGTCTAGGTAGGAAAATAAGACACATACCCCAGAGACAATGAAGGAGCCAAGTTAGGCGTCTTATAATAGAAGAAATTGAATCAGAGGGGCAAAGTGACCTTGCCATGACATTAACATCCCTTCCAATTATTAGCTTCTCTTTGTCTCCAGGGCTGTATTCAAAGAGTGACATAACAGACAACAGAACTACAAGGACTTCAGAGAATGGAGAGCCAGTGGTGTTGTGTGGGAAGTGCAGTTGAGGGTTCCTAGGAAGCATTTGGGCAACAAGTTCAAGGGCTCTGAAGCACTACTGACGTATTTCAACTTCTTGACTACCTTTGCAATTTTCAATTTTGTGATTACAACATACTTTGTAAAGTATGTTGTTCTAGGCTTTCCAGATGAAATACAAATGTATAAATAAATATATTCCATATGTTTATATAAAGGGAGATAAAGAGAGAGAGAGAGATCTGCTATATGTGTTCCATTTTCCTTTTCTTTTTTCATTTTGTTCCTTCTTTTGATGTTATTGCTGTGTACATGTGTACGAGTGTGTATGTGTGTAAACTTTTGCTTTACTTGTAGAACATTTTGAAAGTTCATAATATAATCTTAGACTTTAATGTGGTTAACCCAATAATCATAAATAATACACATAAATCTGTATTTTTGAGGTATCTACTTTTATTAATATGCTGAAGTGTTGCTTTGAAAATGAGAAAATGAATGTAATTACATTGCCTCTTAATTTTCTAATTAAAAACATTGATTTCCCACTTTCTGATATTTATATTTCTAATATCATTAGAGTTTTTAATGTTTTTGCATGTTTTTGTACCCACAATTCTCATATTATTTTTAGCCTTGGTTCTTTGTTTAAATAGACTCAATGTAAGTTATCAGTTCATTTATACAATGATGTCAAATTTCTGAGTTCTTTTGTTTGATTAATCCTCAAGTTCAATGGATATTTCTTGGCTTTATAGTTTTCTATCAGTTTTCTGAAAACACAGTGCACCTTATCAAACTTCATATGTAGATTTTTTATATCTTGAAAAAGTATTTTTTCATTATATATTTGAATGTATGTTCTGTCTCATTTATTTCATTTTCTGTTTTTTACAAACCAATCATATGAAAGTTGGATGTCCTTTGTCTTTTTAACATAGGCATCATTTTCTCTGTAATAATTTCAATCTCTTTATACTTTTTCCACTATTTTCGCATGATATTTTCTCGTTAATGCTTTTTTATTTTGACTTTGTTTTAAGCAATATCTGTTCCAATATTGCTACTTTTGAGTCTTTATTATTATCTTCCATTTTTTTCCTGAGGTATGGAATACATTTTATCAACTTCTATGATATTGAAAATTTTTATTAGATCTGTTTTTTCTTTTACCCTGAGTAAATACCTAAGAATGAGATTTCTGAGATATAGTGTACAGGAATGCTCAAATGCCAAAACATTTATTTTTTCAAAGTGGTCACACAAAATGTACATTTCAGAGAAATGTGTAAGAGATCAAATCAATTTTTATCCTCTCTACATTTGTATTATACAACAATTTTTTTTTTTCAAATTTTGTTCCATTTCAACTTTTATTTTAGACACAGTGGGTACATGTGCCAATTTGTTACATGGCAATAATGCATGATGCTGAGGTTTGGATTATGGACCCTGTCACCCAGGTAGTGAGCATAGTACCTGAAAGGTAGTTTTTTAAACCTATTTCTACCCAACCCTCTATCCTCTAGTAGTCTACACTATCTATCATATTTATGTCCATATGTGCCCAATGTTTAGCTCCAACTTATAAATAATAATACACAATATTTAGTTTCCTTTTCCTACATTAATTCACTTAGGATAGTGGCCTCCATTTCCATCCAAGTTGCCACAAAAGACATTATTTTATTCTTTCTTATATCTGTGTAGTAGTCCATGGTGTATATGTACCACATTTCCTTTATCCATTCTACCACTGATGAGTACCTGGGTTGATTCCATGTCTTTGCTATTGTGCATAGCGCAGTGACGAACATACAAGTGCATGTGTCCTTTTGGTAGAATAATTTATTCTCTTTTTGGTATATACCGAGTAGCAGGATTGCAGGGCCAATTGGTAGTTCTGTTTTAAGTTATTTGAGAAATTTCCAAACTGCTTTCCACAGTGGCTGAACTAATTTAAATTCCCACAAGCAGTGTATAAGTGTTCCCTTTTCTCTACAGGCTCGCTAGCGTCTATTATGTTTGACTTTTTCATAACAGCCATCTTGAGTGGTGTGAAATAGTATCTCATGGTTGTTTTGATTTGTATTTCTCTGAGGATTAGTGATGATGACCATTTTTCATATGTTTGCTTGGCCACTTAACATGTCTTCTTTTGAGAAATGTCTGTTCATATTCTTTGCCCATTTTTTAATGTAGCCATTTGTTTTCACCTTTGTTGATTTGTTTAAGTACCCTATAGATTCTGGATATTAGGACTTTGTCAGATACATAGTTTGCAAATATCTTCTACCATTCTGTAGGTTGTCTGTTTGCCTTGTTGATAGTTTATTTTGATGTGCAGAAGCTCTTTAGTTTAATTATGTCCTACTTGTCAGTTTTTGTCTTTATTGCAATTGCTTTTGGGCACTTAGCCGAAAATTTTTTCCAAGGCCAGTATCAAGAAGAGGATTTTCTATGTTATCTTCCAGAATTTTTATCATTTGAGGTCTTACATTTAAATCTTTAACCCATTTTGTGTTAATTTTTATATATTGTGAAAGGTGGGGTTCAGCTTCAATCTTCTGCATATGACTAGCCCGTTGTCCCAGCACCATTTATTGAATAGGGAGTCCTTTCCCCATAACTTGTTTTTATCAGCCTTGCCAAAGGTCAGATGGTTCTAAGTGTGCAGCTTTGTTTCTGAGTTACCTAACCTGTTCTGTTGGTTTATGTGTTCTTTTTGTACCAGTCCTAAGCTGTTTTGGTTACTGTAGATTTATAGTATAGTTTTAAGCCAGTAGTGGGATGCCTCTGGCTTTGTTATTTTTGCTTAGGATTACTTTGGATATTTAGGCACCTTTTTGGTTCCATGTGACTTTTAGAGTGATTTTCTCTAATTGAATAACACTTATGTTTTCTATTTCAAGCTTTGTTTGACATTTAAGTCAAACAAATTTGTGTCCCTACCCAAATCACATTTTGAGTTGTAATCTGAACTGCAATCCCCACATGTTGATGGAGGGGCCTCCTGGAAGGTGATTAGATCATGCGGGCAGTTCCCCCATGCTGTTCTTGTGATAGCGAGTGAGTTCTCACAAGATCTGATGATTTTACTAGAGGCATTCCTCCCTTCACTCTGCATTTCATTCTCCTGCCACCATGTGAAGAAGGAAGTGTTTGCTTCCCCTTGTAAGATTCCTGAGGCCTCTGCGGTCATACAGAGCTGTGAGTCAATTAAACCTCTTTCTTTTATGAATTACCCAGCCTTGGATATTTCTTTATAGCAATGTGAGAATGGACTAATGCACCATCTGACATTGATTTTTGTATGTGGCATGATGTAGCCTGTTTTTTCTGCATCTGCATCAATATGTTTTTAAAATCGGCTCCACCTCCATTTTTTAAATAGGCCCTGTTTCTAACACACATCAGTCATGTCATCTATGTCTGATATAAAAGCTCAATATTTTCTCCCATTGATCCAGATCTCTATTCTTACACAAATACCACACTGTCTTAATTACTTTGGCTTTATAATAAGATCTAATGTCAGACAGGAGCATTTCTTTCACTTTTTCTTTACTTTTTGTTTCCTTCCATAGCTTCTTCCTCTTTTCTCCCCACTCACTGTCATGGCCAGTCTTAGTTTTTTGCTCTTGCATATATATTTTGGGATAATCAACTTGAAAAACTCTACTCAGAACAAAATACTGCTGGCTTTTGATAGAAGTTTTAGTTATTAATTAGGAAGATCTATTTGTACTTCTTTACATCTTATGCATGAACATGAAATCTCAATTTATTTTGGTTCTCTTTTACTTTAGTCAATACATTTATAATTTTTTTGTATTCAGATCTTATACTTTTTTAAATATTTATTCCTAGGTACTTTGCGGTTTTTGTTAATGTATAAAAATATAGCTTTTAAAATTTATATTTTCTCTTGTTTGTTCTGAGTGTATAGAAATTAATGATAATAATTTTCCTTTAATTATTTTAGATTTTTAATGTTACTGATGACAGTTTTATCTTCTTTCTAATAATTTTTATTTAAGTCATTTTTCTTGTCTTGTTGAACTGGCCAAGCTTTCCAATGTAATTTTGAATTATAGTGAAAACGATGGCAATTCTTGTCTTGCTTCTGATGCTAAAGAGAATGCTTCTAACAATTTATTATTTAAAATATTATATTCTATATTTAAATATATACATGAAATAATTCCAGGTTATAAAATACACTACACCTAGTGTATTAATATTTTTTGCTAGTCTGTTTTAATCATGAGTCAGTGTTGACTTTTGCAGAGTCCTTAGTCTGCAGCCAGTGAAATAATCAGATAGGTTTTCTCCTTCACTCTGCTGATGTGACAAGATATATTTATAGATTTTTGCCTATTAAATGAATTATGAGAAAAAACTAGCTTGGTAAACATACATTTATATTTGGTTTGCTAATGTTTTGCTTAAATTTTATATCTACATATACATAATTGTATGTCTATAATTTTTCTTTCATATGCTGTCATTGTCAGGTTTGAGATTATTTTAACCTCTTTTTAAGTCTCTAGATCAATGATTCTTAACTGTACATGATTTTGCCCCCAAGGGTCATTTGGTAATCTCTAGAGACTGTTTTTAGATTGTCTCTACTGAAGGGCAGATGCTACTGGCATCTAGTATGTAAAAGCCAGGGATGCTACTAAGTATTCTATATTGTACAGAACAGCCCTTCATAACAAAGCATAGTGTCAACTCTGAGAAATCCTGGTCTAGATTGCTTGTAATAATCTTGGATTGATCAAGTTTTTAAAGTTTGGTAGAATTCGCCTGTAAAATCACTGGGGTCAGTTGGGGGGAAATAGGGGAGGGACGGTGGGGGGTGGGGAGCTGGGGGGGGGAATAGCAGGGGGAGAAATGCCAGATGTAGGTGATGGGGAGGAAGGCAGCAAATCACACTGCCATGTGTGTTCCTATGCAACAATTTTGCATGTTCTTCACATGTACCCCCAAACCTAAAATACAATAAAATAAATAAATGGGAAAAAAAAATCATCTGGATTTTGTTATAGAAAGCATCCAAATTAATAAGATAATTCTAATTTGCATTTTCATTTAAGTAAATTGAGGTGCTGTGATATTAAGTCAAATCTGAGAAATCTTGGTCTTGGATCACTTTAATAAGCCTGGATTGATCTAGCCTTTAAAATCTGATAGAATTTGCCTGTAAAATCATCTGGATTTTTAATATAAGGCATCCAAATTAATAAAATAATCCTAATTTGTATTGTTTATTTAAGTAAATTGAGGTGCTATGATATTAAGTTAATGTTAGGATAGCATTTAGACATCAAATTGTTGCATGTCTTGCATTCATTTACTCACCTATTCATTTGTCAAATTTTTTTTTCACCTGTTTTGTATATGCAAGTATCTGTGTTAGATGCCAGGGGAATGCACAAGTGAAGCACACCCTGTCCTTAAATAGTCAGCTTAGGATATCAAGTAGGTAGTTAAATGACTGTCATTCAAAACAGAAATTAGTAAATACTATAGGAAAAATATAAACAAGATTCTTTAAGGTAGAGGGATACAGAGAGAAAAACAGAAATATTTCAAATCCTGACCAGGAAATCAGAGAAGAAATTCGATAAAGTATTTTGTATAGGTAAGCCCAGAGGGGAGTAGGTGAGCTGGCTTTTCAGAGAATATGAAAAGTCATTTTGCAGAAGGCTTGAGAAAGTAACTATGGGTAATCACATTATAAGGAGAGGCTGAAGCTTAATTATGGAATGCCTCATATAACAGGCTAAGAGTTTAAATTTCATCCTGTGATCTACAGAGAAGAGAGCCTCTAAAGTTACCTATATAGAGTAGTTTAATGATATGAGTTGTGATTTAACCAAAACTGTTTCAAAAACCTTTTAAATCCGTACAGTTACAGACTGAGTATCACTTCAAACAGTGGGAGTGTCTTCCAGATCACATTCTACGTACATTCTGGCTCCCTAACCTGAGGTCTGTCCCTGATTCTGACCTGGCACTTTTGTGGCAGTTTGTGTTTGATGATTGCAATTTGTTCAACTCCATCTAATATTCTTCTGATCTCCTGCCTGTCACTGAAATTGATGTGTTTGGTCACATTTCACAAATGAGGAAGTCAAAATTCTGTGAACTAGTGTGGTCCCTGCTGTCTTCCAGTCTGTGTGGGCAGAGTGAAAATTGGATTTTGTGACCAAAAAACAGGGCAAGCAGCTGCTGAGCCCCAGGGGACCATACAACCTGCCAGAATCTTTGCTCTCTCAATCCAAGCATGACCAAGACCACTTTTTATTGTGTGTGAGATCAACTATGCATGAAATTCAATAGTTTCCAAAGATAAATCTGGTTAGCCAAATACATCCAAGACTAAGAGAACAAGAATGGATCTTTTTTAAAATCAATAGTTATAAGCAAATTAAAACAGATAGTAACTCCTTAAAAGTTACTTCAATTAAACATTCTTTTGTCATGGCCTTTCTCAGAGTGATGATTCATCAGTGATCACTCACTTCAGTGAGTTTCTTGACAAAGTGAAGAAGAAATAACAGATACAGTGTGAGATTGCAAAATCCATTTCTTCCTGATAAATGCACTGAGTTTTCACTTATCCAGGTTATGTAACAACAGGCAAAATATGTTGAGCTCTTTGGTTTCCAAGGAGAAAGAAACACAAGCATCTCACTTTTGCATGGCAAGACCACAGAAACATATGAACACACACAAATATGTACAAATATATACACATACATATGTATACATTATGCATACACAACTTGCACACACTTGTATATTATTCTGAAATACATTGCAAACAAAACTCATATGTGTAATTTTGTGTATTTATATCCTTATGTAAATAAACAAATATAGGCACACACATGTGACTCATCCATGCAGACACATATGAAGGCATGTACAGAAAATAAATACAACATAAATCCATAATGCACTCCTTTGAAGTTTTAAAAGAAGACAAGGAGAGAATATGTAACATTAAAAATGAATGTGTAATCACTTTGCTGTTAACTGCAAAAGGAGTAATGAACAGGTTGTTAAAATGGTATCTGTCAAACTCATATAAAGAATTCGAAGCAGTTTCTGGGACTAACATTGGCTATAGAAATGATTTGACTAAGAATACATTACATAATCTCTGTATCATTTTAGTGAGATAACTTATTGTGACAACATTAAGTTAAGGGTCTGTTGAAAATAATGAAGGTGAGAAAGATGCAGGCTGGTAACCAGTGACTATGAGACCTGGCAATTTAAGGCTGAAACCTCAAAAAAGATCAAACTTTCAGAAAGCCTGTCCAATACTCTATGAGATATTGAAGTTGCTAGCTGTAAAGAAGAATATGAAAACAGTAATGACTGATTGTCATCTTACAACTCTCATTGTGATGGGTAAATATGGGAGAGTAAAGTGCTCTGAAAAATATGAGCAATCATTTCCCCATGTTGAAATCGTTGGCAAGTTCTTCACTCCATGTTATAGTAATAAAAATAGTTCTGGTTTTGTACAACATGGAGAAGAGAGGGAGATAAGATGATGGCACCATTAATCTTAACCCTATGGTGCACTTGGGTGTGTTCAAGTTGCTTTCATATGTTATATCATGGTACCTTTTTTTTTTTTTTTTTTTTTTGAGACAGTTTCCCTCTTGTTGCCCAGGCTGGAATGCAATGTTGTGATCTCGGCTTACTGCAACATCTGCCTCCTGGGTTCAAGTGATTCTCCTGCCTCAGCCTCCCGAGTAGCTAGGATTACAGGTATGTACCATAACATCCGGTAAATTTTGTATTTTTAGTAGAGATGGTGTTTCTCCATATTAGTCAGGCTGGTCTTGAACTCCTGACCTCAGGTGATCCACTGCCCTCAGCCTCCCAAAGTGCTGAGATTACAGGTGTGAGCCACCATGTCCGGCCTTCATGATACTTTTGAGATCTAATTTCCATACTTATACATAGTTCTTCTTTAAAAGAAAATTTAATATAAACTCATAAATTTTGAAATCTGTCACTCTCCTTCCACTCTGTCTGGACTCTAAAACAAAAATGGTATACAATAGATTATTTTTTTGATAGCAATTGAATGATGTTGTTTTCCCCTGTGTTTAAACAAACATGTCTTCACTTAGAGTGCCATGTAGTAGAGGTAAAAAACATAAAAGACATGCATCTTTCTGTTTTATATGTCTCCAGGAATTTTGAGTTTTGGCATGGGGTCCTCTGGAAGCTAGCTAGTCTTAGCCTATTTGAAATCTCTAAGTTTTCAATACAAGGACAAAGACCACAGTAGTAACATGTATTACATATATAAGATTCTCCCTGCTCCCTATTCTCCACATAGTTCTGGGACGTTACAGTCTTCTTCTGACAGATGGATGAAATTAATGGCAAAGCATTTGGGGAGCTATTGGCACTGGGAGTTTATAAGTATGAAACCTTTCTGGGTGAGAATTGGTCTGGGACATTGTGTAATCCTAAAGGATAGAGAAATGGCAAAATGCTAATCACATTTCTTTGGATTTACCCAAAGATTTTTATTTTACTCTCTGTTACTCCCATAAGGAGTAACAGAGGCCGACCAAGGTGGGCGAGTCACTTGAGGTAGAGAGTTCGAGACCAGCCTGACCAACATGGAGAAACATCCTGTAACAGAAAGCAAAATCCCTTTCCATGATGATGGAAAGGGAAAGTGGGAGTTTAATTTAGTCTAATAATAATTCCGTTGGAGATAAGCAAAGAGACTAAAATTATCCCAAATTCTCCAGAGGAGAAATGTTGAACAAATCCATAGAAGAGATGATGCGTCATTCCCATAGAAAGGCCATGCTAGGACCCGATGGGAGATAAGGAATGAATCAGAAGACTTAGTCCAGCCTGTTAAGAAGCTTGTGGTGCAGGTGCAGGGGACAGCAGAAGGTATCCCAGACAACAAGTATATGCTCTAGAAGCTCTAGAAAACAGGAGAGCAATCCTGGGTAGTTTGGGAAGGTTTGCTGAAGGATGTAAAAACTGGAAATAGAACAGTGGGCAACATTTATCAGAGAGAGGTAAGCATATCCTAGAATGTTCGTAAGAAAATGAAGGGGGAATTTTGTCTGGCTCCAATATCAGTATGAGAGTATTTAAAAATACAAAAATAACAATGGGTATTGTGCATCAGTTACGCACCAATTTTATGTCAGACACTGCAATAAGTGTCTGAAGTATTTTATGCTGCATAAGCCTCATAACAACTCTATGAAAACATAAACTGCTATTCTTACAACACATTGAAAACATGATGCTTCATGGGTTTAGTGGCTCACACCTGTAATCTCAGCACTTTGTAAGCCAAGACAGGAGGATCCCTTGAGCCCAGGAGCTCAAGTTTGCAGTGAGCTGTGATCACGTCACTGCACTCCAACCTGGGCTACAGAGAAAGAGACTCTATATTAAAGAGAGTGAGAGAAAAAAAGAACATGATGTTTGACCTGTGGAACTACCCCATGATCACACATGTTAACTTACAGACATTAAGAGGACCATGGCCGGCAGTTGTGGCTCATGCCTGTAATCCCAGCACTTTGGGAGGCCAAGATGGGTGAGTTATCTGAGGTTGGGAGTTCGAGACCAGCCTGAACTACATGGAGAAACCCTGCCTCTACTAAAAATACAAAAAATCAGCTGGGTGTGGTGGCATATGCCAGTACTCCCAGCTACTCGGGAGGCTGAGGCAGGAAAATCACTCCAATCCGGGAGGCGGAGATTGAAGTAAACTGAGATCGTGCCATTGCACTCCAGCCTGGGCAAGAAGAGTGAAACTCCATCTCAAACAAACAAACAAACAAACAAAAGGATCATAGCTGATAACTCAGATTTTTTAAAATAATCAAAACTGTTTAATAGTGGAATGTGTCAGCCAAAATCTTTGGCCATTTGGAGTACCTAGGCCAGGAAAACTGATGCTTAGCCCTAGCTGGGGACTTGCTGTACTAGTGAGATTTTGAAATAGACAATATTTAAGGCCAATTTTTAAGATTCTTTAATAATAAAATATATGAATAAATAAACACAAGTAAATTTTTATCTCAGCCTTGTCATGAATATCCTCTGAAATATACTTCCTCTGCTCAGTGGTGTTTTAAAGACCATTTCTCTGGAAAATGTTGGTGTAGTGCAATTTACATTTATAAATTCTACCTCCATGTAGCTTGTGGCTAATTTGCCTGCAGATCTTAAATCTGGCAGAATTTTATGAGCTGAGACTCTTTATGCAAGTGTAATTAAGAGGCATTCTACAATTTTAGGTTCTAAATGATGGCTTAAGGGTAAACAGGTTTTTTTTTTTTAAGGTAAAGAAAAAGTGCAAATTAAAAGAAAATTACCCTTCATCTGATGTAGAAGAAATACATTCTAAAGTGGAAAATTTTGGAAACACAGAAAAATAAAGATGCTAAAATAAAAAGTCCCTTAAACCCAACAAATACAGATGACCAGTCTTAGCAATTCAACTTAGTCACGACACTTCTGCACATTTTTCCCAGTTCTTTCTTATAGGCTGTAATAATATTTTCTATGACATGAGTTCTAAAGCTTTTCGACCTAAGAACCCCTTTACATCTTATAAATTATTGAGGAGTCCAAAGGTTTTGTTTATGTGTTTTGTTGATATTTACTATTGTATGTTAAACTGGAGAAAAAGTATATTTTAAAAATTTGTTTAAAATTGCAATAATAAATGTATTACATGTTAATTAACCCAAGCAACATACTTTGGTAAAAGACAATAAAACTTAGTGAACATAGTGGCATTGTTTCACAAATCTTTTTGATATCTGACTTAGCAGAACAGCTGGATTCTCACATCTTCTTCTGCATTAAACTCATGATATATTGCTCTGCATAAAGTTCATGAAGAAAATCGAGCCTCATGTAAATGTAAAATGGAAAAGAGGGGAGTAGGTAAATAGCCTTTTCAGATAATTGTGATATTAACCTGTAGCCTCTAAAAACTTCACTGTATCCTCACGAAAGAATGAGATTGAGAAGGCCAGTAATGTACTTAGGATTATCGTGAAAATGATTTTGACTTCATAGACCCGTTAAAAGGGCTTTGGGGACTCCCAGAGGTCTCTGTACTAGATTTTGAGAACCCCTGTTATGTATATATTCTTTGTTGGTGACTTCACAATATATTTTAAACGTCTTTAAAAATAATTCAGATAAAATGATAGATTGAAGCCATCTCCATGTCATTTGGTCATTAGGTTGTTTTCTTTCTTATACTAACGAAAATAACACTGAAATAGCTATCTTTTATCTATAATTCTGCATTTAAATGTTATACCATAGTTTCTTAAGATGGATTACTAGGGGTTTGAGATCGTGTTTTATGGTAATTAATAGGTTGTGCCAACTTGACTTTAAAAAAGATTATACCAACTACTATTCCACAAATAGGACATGAGAGCAGATGTTTCATCAACTTCTCTGCAGCATGGAGTATACTGCATCAAGTTATCTTTGCTGTGTTGTTAGGGAAAAAAGTAATTTTTTCAAATCCTTTGCATAATGATGAGGTTGACCATTTTTCATGCTGATTCATCACTAATATTCTATATGGAAGAGTATTATAACCATCAGCTTCCTAGCTTAGTGTTGGTCATTCATTCTGTTACTTTGTTTATTTATTTTAGAGACAGGGGCTTTCTCTGTCACCTAGGCTGGAGTGCAGTGGTGCAATCATGTTCCATTGCAGCCTCGACTTCTGGGCTCAAGCAGTCATTCCACCTCAGCCTCCAGAGTAGCTGGGACCACATGCGTGCACCAGCACATCTGGCTAATATTTTATTTTTTGTAGATACAGGGTCTCACTGTTTTGCCCAGGCTAAGCTTGAATTCCTGGATGCAAGCAATCTTCCTGCTTTAGTCTCCCAAAGTGCTGGGATTACAGATATGAGTCACTGTGCCTGGCTTCATTCTGTTACCTTGAAAGATGTTTATAGATCTGACCAAATACGGAAACAATTTTCCTTGATAGCATAATATCGTAAGCATGAGTCTATGTGTATTGGCATTCTAAGGTTGCTGTAAAAATAAGTATGGGTGGTTTACAAACAGAAATTTATCACCTCACTGTTTTGAAAGCCAGGAGTCTGAGATCAAGGTGTTGACAGCGTTACTTTCTTCTGAGGGCTGTGAGGAAGAATGTGTTCTATGTCTCTTACGTAATTTATGGTGTGTGTGTTTTTTCCTGGCAATCTTAGGCATTCCTTAACATATGAAAGCACCACCTTGATCACTGCCTTCAGCTTTACATGTAATTACACCCATGTGTATGTCTGTGTACACATTTTCCCTTTTTATGGAAACACTGGTCATATTGGAGTAGAAGTCCATTCTACTCCGGGTGATGATCTCATCATAACCTAACTAATTACATCTACATTGACTTTATTTTGAAATAAGGTCACATTCTGAAGTACTGGGAGTAAAGACTTGAACATATGAATTTTCAAGTCTTGAAAATTCTTGGGGACACAGTTTAACCCATAACACTGTGCTTCACAGACAGACACATCTACTGAATGAAAAATTCAAAGATTCTGTTTGAACCCTAATATCTACCCTCATTCCCTGTAGAAAACTTTATGTATTTTTGTTGCTTATCTAGTTGGGCACAATAGTAACATAATTATCCTCATCATTGTCATCATCATTGATTACATTTGTCCAGAATTTTACTGATTAAGAAGCACTCCTCTGTGCTTGATATTTCTCGATCTTCTTGGTTATTTAAGGAAGGCAAAGTTGAGATTATAATACCTATTTTAAAGAACTCTGAGGCTCAGGTAGATTTCTTTGCCCAAGCACTGGGAGTGATAACCATCCTCACCTTGTGTTTGACCAGAGCCTGCAGGGCAGGCTTCAATCACCATCATTATAGATGAGAGACAGTCAAAATGCTCTTTGATGAACAAAAACCAGACATAGCATACACAGTGATAAGTTGTTTAACACAAGTGAATTAATGAACACAATGTTGGTGAATTCTAGCTTAAGTAAGAAAATTCGGTTTCCTGGAACAATAGTTTTTAGTCTTTTAAGAGAATAGTTACAATATCTCATAACATACAGCATATGATTTGTAATATTTGTGGACAGAAGTTACATTTACAAGTTTTATAATCAGGCAGTTTATAACGCTCTGGAGGTCTTCTCATTAATTATCAGCAGATATAGCACAAAAATGTGAAAGCAAAATAATTAGAGGATATATTTAACATTATAAAAAATCTTGGCTCCATTAGGGCTAATTTCTAAGACTACTGTTGGTTCATTGTATTCTTATGGTCACAGAAATGAAAATGTTCTGTTAAGTTCCACTTATTTTTTATTCTATTTAGAAAGATGATATCAGCAATTGTTCTGTTCTCTAAATACTCATATTAAAAACTTCTCATCTCTACAATTGTCATTTGTATTTCCTATATCAAGATCAGTAAAAATTGGAAGCTTATAAATTTTGACACTAGTAACAGAATCAGATATTAGTAACTCCATTGGGAGTTATCATAGCAACACTGCAGTGTCCAAAAAACAGCTTACCTATCCACTTTTAGAGAAATGGATAAACACATTGTAAACTTATTATTTAATTAATGGTATGGAGCAGTGAAAAGGAATGTGTCAATATGGCTGAATCTTAGAAACAGAATATTGATTGAAAAAAGCAAGTCTTGGAATAATGCATGCAATATGAATCTGTTTTTATAATGCTGAAAATATACAAAGCATGACTATATATTGTCTAAGAATATACATCACAATGTGACTAAACTATAAAGAAAACTCTGATAATAATAAAACACAGCCTAGGTGCACCCAGTGCACTCATAATGTCCCATTTTATAACATCAATTTTGAATCTAGGAAGTTTGTTTTATTGTCTGTATAACTTTGCTCTTATAAGTACTTACTTAATATTTTACAAAAACAGATCTTAAATGGTAGATCTGATATGTAGACACTGTTTCCGCACTTCAGGTCCAATCTTGTGTCCTCCTAGATGAGTAAGCAGGAAGAAGGTAAAGGACGGCTGTTTGAATTCAGCATCCCTGGAGAGGTCAAAATTAGTGCCTACTACATGCCTCTACCCTGCTGGGCACTTTCAGGCAGAAATAAATCAGGCCCAGTTCTTGCCCTTGTGGCACTTAGTGAAGCCATTCAGGAGACAATATTCACCTCAAGAAATAACTAAGGGCATGGGGCAGATTGTGCGTTCCTCATTCTTTGTCTGGGTTCTTGCAACAATCTCCTGATTAGTAAAGAAAAACCAGTTCCTTCCACTTGTTATTCATCTAACACAGAAAGTGCTTTTTCTAGAGTCTCTGATCATGAGAATTGCGAACACATGGAGTTTTCCATCATGCCCCCTATGCTTGTATTATAATGCCAAGCTCTGTGTCTTAGCCTGCAAGAGCATTCACACTCTGGCTCCTACGCCACCAGGCTTGGCTCTCTCCAGCTCTACCAAACACCCACCCTGGCACCCTGCCTCAGACCATTTGTTCCTGCTTGCAAATCCTTATATTTGGCAGGCTTGCTTTTTCCGCTGGGTCTTTGCACATGCTTCTCCCTCTAGATTGAGGCACTATTCCTATTAGCTATCTAATGAGCAATGCTTAGCTCCTTACACTCAGTGTAAAAAATCTTTCCTTAACTGGGGTTATTACTCCTCACTTGCACACTTAAAGACCCCTATACTTTCCTCTATCAACACATGCACTCCACAATGAACAGTGATAATCTGTTTGTTTCTGAATTCCTGATAACTCCGTGAGATCCTTGAGGTATATGAATCTCAGGGTATTATATAAGAGATAATATTAGAACAAGTAAAAGCAATTTGCCATGAGGCAGTATTTCCAAATAAAACATGACTGATTCATCTAAGTATTATAAGGTTTTTACAGGGTAGGATTGATGCCTTCTTAGAGGAAGTAAGATTTGAACTGGTCTTTGAAGGGTAGACTTGGATCAGCAGGAAAAAAAATATTCTCAGTGGAGAACCATGAAGAGAAGCACAAAAGCCCACAAGGAAGAATTTGTAAGTTTTTTTGGAAACAAGGAAAGCACAAGATTGACTAAGTAGGAAGTTTGTATTACAGTATTGTGAAAAATAAACTTGAAAAGGAAAATTGGACTAAGGTAGGACAATAGTTGGAGATCAATCTTACATAAAATGGGAAGGACTGGGAAGGACTGAGATCATCAGAGTGATTTGATGAAACTCTGGTCAACACTGAGTTAACCAGAGCAAAATTGAAACTGGAAATGCCAAATCTAAGATTGTCTTTCTGTCTCTGATTACAAATACATAGTAAGTCCAAAACAGTACCTGCCTTTGTCTTCCTCTAGGAGGATGTTTGGCAAATTAGCAGCAATAGGAGAGACTGACTCATTCCAATTATTCTTCTGAAAATGAAAGACATAAAGGAAGTAAATCCACTTAAGAGCTCAGGGAAATTGTGAAGTGCCTGTCAGATTACAATAATTATATGGCAGCCTTTTGTGAGCTGTGATGGAGGACAGTCTAGGTAAGGGGGAAAAAAAGCAAAGTAAAATGTTTTCCTCCGTTAGCAGTTTCTAGAAACAGACTGTGTGATTGTGGTGTTTATGTGCTCCACATGAGTTTCCATAATGGAAGAAATGTTCTCAGAAAAGGAAACCTTCCCAAGGACAAGCTGGAGAACATGACCTGCCTCATCCCAACACTCCATCCTCCCAAGTCCTCTCAGTACTCCAAGTACTAAGTACAAGTAAACCAAGTCTAAATAAACTAAGTCTAAGTAAATCAAGTAAGTAACTACATCTAAGTAAATCAAGTCCAAGATTTATTTGGGAGCTGGGAGTGTGGGTTTCTGCATGCAGGGCAATACTCTTGAGAACTTATGAGACCCAGGCAATAACAAACTACTCTGACTCCAAGGCAGAGATCAAGATATCATTTTAATTACTGAAATTAGATTGATGTTGGAGAATGTAGCTTAGGCAGGCTCTTACTATAATAATGAGCTACTGAACACCATAGAAAACCCTGAGACCTTCTGGACTGGAAATTTATAGCATGGGGAAGAAGAGTAGAATGCATATTTTCAGAAAGTCATGAGTTTCCAACGAGAAAAAGGAACAGAGAGAGTTAGCTTCTCATTCCCATTTTTTTTCTACTTCACAGTTGAGTAAAGTCACTCATCCTCCCTGGGGGATATATGATTAAAGGAAGGGAGAGAGGTTGGGAGAGTTAGAATTCAGAGACCTCTCCAAAGAGAAGATAATATGACTATAAAGGTGTGAGCCTAGCTAACAAACTTCTGAAATTTCTGTGTTCTCTATGCAGCTGGAGGAAGCCATTTTAATATCTGGAAGACCAAAGCCAGTGTCTTTGTGAGTGTCACTGAATTTGATTAAGGAGGCAAAAAAGATTCAGAGGGGTCAGCGTAGTCAACTGTATATTAGGGGAGGTCAGGAAAAGTTTCATAAAAGCGAAGACATTTGGTGTTAAAGCCTAAATTAGTAAAGCGAACATTTTGAACAGAATGTACAAAAACATGGGTTTTAAAATGACATGCCATGTCTGGAAAATTCCAAGTATCCTATGTAAATCCTATGTAAACCAATTATCTTATGTAGTGAGTGAAAAAATGTTGAGACTGCTAAAGTTCACAGGTGGGCCCAGCCTTGTGGGGGCCTTTGTTTAATGAGATAATCCGTTCTGTTAAAACTGGAGAAGCCCCTGAAGGGGGTTAAAAGTCATTTGCTCCCTGAGGTTCTCTGACACTTCCGTGAGACCTTGAACCCTGATCTTTTGTTTGTTTCCATCTTTAGCACAGCTCAGCTTCCACTCTGACCATCACTGTAAAGCAGTTTATTTCAATTTCGCTTTCCAGGTCTTATTCAATGGTACCCAATAAATTATTATATAATTTAATTGAATTGTCTGACCTTTCACTAAAAATCAAGTGAGTTTGGGGAAGGCATGAGGATGCTACAAACATGACCCTTACTTTCAAAGATCCTGCCTTCTACTGTGTATGAAGACAGGGAGCTACAAAAACAGGTCTGGAGCAAGTCAGAGATGGGGCCCTAAAAGAGGAGTAAATGAGGGGCTTTTGGAGCACAGAGAAGGAAATACTAAATATTTGCCAGAAGAGGTGGAGTTACGGAGGGCTGCACAGAGGAGATAACCATAGGCATAACAGAACAGGGGTAGTTTCATGACAGCTGTTGTCCTGTTAATCTTTACCTTCATTTATGGATACTTCAACTTTGCTTGGCAAATGCTTATGATACACTGGAACTCATCCATAGCTAATGGTATACATGGGGAGTGATGAAAGGTTGGAGATGACAGCTGTGGAGAGACGGGACACAGGGACGCAAACACAAGTGATTTATTTCTGAGGTCAAATTGAGGAAAGAGTTGCAATTGGAAGGTGAGGGAGGAAGAAGAGCAAGGAAATGTTGCTGGAGCTTCTGACTCTGGTGACCGTGTGGAGATTATCGAATCTCTTAGGATAACGACTTGCAGCCACCTTAAGCACGCTGTTCATCCTCTGAGGGTAACTCTGTGAAAAACTTGGAAATAAAACAAAACTATTACTGGGTGAATTCAGTGGGAAAGTAGGGATTCTTGTCTTGGCTGCTGATTTTATTCAGTCTTTGTGCTTTTCCACATCTTTGTCTCTTTTTTCAGTGTCTTAAATTACAGATACCTAGTGCAAATGATTCCATTTATAGATACACAAAAACATTTTGTCTACCAATAAAGACAATTGATTTATCCTTTCATTCCCTTGGAAAGTTCAGTTTTTATCCATTTTAAAGTATATTTTAGCTTTCCTGTGTATGTGTACATGCACACATACATGTGTAGACATATAAATACGTATATACATATTTGAATTCTCCTTTGAATCAGTTGCAACGTCTTACTGGTCATCTCATTAGTGAGTTAAGTAAAATCTTTGATTCATGCTAAGTTTATTCTTATGTGAGAGTCATGATTTTACCCTTAAAAATTACTCTTTAACTGTCCTCTTTAAATTGAACCTATTTGCATGTGGGTTCAAGGATCTAGATCCTTTCTTCTAACCCTCACATTTCCAATGACAGGAGAAAAGCTCCCTAGTTCCCTAGTTCATAATCCAAATCCAAATTTGTGCTGGCTAATCCAGAAATCTGTCAGGCAAGTAACTGGTCATTTCTTTCTTCTTGGAGAAGTGTCTAAGGTAGGTGACTATTTCTTACTCTGTTCTCCCCAAGGAGGAACATGTGTGTAAGGCGGTGGCCTGAGATACATCTTCTTGTCTTGCCTCTAGCTTTTTAAATGTCAGTTGCTTATTTTAGACAAATAATATGCTCTGGCTGACTTCTGATGTGCTCACATCTCATACTCTGTCCAAAAATGTATTAGTTATGCCTAAAGGAAAAGAAATTTCAAAACCAATGCAATGGCTCACTGGGGAAGGAGTCTTAAGTAGAAGTTTTACCTTCATAAAAAATAAAATCCAGAAGGCAGCTCAATGGGTAGAAAAAAATCTTAGTTGAGGGCATTCAATATTCCCATCCGATACTCCATCCTGTAGTAGATTCAACTGTCTTCCCCTCAGTTGCCCTGCACAACCTGTACATATCCCTGTCCTAAGGGCTATAAGGCTTGATTGTATTTATTTCTTAATGAGTGTGTCTCTCTTGCTAAAATGTGAGGCTCTTTAAAGCAGGAGGCTAATTTGATCTTTCTGCAATGTCATTCAAAAATTTGGAACACAGTAGCTTTCTAATATGTATTTCTGCCTCTCTGGACAGCTCTTACAATTTAAAAAGCCCTTTCATAGTTTTCAAAAGAAGGTATACAAATGGGCAACAAGCCTATGAGGAAATTCTCAACATCTGAAGTCATTAGAGAAATGTATGTTAAAACCACAATGAGATACCATGTTATACCAGTCAGACTACCAGTTGTACCAGTCAGAAGGACTATTATTAAAAATTCAAAAAAGTAACCGATGTTGGGGAAGATGCAGAGAAAATGGAATGCTTCTAAACTGTTGGTGGGAATATAAATTTGTAGAACGTCTATGGAAAACAGTATGGAGATCTCACAAAGAACAAAAAATAGAACTACCACTTGATCCAGCAATTCTAATACTGGCTGTATACACCCCCCAGAAAGAAATTATTATATCAAAAAGATTCTTGCACTCATGTGTTTATTGCAGCACTATTCACAATAGAAAAGATATACATTCAAATTAAGTGAACATCAATGGAGGATTAGATAGAGAAAATGTGATATAGATATATGTACATATCACACACACGCACACACACACGCACACACAGACACACACACTGTGGAATACTACTCAATCACGAAAATAATGAAGTCATGCATTTTGTAGCAACATGGATGGAACTGGAGATCATTATCTTAAGTAAAATAACTCAGAAACGGAAAGTCAAGTACTGAATGTTCTCATTTATAGGTCAGCGCTAAATAATGTGTACTCCTGGAATCTCAGAAGGCTAGGAGGGTGGGCGCAGGGTGAGGGATGAGAAATGACCTATTGAATGTAATGACACCAGTTGGGTGATGCTTATACTAAGAGCTCAGACTTCATCACCACACAATATATCAATGTAACAAAACTGCACTCCGGACCCTCTAAATCTACAAAAATAAATAAATAAGTGTAAAATAAAAACAGCAAAGACCTTTTATGTTTAGAGCCAGAATCTACCTCTTCGTCATTTCCACCCTTATGCACAGGAGTGTTCTTTGGAGTTATACAGATCAAATTTATTATTCTCTCAACGTCATGGAGACAAGGCACACACATAAGCTGCTAAAAGAGAAGGGAGTTAGAACAGTGGTCTTCAACCATTTTGGCACCAGAGACCAACTTTGTGAAAGACTATTTTTTCCATGGACTGGAGAGGGGATGGCTTTGGGATGATTCAAGTGCATTTCATTTATTGTGCACTTCATTTCCATTATTATTACACTGTAATATATAAATATAGAATGAAATAGTTTAACAGTACCTAATATAGAATCTGTGGGAGCTTGTTTACTTGCAACTAGATGGTCCTATCTGGGGGTGATGGGAGACAGGGACAAATCATCAGGCATTAGATTCTCATAAGGAGCATGCAACATAGGTCCCTCACGTGCACAGATCACAATAGGGCTCGTGCTCCTATGAGAATCTAATGCCTCTGCTGATCTGACAAGAAGCGGAGCTAGGTGGTTATGCAACAAAGGGGGAGTGGCTGTAAGTAAAGATGAAGCTTCGCTTACCCACTGCTTACCTTCTGATGAGCAGACCACTTCCTAACAGACAATGGAATGGTCCATGGCCCAGGGGTTGGGAACCCCTGAGTTAGAATAATGGAAGCTACTAAATTAGTTTTTCCATAAATCCTCCAAGAATCATAGTGATAGAAAGAAGAATAAGTAAAACCACTTTAGACCATGCCTGCAGCATGACTGTAGGATAGAGAATATTAAAGCTTCCATTTATATTTTAGTTGGGAAATAAACTTCTGAAAGTTACAGATGGCCTCAGGAGCCCAAGCCAGAGCTGAGCGTCATATAGGAATGCATAGAAGAAAGAAACCTAGCAGGATCCTGGATGTGACAGAACCAGACAGCATCAACAAGTGTTTACAATCAGAAAAAGGCCCCACTTTACATGATGACAGATGTAAAGACTGCAAATCGGAGTTTCTGAGGCGTTAAGAACTCTAGAATCTCAGTGTCTAGATGGAAGGGACAGAAGTGTTCAAGGCACTGTTCTAAATACTCTGCATCATCCTAGTAAGTTGAAAAAGTTCAAGGAACTCATGGAGAGGTCTAAAAATATGGTAGAGAGAATGTGCTGTGGGCACACGGGAAAAGTCACTGTCTTCTTGGGGCTATACAAGAAGAGGGCTTTGAGCGAGGTCTGGAAGGAGGCACAGGACCACCTACTCACCAGGAGGGGGGCCCAGTCATGCATATTCCCTCATGGACTCTCAACCCAGTGCCTGGGCACTACCTTGGTCACTTAGGACATCTTCAGATCCTCTTTAGCCCAGGGACACCTGTCACTGTTAGTACTCTCCGCAAGAATCTGTCCTCATGCCTTGGGTTAACTGTTGTTCTTGAATTTTGGAGGTTTTAGCTTGCTGCAAATATAATGTTGCTAAAAAAAATATGGTACAAACAAGTCAACATTTTAGACAAATCATAGAAGCCCACAGATTTTAGATTTTTGGTGCTCAAAAAGAAGTAAGGGCCCAACTTTAGAGTAAGCTATCAAGCAAAGAGAGTAAAAAGGCTCTTTTAGCTTTCCAGCTTGTGTTGTACTTTTCAGGTGTCTTTTCTCTACTGGGACCCACTCGGTACTTGTGCTAACATGTTATTTTTGAATATTGTTAAAGAAATATGCAAAGTATCCTTTGCTCAGGGAATAACTGTGGGAAACAAACATTTATAGAGGTAATGCACAGAGTCTGGCATTGTGGTAGGTGCTTTGTGTACATTTCATCAGATATTCCCTAGTTGAGTGTCGTGGATCCTGGAATACCAGGAAGTAGTTGCAGGTGTGTTGAGATATTTATGCCCTTCATGTCTGACATGGTTGAAAAGGGCCTAGGGCAGCCAGACAGAGCCCCCAGGCCAGATAAATCAGGCTACAGAGAGCCTGCATTTTCTGTGTGCCATGTACAACATGAAAACATCTGGGAAGCATGGCCTTGTTAATATCAGTTGTTTCTCATTGTAAACCATAAGTTAAGTTATCACTTTCACTATTTTAGATATAAAGAAACTGAGGCTCAGGGGAGTGAATAAATTTGTGTCCAATCCCATAGACAATGAGTAGCAGAACCAAGGTTGCAGTTGGGCTCACTGGTATCAGGGTTGACCTTTCTCTCTGCACCCTCTTCAGTTCATGGATAGCCTCAGCTCCATGGCTCAGCACATCTCTGCATTACGTTTGCAGACCCACAGAGGGCAAGCACTCAGATTTGGAAGCTGAAGTAACACATGAGCTGGAAAGATCTCCAGATAGCATAAAGTTCTAGAACTTTCTTTTTTTTTCTGAGATGGAGTTCTGCTCTGTCATCCAGACTCTGAAATGTAGTAGTGTGATCTAGGCTTACCGCAACCTCCACCACCCTGGTTCAAGCAATTTCCCTGCCTCAGCCTCCTGAGTAGTTAGGATTACAAGCACATGCCACCACGCCTGGCTAATTTTTTTTTGTTTTTAGTAGAGATGGGGTTTCACCATGTTGGCCAGACTGGCCTTGAACACCTGACAGCAGTCAGTCTGCCTGCCTGGGACTCCCAAAGTGCTGGGATTACGGGTGTGAGCCACCACGCCTGGCTAAGTTCTGGAACTTTCTACCGGACAATACAGTTTGAAAGCAGCACACTACAGGGAAGAGATTGGAGAAGTGGTATGGATTCAAATCATGAATGTCTTGAACATTCATGGTTTTGGAGGCTGGCGATGAGGCATAGAAAATGGAGGAGCCATTAAAAATATTTTTTCCTTTAATTTCCCCTTTATTTCTTACTGCTTGTGTAGCTCAAAAGTAATTAGAGATCCCCTATTTCTAGGTGGATATGGAGTCACTTCCATGGGAACGTCCAGGCTATATGAGCTCAGTGGGTGTCCCTGTTTAATGCCAAAACCTCAGTTCCTCCAGGGCATCCTCAGAGATGTTCCACTGTTGTAGGAAATTAGGTCAGTCTGCATCCTCAGTAGCTGGACCAGGGCCCATCCTGCTACCGTTGCCTGTCCCTAAGCTACTGCTTTCTGCTTCACTGAGGCTGCTGCCTGTGACACTGGTTGCTCTAGGCTGGGAGGTGGGCCTAATGAAGCTGTGTCTGAGCTACTGCTTCTTAATCCTGATCCAGCTGATTCCCCTGTTGTCACTTGCCTCTGTGCTTTCCTGGTAGCCTTCTGACCACTTTTATTCCCCAATGTCTTCCCACTCCAGACCACTGCCTGCTGCTTTCTTGGACTGCTTTCATCTTTGGCTTATGGCTGTAAGTAGTACCTTCACCCACTTGCTTGGGTTCATGCCATCAATACAGCTGCTGTCGCTATTGGTTCCTGGCAGAGCAAGGAACCACTCTTCTTTTCTACTTTTCTTTACTACTTTAGGTTCTCTACTTTACTTTAGGTGCTTACTCTTTTCGATTTTAGGTTCTTGCCATCTAGGAAGATTGCCCAGCTGTCAGTGTTGGTTCAAGCTGTTCAGATGTTTTCTCAGGTAACACCCACCATGTGGCACTATTGCTACCCTCCAATCTTAAGGCCTTGTCACCAAGCCTGGCTCATTACAGCAGACTTCTTCTTCCCTCAGGGTAAATTCTCCCCATAAGAATCCCTATTTCTTCTTGATATGTCACTCCACTGGGTTACTCCTACCCAATTTACCAGATGTGCTTGTAGCTATGTTGGCACCCGAATCTTGGCACTGTTAGTTCTTTTCCAAGGCGGCTATTCAGCATCCACATCAACAGTGATTAACAGGAGTGGGGAAGTCATGTGACTCATATGCATATTTCCTCTTATTTTAAAACATATCATTTTTATTGTAGAGATTTTATCAAATTCAGTAAAAAAATAAGATGATAAATATCACTAGTAATTTTTCCACCCATACATAAATAAAGTTAATGTTTGCTCAATGTCATTTATATTTATTACATTCCCTGTACCTGGCATTGTGCTAAGCACAGCAATAAAAACAAAACAAAATACCCTCTGCCAACACTTACAGGAGTATACCACGTATACTATCATGGAGCCTCTGCTCTCCTTCATGTTACTATTTCATAAAGCCTATTTTTTTTAATCCTTTACTGAAGATGACAGAGTCTTCTGACATTTTTCTCCTGGTTTCTGAATTAAACCACATTCAGACACATGCCTTTCTCAGAATTTTCCAGGTGTCTTTCATTCCCCTGCATTGTAGCATTTTTCTCCTGTACTCCATTTTTCTCCTCTCTTTATTTGTTCTCAGACGGTGACTCAGCTAACTGTCATCCTCAGTATTTGTCAACAAATAGGATGAATGGACTGCCTTCGGCTCTCTTCTGCCCACTTATGTGCTGTTAGAGCCTTTCCCTTGTGTTTGCTCTTAGGGGAGATGACACCTCACCCCCCACACTCCAGGACTCATTTTCCAGTCATTACTAGCTTAGTGCCCTGTGCTTTGTGGAGTTGGCAGCCTTCCCTAACCCCAGTGACTGGTGCACTGCCCTCTTGAATTATTGGAAAATGCAGGTGTGGGGGAACACATCTCAATCATACCGTTTCCAGGCTGTCTCTTTCCAGTCTCCATGAAAGATTTTCTTTGTGGAGCCTATTCCTCCCCGTATGCAAAGTGCCCCAGCTAGTAGCCCTGTGATCCAAAAGTTGCAGCAAACAAATGTGGAAAGGATAACAGAGGCTGCTGCCTCATGAATCAGCACCCAAGGGGCAGATAGGAAGCTGCTCAGCTCTCAGATTGGTTTGGCCAGTAGAGAACCTTTGAATTTGGGGCTAGATATTGAGAGAAGTAAAAGTGATTTTCTTTCTTTAGATATTGTCTGTTTCATAAAAGAAAGTCCGGGTTCTTCCCTAACTGATTCTAAACTTATTAGAGTTCGTAGAAATTTCTCCCGTGTCTATTATTAGGTTGTCAGTCCATCTGTCTGTCCTAACAGTCTCTGCTGTCAATTTCAGTTTCTTCTTTCCTTTCCCTTTATTCATATTTTGATTGGAAGTTAGGAGGGACCTTCTTATTTCACTGAAGGCACTGGACTAATCTTCACAACAATCATGATAGTTGCATTATTGAACACCTATGTACCTGATACTTTTCTTGCTGCTTTATGTAGGTTATTGCTTTGATTCCAACCCTATGAGGTAGCTGTTATTATTTCCATCTTACAGATAAAGAATATAAGGTGAAGAGGTTATTTAAAAATTTGCTCAAAGGACACTGAACTTGAAAGGTGCACAGCCTAGCTTCAAACCTAGAGCTCTCTTACAGTAAAGCCCTTGACGTTTCCCCAGTCTCTTAACATCTTTAAGGTTAATTATCGTATTGTGTTATTTTGTAACACTTGTCTAAAAATGAATCATATGCCAAACTTCCATCGATATCTGCAATTGCTCTACTGCAGGTAAAGGATGAAAACAGTCTGGTACTTTAGTGTGATTCAGCGTCTTCCCTCCCTCCCGCTGCTCTCTTTTCTTTCCTTCCTTTTTTCATTCTTCCTTTCCTCTCTCTCTCTCCCTTCCTCCCTTCTTCTCCCTCTCCCTTTTTTCCTTCTTCTTTCCCTTCTTTTCCCTCCCTCCCTTCCTTTCTTCCTTCCTTCTTTCTTTTTGTTTATTTTTCCTTTCTTTCACTCTCTAACCCTGCTTCATCCTTTTCCTCCAGACTCTCGTGCTACAATGAGCTCCAGACCCAATAATGTCTGCTTTTTACATGCATTACATGTATAGAATTCCTAGCACAGTAGGGTTGATTGGAAATAAGTGAGACTGAAAACATTGAAGTGAAAGTGGCTTCTCTGCCATCTCAAAATGGAGTGTAGACTTATTCACAATCAGGAATAATTAACTGATGGCATTTTCATGTGTTGATGAGGAGAGAGAGACAAGTTACCTCCAAGAGTAAGCCAGACCCCAACAAAACTTTTAAACACAGTAGCTGAGCTCTCTGGTGGGGCTGGTCGGTGCCCTACGATAGCAACGGTGGAATGTATGCCACACTCGGGATGAACCTTTAGGCCACTCCTATCTCTCAAGGCGAAATGAAATCCATTCCCCCAGCAATGGCCCTGACAGGTGAACTGAGAAGGTGTGAGATTACTCAGACTCTAGTCCTTCCTTCCATATTTTAAAGTGTGATTGGTAAAGCCCACAAACTTAAATCACAAATATACAAACCACCCATCTGCTTCATGACCTCATTAAAATTGTGCTTTTATTAGTAATTTTACTCATATTCAAGCATATAAATAGCATTGCCTGTTTTGGACTACAGCCTGGCTTTAAATTAAATATTTTAGATCCAATGATGAAGCTTATCTTTGCACTTGAGCAAGTAATGTCGGACAAAGAAAAATTGTTTACTGCTTTGTACATAATTTTTTTTCCTCAAGTGGGCCTTTACATTTGTTCAAGTTCTTAGTATTTACACATTTGGAGTGTGGTCAGCGCCACAAGTTTTCCCATTTCTGCATTAATATATCCATATGATTCACTTCATCTGGATTGTCTACATGCACAAATACATGGGTAGATAGATTATCATATTAGATATTCATAAAATTTGGTCCACAACCCATCACTATGTGATGAATGTCCACTGCTTGCCTTGGCTGAGCAGAGTGGAGTCTGTCTACACATTAATTTATAGTGACAACTCACAAGAGTTCCCTTAGTGAATCTGTCATTTATCTTCCCAATAAGCAAATCAGGTTGACAGACCTGATAGCTGAAATGTATAACAATATCTGCCAAAAATCTGAAGTTACTGCCCTCAAATAGACTTTGCAGAAACACAAAGGCATTTAATCCTAGTGGCCACTAGGAGAATAAGGGTTTTAGACAGTGTCTCAGACAGAAGCTCTGTGCTTCATGGATGAGCTTAGAGATAACACAGCCTGTGACATATAAATGCTACCAATATCATAAGGAATAAAACTTTCTTCCCTTTTTAAATAGCTTTGTTTAGACATGATTCACATACCATAAAATTTATTAACTTAAAGTATACAGTATGGTGGTTTTAGAGTACTTAAGGAGTTAAGTATCCACAATTACTATCTAATTTTTTGTTCATTATGTTTTGTGTTTTGAACATTGTTTAGTGATTCTTAGGATTTCCTATATATGAAAACCGGTCATACAAAAATAGAGAAAATTTTGTTGCTTTCTTTCAAATCTGGATGGCCTTTTTCTTCTTTTCCTGTTTAATTTCCCTGGTTAAAATTTCCAGTGCCATATTGATTAGAAGTGGTGAGTGTAGTAATGCTAATCTTGCTTTGCATTTAGAGGAAAAGAATTGCCTTTTCTCATTAAGGATGATTTTATCTGTGGGTTTTTCATAGATACCCTTTATCAGGTTAAGAAATTTCACTTTGATTCCTAGTTTGCTAAATGCTTTTATCACAAAAGAGTGTTGGAATTTGTCAAATTATTTTCTGCATTCATCAAGATGACCAGATGACCGTATGACTTTTATGCTTTATTCTAGTGGAAGAGTATTACATTAATTAATTTTTTAATGTTAACTGTATTTCTGGGATAAATCCTCTTTGGTCATGATTTTATAATCTTTTCTATATGCTTCTGGATTTCAACCTGTTAGCATTACTTGAATATTTCTCTGTCTACTATATATTTATAAGAGGTATTGGTTCACAGTTTTCTTGGGATGTCTTCATCAGCTTGTGGCATCAGCTATACCGGCCTCTTAGAATGTTTAGGAAGTGTCACTTCCTCCTATTTTTTTTGGAAGAGTTTGTGAAGGGTTAGTGTTAGTTCTTTAAACATTTGACAGAATTATCTAGTAAAGCCACCTGGTCCTAGGCTTTTCTTTGTGGAAAATATTTTGATTACTAATTTAATGTCTTTACTCCTTGTAGGTATATCCAGAATATCTATTCCTTTTAAATTTAGTTGCAGTAGTTTTTGTATTTCTAGAATTAATTTTTTAAAAAATCTGTTATATAATTGGTTGACACACGGTTGCTCATAGTGTTTTCTTATTTTTTTTTCCTGTAAGGTTTGTAGTAGTGTTCCCTCTTTTATTCATTATTTTTGTAACTAAAGTGTTCTATCACCTTTTACTGATCAGTCTAGCTAAAAATTTTTATTTTGCAACTCAAAAAAACTTGATTTTATTGATTTTTTCTATTGATTTCTATTATCAATACATTGATCCATTTATTTATAATAGGTTGATTCATTTATTTCCACTCTATTATTTCTTCTACTTGTTTTGAATGTAATTTTTTTTCTAGTTTCTTACATTGGATGATTATGTTATAGATATGTGATTTTTTTCAGTTTTTAATACAAGGATCTAAAAGTATAAATTTCCCTCTGAACACTGCTTTAACTGCATCTTGTACATTTTGATATATTGTTGGTGTCCTTTTTTTAAATCATTAAAATGATTTTCTAATTTTCCTTATGAATAATTCTTTGACCATTGTTTTATTAGCAGCTTGTTTGATTTCTAAATATCTGTGAATTTTCCAAATTTTCTTTGCCATTTATTTTTGTTATTGTCTTTTATTATTATTATTATTATACTTTAAGTTCTGGGATAAATGTGGAGGGCATGCAGGTTTGTTACATAGGTATACATATGCCACGGTGGTTTGCAGCACCCGTCAACCCATCATCTACATTAGGTCTTTCTCCTAATGCTGTCCCTTGCCTAGGCCCCCACTTCCCTGACAGGCCCTGGTGTGTGATGTTCCCTCCCTGTGTCCATGTGTGTTCTCATTGTTCCGCTCTCACTTATGAGTGAGAACATGCAGTGTTTGGTTTTCTGTTCCTGTGTTAGTTTGCTGAGAATGATGGTTTCCAGCTTCATCCACGTCCTTGCAAAGGACATGAACTTGTCATTTATTTTTAATTTAATTTCATTGTGATTAGAGAACATACTTTGTATGATGTCAACACTTTTTCAATGTATTGAGGCTTGTTTTATGGCCTAGCATAAGGTCTATTCTGCAAAATAGCTTATGGGCCCTGGAGAACAGTATATATTTTACTGCTTAGATGGAGAGTCTATTAGATCTTGTTGGTTTATACTGTTGTTCAAATTATCTGTATCTTATTTTGCTTCTTTCACATTGTTGTATACATCATTAAAGGAGGATATTATAAGTTTCCAACCCTTATTATTGAATTTTCGATTTCTCCTTTCAATTCTGTTAGTTTTTTTTTTTTTCATGTATTCTTTATTTCTGCTCTCAGGTACACATGGAAACTCTCCAGTGGGTTTTTGTTTATTTATTTTTCCACAAAATACCCTATGATCTAGTTATCAGAGGAGATCGTAGTTTAGAAGACAAAATAAGAGATAAAGTGTTTCACTGAAATCATACTCTGTGTCAGACACTATGTTTAAATATTTGTACATACATTTTCTTAGTAAATGCTATAGAAAATCCTTTGCTGTCAGTGTTATTGCCTCATTTCAAATGACAATATGAAGTTTTTTAGTAGGTAGTAAAATCATACAACTAGTAATTGGTAAATTAGGGATTTAAATTCTATTTATTTAACTTTTAATATCTGAGTTTTTTCTAACACAACTGGCTGCCTCATAGCCTGAAGAATAAAAACTAAAAAAAAAGAAAAAAAAATCGCTAGCATATTGACAAATACAGAACATGATAAAAAAGCAAACAATATTGTAATACTTTGTCTAACCAATACGTTGTTGATAAGCTCCCAGAGCCAAAAAATGATTTCACATCATCTTTTGCCACTAGCACTACTAAACCACAAGTCTGAGCAAATGAGAACCTGCCAATTATTCATAGTATTCAAAGCACAGTATTCTCATTAACTTCATATAACTGTTATAAAACAATACAAGGACACAGTGGCCTGGTGAAAACAAGAGATTTTGGATCAACCAAATTTGTATTAGAATTTTAACTCTTGCTATTAGCTCTACAATCTTGAGCAAGTTCAATACTACTTTAAGCTTCAAATTTCTCCTCAGTGAAATGGAGAAAAGTATAACTAAATCTTTGCTGAGGGAATTAATGTAAATCTTCTATAATACAACCATAATAATTACAGGAGTTAGATATGGTATAAATTTACAGAACCTTTTAAAAATGACCAGTTAAAACTTTTTAAAGCTCTTGCTTTATCTAATTGATATGTATCGATCCAGTTTGCTAAATTAGCTTTCATATTTTTATCAGTTAATCCATTTATTTTTGTAAGTGCACATTGATTTATTCAAGAACTGTTGAGTAAAATCTTCATAGAAGTTGTATAGTTTACTTTTGTTTCTTGGCTATTTTTCTCTTTTAAAATTATCCATTTAATTAATTTCTGCACTTTTTATTTCCTTCCCTTCTACTTACTTTTGCTTTTCCTTTCTTTTCTTTTTCTACTTTCTTAAAATGCAATCTGAGATACTGATTTCATATGTTTCCTCATTTCTTTAAATTTGTTTATTTTTAATTTTTGTGGGCACATAGTACATGTATATATTTAGGGTTACAGGAGATATTTTGATACAGGGAGAGATGGCATAGTTTGCGTTTGAAGTGAATTCATTAGATATTCATGGAAATAAAATAATATTTCATGTGGGATATAACTCTAGAAAGAGCATGAAACTTGAAGTGGCCTTCAATATTATGAAATATGCAAGAAAGGTTTTAGAAGTTTGAGAATAAAATGTGAGGAACATTATCTGAAATAAGGGCAAATAATTGGCAAGGCTTGACCCTAAAATATATTATCTTCTGTACTTTATGTTCAGGCATACAGGGATCTACTGGGAACATGCACAAAAGATAGTGACCAGGTTAGGCTTGTGTTTTAGAACAGGGGTCCCCAGTTAAGAACCAGGCTGCACAGCAGGAGGGGAGCAGTAGGTGAGGGAAGCATCATCTGCATTTATAGCAGCTCCCCATTACTGGCATTACTATGTTGTGAACTGTGCATGCAAGGGAACTAGGTTGCATGCTCCTTATGAGATTACGAGAATCGAATTCCTGAGGATCTCAGGTGGAGTCCAGGCAGTGATACCTGTGCTGGGGAGCAGCTGCAAATACAGATTAACATTAGCAGAGAGGTTTGACTGCACAGAGACCATACTAAATCAATTGTTTGCAGACCCACATCAAAATTCTATCAATGAGTAGCAAATGACAATTAAACTGCGTCTGGTGGCAGGCTTCATAGTGGCAAGTGAGTTGATGTACTTTAATCGTACAGCTGCATCTGATCGCAGGCTTTAAGTTAGAATTCAACATTTATTTTAGTCCATGCATGGCCTGCCCATTATTTTATTTACCACTTTTATCCATGCCTCTTTCCTGCCCTGGGCACTTGTCTCAGTCACAGTTTTGGTAAGCCCACCAGCTAACCCTAGCCATAATGAGTTAAAAAAAAGAAATCACTGGAGAGCTTCTTTGTAAAACAGAAAAGACCCAGTGATGACACAGCGGGAGACTCTAAGACTGCCAACAAAAGGAAAGCTGCTTGATATGGTTAGACCTTGTGTCCCCACCCAAATATCATCTTGAATCATAATTCCCATAATACCTGTAATCCCCATAACCCCCACAGGTCAAAGAGAGACCAGATGGAGTTAATCGAGTCATGGGGCAGTTTCCCCATGCTGTTCTTGTGATAGTGAATGAGTCCTCATGAAATTTGATGGTTTTATAAGATTCTCCTCCCCCTCTTCATTGGGCACTTCTCCTTTGTGCTTCCTTATGAAGAAGGTGCCTTGTTTCCCCTTTGCCTTGCACCATGATTGTAAGTTTCCTGAGATGTCCCCAGCCATGTGGAACTGTGAGCCATTTAAATCTCTTTCCTTCATATATTACCCAGTCTTGGGAAGTTCTTTATAGCTGTATGACAATGGACTAATATGCTGCATTTAGAAGAAAACACCAAGAGTCCTACTTAAATTATGGGTTTACTGTGACTGGTTATTCACATTCTCCAATCCTGCTTTGTATAATATGTGGTGACTGGCTATGCAACAAAGCCATGAAACCTTTAAAACTGCTTTACCACATGGAAACCCATCACCCTCATTTAAAGATAAGTTTGGAGTTAAAAAAATGTGAATATGAAGAACAGAACCAATTACTGAAGGCCACCACTTCATCAAATGTGTCTGCACTGGATGCCTCATCCTGAGTAGCTAACTGCATTGCTAAAGCTAAGAAGCCCTTTACTATTGGCGAAGAGTTGATTCTGCCTGCTACTAAGGACATTTGTCATAAACTTTTAGAGTGACTGCAGTTCAGAAGGTGGCACGCGTTCCTCTTTGCTAGCACTATAACTAGAAGAATTGATGAAATAGCAGAGGATGTTGAGGCGCAATTGCTAGAGACGATTTATCATGGTATGTACCAGATTGACAAGTCTACTGATGTTGACAACAAGGCAACAGTGTTTGTTTTTGTGTCACATTTTTCAGGAGGATGTGCGTGAGGATATGTTATGTGTACTTTCGTGGCCAACCAACATCACAGCATTGAGTCTTTGAATGATTATATCTCAGGAAAACTGAATTGGTCATTCTGTGCTGGTAAATGCACAAAGTGGCTGCCATGACTGAATAGCATTCTGGTTTCACTACTTGTGTCAAAGGGTTCGCTTCTGAATGTGAGTTTATGTATTGTGTTATACACAGAGAAATGCCAGATAGCTGAAAAATGTCACCTGAACCTAACAATATTTTGCTGAATGTAATTAAAATTAACCAGATTAAAATGCATGCCCTTAACTCACATCTATTTGCGCAACTCTGTAAGGAGATGGATGCAGAGCACATACATCTTCTCTTAGAAGTGAAATGGTTTTCTAAAGGTATTATCACTGGACAGAGAATTTGAGTCATAAGAACTGCTCCAGATATTTCTCTTATAAAAACTGTCACCATTGGCAGCACATTTCAGTGATACAGAATGGGTCACAAAACTTGCTGACTTGTGTGATATATTCAACCTGTTTAACAAATTCAATCTGTCACTGCAAGGAAGAATGACAATTGTGTTCAAATTGGCAGATAAAGTGGCTGCATTAAAAACCAAACTGGAATTATGAGGGCAACAAGTGAACATTGGGATTTTTGACACGTTTCAAACATTAGAAGAGATTTTGAAAGAGACCGAGCCAGGACTTTCTTTCTCCCAGCTGGTGCATGATCGCCAATCTTAGCTTTACAAAAGAATTTGAGTTTTACCTCCCAGCCACAAAAGACCACCAAACTGGGAAGGAATGAATCCCACAATCCATTTGTGAATAAGCCAGGTAAATTGACTTTGTCCATGCTAGAAGAGGATCCACTACTAAAGATAGCAAGTGACAGTGGCCTTAAAAGTATGTTAGAGACAACTTCAACTCTCCATACATTCTGGATTAGCATAAAGGTGGAATATCCTGAAATTGCTACAAAAGCACTGAAAAGCCTGCTTCCATTTCCAACATCCTGTTTGTGAAGTAGGGTTTTCTACAGTGACAGCAACCAAAATGAGATTATGGAGTAGGCTAAATATAAGCAACACATTTTGAGAGTCCCTGTCTCCCATCACCCATTATTATTACAATGTAATAATAGTAGAAATAAAGTGCACATTAAACATAATGTGCTTGAATCATCCTGAAAGCAACCCACCCCCACCCCAGTTCATGGAAAAATTGTCTTCCAAGAAACCAGACCCTGGTGCCAAAAGGGTTGGAGACTGCTGTTTTAGAAAATCAACAGAACACATAGCTATACTCATGGAACTCAAGATAATGAGTGAATTTTTCACAGGAGGAAGGCTGATGAGGAATCACAGTGGCAATGGAACTTGTACTAGGGAAACCACTATTGGGTAAGCCTCCAAATAATGCTTACATAATGGATAAGCACACAACCTAGGAACGACCAATATATTAGGAAAACCAAAACTATGAAAGTGAGCCCACAAACTCAGTACATGAAAAAAATTACCCTTGAAGAAAAAAGGTGATAGATGAATAGGTACATTACAGTGAAACTTAGTAGCATCAGAGAGAATGAGAAACCATAATCCCAAAATACATATAGAAGTTAAAACAAGTAAGAGTGAATTATGACAAAGACCGAATTGGGGACTTTAAAAATAATATATATATATTTGAAATAAAATGAAAAAATAAAAAAATGAGCTTAATTGCATAATGGTAATTAATGAAGAGCAAATTAGTGAACTGAACTACTGAGTTGCATCATCCTTCTAAGATATAACATAAAGAAATAAAGAGATGAAAATAATGACTAATTGTCATTTTAAAATTATATTATGCTTTTCATGTTGTAAACATACTTCTTTTCTATTTTCATATGGTTATATTCATTACTTTTTTATTTTTTAATGGAATATGAGTCACAGGAAAGTCTTCCCCATTCCTGTGCTACACAAGAGTGAATTCGCGTTTTTAAAAGCATTTGCATGGTTTTAATTTTTATGTTTAATCTCTGATCCATGCATGATTTACTTCTTTATGATGTGGGAAACATGGTTATCTAATTTCCCAACATTATTTATTTTTTTCTTTTCGTTCTTTCTCTTTCTTTCTTTCTTATTTTATTTTTATTTTTTAATACAGATTCTTGCTCTGTTATCTAGGCTGGAACACAGTGGCTCCATCTTGGCTCACTTCAGCGTCTGCCTCCTGGGCTCAAGTGATCCTCTCATCTCAGCTTTCCAAGTAGTTAGGACTACAGGCATGTGCCACCACGCATGGCTAATTTTTGTATTTTTTGTAGAGATGGGGTCTCACTATGTTGCCCAGGCTGGTCTCAAACTCCCTATCTCAATGTATCAACTTGCCTTGGTTTCCCAAAGTAATGAGATGAGATGATAGGCATGAACCACCATGTCCAGCCTCTAACATGATGAAAACCTCAATCTTTTTCACACTGATTTGAGATGGTGATTTTATTAATGGTAAATTTAAAAGGAGAAACTAAAAGGCAGTAACATAACAAAGACATACAATTTAGGAAGAAATGCCAAATTGACAGAGCAGACGTCTTGACGGCAACAGAAGATACAGGAAAATAGATAAATAATACTTCTGAACTGCTGAGAGAAATACATTTTGAACTTAGAAAATTTTACCCAGCTAATTAAATACTCAAGAATAAGGGATAAATACACACATAGTTGGACAAATAAAAACACTCACAAATGAAACACATCATAAAAAAGAAAATAAAACTAACAAAGAAAGACAAAAATTCAAGAAAAATGTTAAAGAAAAAAAATCAAGATCAAATGTAGATGACCAGGTGATGGATGCAGTAAACCACCATGGCACATGTATACCTATGTAACAAACCTGCATGTTCTGCACTTGTACCCCAGAACTTAAAGTATAATTTAAAAATAAATAAATAAATGAAATGTTCTATACATTGTCTGTATAGAACAATAACTAAATATAAAAATAAAAAAGAAGGTAGAATTAATACACTAAAAAATGATAACTTGTAGGAGGGATGTGGACAACTATGTTCCATACACTATTGGGGAAAAAGTTAAACTATTAATTAATTTTATACTTTCAAAAGTTGACATGTTGAAATTTTTAAAATACCAAATTTTAAAGAACTAAGTAATAAAAACATGCCAATAGGTGCATAATTTTCAAATCAATAGCTGCAAAAAACCCCACAAAAATATCACTCCAAAACAATACAAAACTTAGGAGAAATAAAAGCAAAAAAAGCAGTAAAAATAGGAAATAGAAGGCAGGAGTTAATAATAATAAAAGGAGAAAATAATACAGTGGTCAACAGTGAAAATATAAAAGTGATTTACAAAACAAAAATATTAGATCTTTTAAAAAGACAGAGAAACAAAGTTCTGTCACAACTGATTTTGAAAAAGAGGTACTAATAAACAATAATGAGTTAAAAAGAAGTGTATACATTTATAAAACTTGAGATTAAAATGATAAAGGAATAAATGATAAAATGAATAATTTTCTTGAACATTTTGTTACCAGTGGTGACTCAGGAAGAGGTAGACAATAGGAATTGACCAGCAAACATTTAACACATCGAAACAATGATAATATCTCTCACCCAGAAAATGAGTTCTATTTTATTTATAACATAATGTTATTAACTCTTCAAAAGAAAAATCTGTAGTTTATATATGCTTTCCCCCAAGAATAGATGTGCTTTATATACGCTTATTATCAATGTCTGACAAGGCAATAAAGCAAAAGGAAAATTATGGGTGAATCATTCTAAAGAGCGTAAATACACTTTGACAGAAAGACCAAATGTATTACAGGAATGTAAAGATTATACAGTTCCACAATATCTGTCAAAAAAAAAAAAAAAGAACACAGGCTCATCTCAATAGATACAGAAAAAATATTTTATAAATGTTTATGTTTAAAAAATGGCTCTGAAAACTAGTTGGATATTCCTGTCATCAGATGAAAGGTGTCCCACAAATTGCACAGAAAAAACTGGTGATAAAATTTTAAAAGCATTTCCATTAACATCATGGGAAATATTTGCCAACATTTGCTGCAGCTTTTCAAGACTGAGAGGTTATAAACACTGATTGTACAGAAGAAATAAGATTAAGGATTAAAGAGAAAGAGCAAAAAATTATTGTTACTTGCCAAATTTCCTACACAGAAAATTCACAATTCTACAGACAAAATGCTACACTTAAATAAGAATCTTCAGCTAGTTTTCTAAATAAAAGATTAATAGCAAAAGTTTATTAGCAACTTTTGCATTTATAATAATTAATGTAAAATACTAAATACCACAATGGCATGAATAATCCTCTTATTAATTAGTTAACAATAAAATTTTAATCTGAAAAATGACTTTCTAAAATTCATACACAAAAATGGGGGAAAATCAGGCTTATTCTAAGACAATTTTCAAAATGAAAAATAATACTGGAAGACTTGTTAGAATAGCATGATACTTATCTTAAAGGGATAGTCCCTAAGACAGTGTGTTTTTGGCACAAGGGTGAACAAATAAACCAAAAGAACAGAACGGATTATCAAAAAACCAACCTACACCTGCATAGGAATTTGATACGTAACAGAGTTTAGTTATGGAAAAGAAAAGTTTTGGGAAGCACAGGTAATTCAATAAATACAAGTTTTGGAACACCAGCATTATCAAAGTCAACTGTAAATTGCCACTTCTCTGAATCTCTAAAATAAGTCATTCTGTATTCATAAATTAATAGCTCATTGTAGTTTTTCACCCATGTCTCTATCATCATTCCAGGAGTTTATTTTCTGATAAACTGGGATGTGTATAGTAAATACACGTCCAAGTGGATATGGCATGTGAAAGGGTTTTAAAGTCAGAATATGTGCTTAATTTTTTGTCCTGTTTCTCACAATTTCCCTGGGCCATGGGTTTCTTATTTCAATAATGAGAACATAAATATTCTCCTTCTGTATCGATAGATGTGAAGTAAAAATGATCAAATGAATGTGAAAATATTCTGTAAATAGTAAACTCTACACGTGTTAATTCTTTGTTGCTATATTCTTTTCAGAGCCTAGGATATAGCAGATGCCAAGCGTGATGCAGATGTTCCACAAGGCATTTTAAGACTTGGAGAGTACTAAAACCACTCAGAGATACCTCAAGTGAGACACACATCTTTGTTTGCACGCGTGTTCCTCAGGCCAGAATCCACTCTTTTGCATTAGGGGGTGAAATTGACAGAACTGAAACAACCAGTCATCCAGGCTCCCCATATCTTCAGAAATATTTTATTTTCTTCCTCATGACAAAATATACCTGAATAATACAGTCAGGCTGATGAATTTAGGATTAGGCTACTCACAAAGTCAAAGCCTCATAACTGTCTCTAACCAGGACTACTGCAGCAGATTCCTATCTAGGGCAGGTTCTGCTTGGCTCCTAGCCATTAGGCTCTCCCAAGCTCCTTCCCAAGCTTTTCCCAACCTCCAAACCATTTTCAAACCAAATAACTTACCGGTTTTGGCCTCACAATGAAATACGCAACCTAATGCCAAGTCTACACTGTCTAGTCTGTACTTGACCTTGATTACACACTTGGTGAGAGGGCTGTGACCTTATTCAAGATTCACTTTGTGCCAGGTCTGATGAGGCGCCAAAATCTTCTGTAATTGTGGAAGATGAGTATGAGGGAATGTGACACTGTTGGGACTGCCTCTCCTCCTGGAACGCCACCGTCTCTCTTTTTCCTGCAAGTAAGAGGCTCTATTTCCCTTCATGGAGTTTTAAACCTCCCTAACTGGCTTGTCAAAACCCCCAGACTTTATCTGTTTTCTCTCACACATGTTTTGAAATGGCCCTTTTCTCTTTCTTTATAATGTTAGGAGTTTGGGTACAGGCTACAACATTAATAAATAAAGTGAGCATTTGGCTCAGCCACCAAAGCTGCAAATCAGATCAACTGTTTTGTGCCACATATGCCTCCACCTTGACGGCCACAGACACTTATGGTTCAGGGCACCTCTCCTTATTCTTTTCCCTCCCAGCTTGGGCACTGAGGCATGCCAGCAGCAGGCAAAAGCTGAGCCCAACAGCAATAAAGGGGACAGGAGAAAGCAGCAGAAGTAGCTGTGACCCCCACCGGGCCAACAGACAGGTTCTTCTTTCCTGCCACACCCATGAAACCTTCTCTCCCCTGGCCAAGGTATTCAACTCTGTTCAGGGGAAAAATATAAGGATTAGGGGTGTTCAGTTGCACTAAACAAGGGGTTCTTCCCTGAGAATTTGCCCCTTTTTGCTCCTTAAATTGTGTTTGTCTTTTTTTCCTCTTCTAAGTGAGAGGGCTCCCCTGTCCCCCACTCTGTTTCTAATAAAGAAGTTAATGGAAGAATGGCCCCCTCTGGCTGGCAACTGCAAATTTGGCAGGGCACATTTGGCACTAAACAGATACAAACAGCCTCTAAAATGTCCTTTCAGTCCCAAACTCGACTCCAAGCTTCAGGCAGAAGCCCTAGAAAGAAAACACAGATCTGAGAGTTCCAAAGCCAGGCAACAGGCACAGTGTAAATGGGCAGGACCAATTCCTGCCAACAGCACCCCACCCCACAAAAGGAGGCCATGCTTCATGGCATAAAGAGGCCCAGGCAGGGAACTCAAGGTTTGCTGACAGCAGGGAGAAATGGAGGCATGGGTGAAGGCAGTTAATTCCTATTCTCCAGATTCTCCCTGCTTCATTGGTGCATACCGCAATGGTACCTCTGGCTGGCTCAGGAATAAGGGGTGGAGAGTGAAAGGAGGATGCTTGTTTCTGTCTCCATCACACCCTGAGTTTTCACTGAAAGAAGGAAGGGAATGAAAGAGGGATGCCTCTATTCCCTGTCTTTCAGAATGCACAACCAGCTCTCTTCACCACCTCCAGCTTATACTCCTCTGGACTGTATCCTGAACCACTGAGACTGCTTTGACCCTGAGAATCTGGAGGAATGGCACCTCATAGCCTCTGCACAAAGGTTTGGCCAAATTATGATTTACATGAAAAACTGGTTTGGCCCCAGGAAGGAACCTTTCATTTCGATACCATTTGGCAGTTGGAACTTTTCTGTAGAGGTGAGGACAGATGGTCTGAGGCCCCATATGTGCATGCTTTCAATACCGTGCAAGGCAATCCAGACCTTGTCAACAGTGTAGGATTAATCCAGCCCTCCTGTTTGCCATCTCAGGGAAGGCTGCAAGTGGCAAATCCAGGGAAGTAAAGATATGAGTCCCAGAGGCACCCCCAAAAGAAGCCAGCTCCTTCCAGCCTGCTTCTCTGGGTCCACCCCACCCTCCCTATGCAGCTTCAGCCTCTCACTTGCCCCCTCCTAGAAATTGTCACCCTAAACAAGTGCCAGTCTTACTCTTGCCTCTCCAACAGATTCCCAGTGAATTTGGGCCCAGTAAGGCTCAGATCCTCTTTTCCCTACAGGACTTAAAGCAAATTAAGGGAGATCTTGGCAGTTTTCTCAGAAATTGTCACACTAAACAAGCGCCAGTCTTACTCTTGCCTCTCCAACAGATTCCCAGTGAATTTGGGCCCAGTAAGGTCCAGGTCCTCTTTTCCCTACAGGACTTAAAGCAAATTAAGGGAGATCTTGGCAGTTTTCTGATGACCCTGATAGATATATATAGTTTCCAGAATTGTACTTAAACATTTGAACTCTCCTAGAGAGATATTATGTTATTTTGAATCAGACCCTGATGGATACTGATAAGCTGGTTGCTCTGCAAGCATCAGAGAGATTTGGGGATGAGCTTTGTATCACATATAGCATCAGGGAAGGGGGGAAGTATTATCCAACTGGAAGAGAAGCAATACCAGTGAATGACCCTAAATGGGATCCTTTCAGGTGTGCATAATAGAGGGCTTATGTGGGACTAAGATCAAGCCCCTCAATTATATCAAGTTGTCCGTGATTAACCAGAGATTTGATGAAAATCCCACTGCCTTCCCAGCAAGGCTAAGAAAGTCCTTGGTAAAGCATACCTCTTTATTTCCTGATTCAGTCGAGGGACAGCTAATCCTAAAGGACAAATTTATTATTCGGGCTTCCCCTGATATCAGAAGAAAGTTGCAGAAACAGGCCCTGGGACCAGAAAATACATTAAAGGACCTCCAGAAAGTGACTACCTAGGTCCTTTATAATAGAGACAGGGAAGCCCAGGAAAGAGAGAGGAGATACAGGTATTCCCAGGGTGCACATCTCAACTGCTAAAGATATGGCAAGAACAGTTATCTTTCTTATAAAAGTTTATCCACTCCCATACAAGGTTTCATTTCTTTCCCCAGGGTGAAAAAACTCGGAGTACAATGTTGTTAGTATATTTTACTTCTTGTCTCCATAATCTTTGGCACTAAATTCTTTCCTTGTATAATACACATGTTTAACCCATGCATACTTAACCTTATAAAACATTTTTTCTCTTATACCTAGAAACTACCAAACTCCAAATGATCAGGCAACCAGAGCCTTAGACGATGGCTCCCCTTCTTGGATAGACCTCTAGGAGGAATCTAACTGCTATTTCCCCCAAAACAACACCCCCGCTGTCAGCAGAAAGCAACTAATATTGGTCATCTTCCATATTCTAATGGCAGTTTCTTCAGAGGGGGAAAATGATATGGGAGTGCTGGGAAGAGAAGAGCATGGTCCTATCAAAAAATACAGAGGAGGGGGAAGGGAGGTGCTGGGTAGAGGAGGGCATGGTCCCTGGGTACAGTTCCCTCCCCACTGACCTAAGTGAGGACAGGCACTCCTGCTTTCTCTCCCAAATGTTGCATTTTCCAAGACCACCCTGGCCCGCCATGCCCTCATCCTAGACCTATACAAACCTGAAACCCTAGTGGGTAGACAAACAGGCAGCCAGGCATCGAGAGGAGTACATCAGCGGAAGACATAAGCAGCTGGTTGTCGAGAGGAGCATGCTGGCAGAAGGGCACGCTGATGGATGCTGGCATTCTAGCAGGCCATTGACCAACAGGATGAGGCGGAGTTTGGCTGGGACAGTAGGAGGAGAGCTGGGGCTGCTGAGCAGCTCAAATCCATGGAAAAACCATCTCCCTCCTAGCTCTCCCACTGGCTGAAAGCTACTTCTACTCAATAATACTTTGCAAGCCCATGTGTGATCCAATTCTTCCAGTACAACAAGGCAAGAATCAGGGATACAGAAAGCCCTCTGTCCTTGTGACAAGGTAGTGGGCCTAATGGAGCTGGTTAACACAAGCAGCCTGTAGTGTTCTTTAACACAGTCCCACTGAAGCTTCAAGAGCTGTAAACATTCACCCCTAGACACTGTCATGGGGCTGGAGTCCCACAGTCTGCCTATCTATGTGCTCCCCTAGATGTTTGAGCATTGAGGCACTGAAGAGGCAAGCCACACCCATACCATGTGCTCTGTGAGCAGGAAAAGGGAGCCTTTCCTATTTCAATACATTCAATTTCCACCAAAATTCAGTAACAAGCCAAGAGCTATCTCTCAAAAGGAGAATAGTTATCTGCAGAAGACGTCAGAGCCTTGTTCCAAAATCCTAGAGGCCTCTGCTATGATTCACCTACGGAGGCCTGCCAAAGGCTCTAAACAGCATGCCTATCTGCCATTAACACCTCAAGCACCATTGGATCTGCTGGGTCATATGACCCAAGTGTCAGAGCAGCTTGCACAGCCGCCTGGACTTATTGCAGAGCCTTCTCCTGTTCTCGTCCCCACTCAAAACTGGCAGCCTTTTGGGTCACTCAATAAATGGGCTACAGTAACATACTCAAAGGAGGAATGTGTTGCCTCCACAATACAAGTAAGCCCACTAGGTGTTGTGCCTCTTTCTTGGTTGTAGAAGGGGCCCAAATGCAGCAACTTATCCTTTATCTTAGAAAGGCTATCTTGACAGGTCCTACACCAATGAAGCCCTAAAAATTTTACTGAGATAGAAGGTCCCTGAGTTTTAGTTGGATTTATTTCCCATCCTCTGGCATGCACATGTCTCACCAAGAAGCCCAGTGTGTTTGCCACTTCTTGGTCACTGGACCTAATCAGCATAATGTCATCAATGTGTAATGGACCAGTGTGATATCTTGCAGAAGCAAAAAGTGATCAAGTTCTCTCAGAATAAAATTATGACACAAAGCCACAAAGTTGATATACTCCTGAGGTAGGAAAGTAAAGGTATATTGTTGGCCTTGACAGCTGAAGGCAGATTGCTTCTGGTGGGCCTTATAAACAGGAATGGAGAAAAAGGCATTTGCCAAGTTACTAGCTGCATACCAGGTACCACATGTGTTAATTTGCTCAAGCAATGAAACCACATCTGGTACAGCAGCTGCAATTGGAGTCACCATTTGATTAAGCTTAGGATAATCCATTGTCATTTTCTAAGATCCATTTGTCTTCTGCACAGGCCAAATAGGAGAGCTGAACAGGGATGTGGTAGGAATCTTAACCCCTGTGTCTTTCAAGTCCTTTATGGTGGTGCTAATCTCCACAATCCCTCCAGGGGGGTTACTATTTTTCTAGGTAGAGGTAGGCAGCTCTCATGGCTTCCATTTGGCCTCTCCCACCATAATCATCCTCACCCTACCAGTCAGGGAGCTGATGTGGGAGCTCTGCCAGCTGCCAAGTATTTCTATGCCCATTATACATTCTGTCACTGGGGAAATTACCACAAGATAAGTCTGGGGACCCACTGTAAGTTGGACCTTAGCTAAAACACTATTAGTTACCTGGACTCCATAAGCTTCTATTTTAACTAGAGCACAACAATGATGTTTTGGGTTCCCTGGAATCAGTTTCAGCTCAGACCAGCATCCAGAAGTTGCTGAAATGTTTGACCATTTCTCTTTTCCCAATGCACTGTTACCCTGGTAAAAGGCCTAGGGTCTCCTTGGGAAAGATGGGAGAAAGATTAACTTCATAAATTGTCGGTATTATAGGGGGTTCCTTCCTTAAGGAAACCTGGTCTTCCCTTCATTCAAAGGGTTCTGGAATTGTAAACTTGCTTAAGTCTGGAAATTGGTTGAAGGGCTGTGATTCTGTTTTAATAACCCATGTTGGTGTTTTGTCCATTGGTCGTAGAAGTTTTCTGCTTATATAAATTAAGTAGAAATGCAGTAGGCTTCCTATCAATTTCACTTCTGGGAACACAGTGATTAGTTAGCTAATGCCAGAGGTCTACACAAGCCAGGTTATTCTAATTGCCACTTTGCCTCTGCTGTCCATTACAGTAGCTATGCCCACCTTGCCTTTCATGGTTGAGTGCTGCCATTTGGCCTTTACCATCTCAGAATCCAATTATTTCCATTGTATTTAAAATTTATCATTGAGTGACTATGGTTTCCACTGTTAGATTTGACATACAGAAAAGAGCAACTACAGGGCTCTTCGAAGATGCAGTTACTGTGCTCACAAACCTGTTTCACAAGACATTGGTCAAGGGTATATCTTCTGGACCCTCCTAGCTGGGACGAGTAGGTCTAAAGTGACTAATCCACTCCACCATCCCAATCTCCCTAACCCTTTGAATCCCTTCCTCTACATTAAACCAAGGGAGATAAGGCATTTTCAGCTCTCTCACAGTGGGCCATCTTTTAATCCATATTTCAGCTAACCAAGCAAATAAACTATTGGAACTATTTTTTAACTCCCTGAGCTGTAACACTAAATGCAAAGTCCCTTCTTAGTGGGCCCAAATCAATAAATTCAGTCTGATTCAACTTTATGTTTTTTTCCACCATTATCTTTAATATCCATTCCCATGTCTGTTCTTCAGATCTGTTTATATTAATCAGAAAACTCAAACAGTTCTTTTCGAGTGTAGTGCACCTCCTTATGGTCACACTCTCAACCTCACCTCTAGGAGCCCACTGGTACTCTAGTTACAGGTCTTTTAGCAAACAGGGGTGTTGGGGGTGGATCCTGAGAAGAATAAATATTATCTTGCCTGGCAACTGCCTCAGGGGAGGCCATCATTGTTGTCTCAGGAAGCTCAGGATTTATCTCCTCAGGCAAAGGTAGAAAGGTTGTTGGCAGCATAGAATGGGAAGGGGATGTTGCCATTACTGAGGGTGGGGAAGCTGTTTCTTCTGACAAAAAAGCTTCAAAAGAATTTATAAACTCAGCATCTCCAGATTCATGAGTGTCCTCTCACATGTCCCCATTCCAAGTTGCAAGGTCCCATTCTCTTCCAATTAATGCCCTCATTTTAACAATAGACACCTGGGGAGGCTGTGCATGCACCTTTCCTTGCAGGTCAGCCACTCACATGACTAGAGTTTGTGTGTGTTTCTCCACAATTACAGCTTTTCTCTACAGGAGATAAGACTGACTCAGGGTGATCTTAGCAGATTTGAGGCTCAGTATCCTCTTCTGAAGCTGGGAGATATAATCCTTGACTTCATCATTTTCTTTCATCACTTTGTCCACTGAACTTAGGAGCAACCAACCAGCTTCATTATATTCCTTGGTTCTCCACTCCCTCAAGGGTATTATGTATAGAGTCACTAAACTCCTTGCCTCTGATGAGCAATGAATCAGGAGTGTCAAATGCATTTATTTTTCATAATTCTCTGAAGAGTTCATACCAAAGACTACCAATGTTCTTCAGACTATTAGAATCCTTAGTATTTTTGGGTCTACTCATATTAAGCAATCAACTCCAGAGACCCCAAAACCAAAGAAAGAACTCTGTCTTTAATATTCTGTTCTTCTAGAACCACTCCTGGTACCAAAATCTGTATTAGTCAGGGTTATTAAGAGGAACAGGACTAATGGAAAGAGGAGTTCATTAAATTTTAACTCACCGAATCACAAGGTCCCACAATAGGCCATCTGCAAGCTGAGGAGCAAGGATAGCCAGCCTGAGTTCCAAAACTGAAGAAGTTGGAGTCTGATATTCGAGGACAGAAAACATCCAGCATAGGAGAAAGATATAGACTGAGAGGCTTCATGAGCTTCTCTTTCCACATTTTTCTGCCTGCTTATATTCTAGCCATGCTAGCAGCTGATTAGATTGTGCCAACCCATATTAAGAGTAGGTCTGCCTTCCCTAGTCCAGTGACTCAAATGATAATCTGTTTTAACAACACCCTTACAGACAAATCCAGGATCAATAATTTGTATCTTTTTTAATCCAATCAACTTGACATTCAGTGTTAACCATCACACAGGCCCTCCCTTTTGGTGATTTTGTGGTAACAAACATTTATCTGCAGAAATGAAATGTCAGAAGCAGCAGTCTTCAGTTATTTCTATTTCATGGGTGAATACTTTTCTATGTTATCATCTAGCAGAGAGGCCAATTTGCTTCTTGGTTTAATCAACTTTTTAAAAATATAATTCTTTTTTTTCTCCTGCCATTTAAGCCTTTATAACACCATCTTAGAAATAATTCCTTATTTCCCTGGCCCATATATGCTCCCCTCCCAGGTACATTTGCAAAGGACACATTGTTGAGTTTACCTGTTGACATTAGACAATGGATGAACTAGAAGTAGATTTTGAAACCACAGAAACCTTATCTTCCTACAACCAACTGTCTTCTGCATTGTATATAAATGGGGTCTGAGTTGGGATATTTCAAAAGGGCATTCTGGGAGCATTTTACAAAATATGACCATTATTTTTAATTGTCAACATGAGCAATTTCATCCCATTATTGTTTTTCTTGCACAGCTGATCATACCTTTAGTGTCATTTGAATTTTCAAAATAATAAAACCCATACATTAAATAAGCATCAACATCCTACCTATATTGACAAAGATTGTAACTCATCTCCCCATTATGGCTGAAGCAATATTCCCATTCTCCTTACTTTTGGTAATCCATATCTATCTTATGCCTTATGTTAGATTATTCTGAGAGGAAGAAAAGAGAAGAAAGAGAGAAGGAGGAAGAAGAAAAGAAATAAGGAAGGGAGGGAGAATGAAGGAAAGTGTTTCCCCATTCATGATATTATTATCTCTAAAATTCACTAGTTGATTATCTAATATTTGTAAAATTACCTTCCAGGTGGAAGAAATTATCTGAATAAGACTCACATAGAGGAAAGTCAAAGGAAGTGTGATTAGGTGTCTATTAGATTCTTGGTACAATTTACCCTATTAATATGTGAGCTGAGCTATCTGTACATGTGGCATTGAAATGCACAGATACAGGTGGTTTGGTCCAATTTGTTGATGTGTACACAAAGGTATCAAGAAAGTCCCCTTATTTGTGCACACATACATAAGAAGCTTCTCTTGGGTCCTGAGGAAATAGCCAGCTGTCGATTGTGACCATCTCTTACCAGGGCTGGGGAATTCATTGTCAGCACTTGCAATGAGGTGTAAAACAAAGAAAAATTACAAAAAGCATCCTGTGAAAGGGCAACCTGGGCAGATATGAGCACAGCAGTTCCCACTGCATCAGGAAGTAGCCGCAGTTCTTCATTCCACCCTAGGGGCACCTCAAACATTTTACAACTGAGAAAGTCTCTTACGCTTTTATTCCTAACATGTTTACCCTTTCACCCATTTATAACTTCCTAATCTTAGGCTCACTATTGGGTTTAGTTTGTCTACTCTGAAGAATAATGTACCTGTATTAAGGACAGGGATTTTATAAACACTACTAAAATTTTAAGGGCAGGGAAGAAGATACAATGAAGATTAGGTTATTTATTGCCAAACTACCAAAATTATTATATGTTGTTTCTGTAGGCATCTACATGTATCTCCTCAGAGGTTAAGATGGGGCTCAGTCCCGTCAAGGGAATATCAGTGCACAAGTGACTAAGCCTGGGAGGAGGGTGTTTACCAGAAGACTCTAGGTCTAGAAAGGTCATGATGATACTGAGCATAGTTACATTTGCTTTTTTGGGACAATGTTACTTTAAAGTTGTACTACCCTGTAGCTGCTGCATGAAGAAAGTTGGCAGTCAGCTAATGGTAATCCTGGAATCATAATTCTAAGTTGTTCAGTGTCTGAGAAGCTCACAGTAAAACTTCTAGGAGCAAAGAGAAATTGTAAGATGTCATGAGACATGAGATATGTGGGGATGTTGTCTTGCTCAAAAACACTGCTCCTTATCATTGTGTCACCCCTGGTCTCTAGGGAGGGTTGAGATACTTGGCTCTTAGTTTGGTATCTCTTTATGTAGGACTGACAATAAATTTCTACCAGGAGGTCTGGTGAGATAGAGGCCCTGGTAAAGGATGGGAAACGTGAGCCAGTCCCTCAAAATCTGAATGGCCACATTCCACTCAGCCTCCAACGGGAGATTTGTCCTACTGGAATAATAACAATAGGTGATTTGTCCTATTAGAATAAAAAGGTTTAGCTTGGCAACTTGGTTTCCTAGTTTGAGGCTCATTAGATAAACAAATGTACAGTAGATGGAAGAGTGTGTAAAGATGGGGTTACACTGGAGTATAAAACCTTCAGGAGCATGGGTGATATTGTATGTACACCAAGTTCTTATACCTGGCACAGTGCATGCCATGATTCATGCTGGGCTGCCAACATGTGCTTGTTTCATTAAATTAAACTAATAGCAGATTACTTGTTAGAGAGCTCCCAGATGGACAGCAATAATGAAGAAGGAAATCACTGAAATGATTAGTCACTGGCCCTGGAAATAGGACATTTATTGATATAAAGTAAAATAGATCTGGACCATAATACAAAAAATAAATGGCTCATGGCTCAGTTTTGATTACTTTGAAACCCGTCTCTAGAGAAACACAAAGTAATAGGAGGGAAAACAGAGAATCAGAAGCTGACCCATGAGGCAGGTATTTATGTGCAAGTGGCTTATTTAGGGGAATAATCATAGGTAGCAAAGATAAAGGAATTAAAAAATGTGGGCGGGAAGGGAGCCCACATAGAGTATGTTAACGGGTAGACTGTCTCCATGGACCATGGGGTCTCAATCTCTCAGTGCCCACAGAGTCCATCACAGAAATGTTCACCTGTGGGTGAGAAGGTTAACATATTCATCCACCAACTCCTATCTGGCATTTGTTTGTGACATCTCTATAGTTTGTTAACTTCTCTGCATTTTCTGTTTGCCCCACATATGAACCAAACAGAATTCAATGGTCAGGGAGAACTCAGAAGAAAATCCAAGGTACTTGCAGGATAAAAGGAAAGGTGAAGACTGGAAAATATTGACAGCATCTGCTACAGAAGCTCAGGACAATTTTCTAGTCTTGATTCTGTGACTAGAGAGTTGTGAGACCTTGACCAAGTCACACATCCATTTTGAGGCACAGTTCCCCACCAACAGAATGCGAGAAATATATTCCAGCCTCTCACAGCTCATGGTGGCCAAGTCCATCAAGTGAGGTAGAGCATCTGCATTCATGGAAATTGCCATTTTTATTTTCTGAGCCTTAGAAAGCTGTGATGAATTTTCTTGAGCAAAACACCCAATCAAATAAAACTAAGTTGAAACTCATACTTTAAAAGTTGGAAATATACAGCAAATTCACCAGTGGACAGTGGACATAGATGTGGAACAAATTAGATGGCTAGAACAATCATTAAGGAGATTTGACATATGACATAACATATAAAGTAACATATAAAGAGAAAAGAAGGAAGGGGGAGGGGAAAATATTGAGGTAAGGATCATAGAGGCAGTTAAGACAAATAGAGACTGATTCTTGATCTTTACTCAGAGGATATTTCTTGTAGAATAGCCGGCTCTTTTCCCCTCCTGATCATTCTCAAGGTGGTTTATCACTTCATAGTTCCATGAATTCATTGCACAGGACCATCGAATCATAGAACTATTTCTCACTTAAGTTCCCTACAGAAAAATCCCACAGCCACTGCAGTTGGGAAAGCAAAGTATTTAAATTATTTCTTCCAAAGCGAGAATGGAAATAGTCCCAGTGCACCCAGAAACCCTCCAGGAATGTTGAGACAAGGCTAATTAAAAAGATTACGAAGGGGAGTAAAATGTGAGAGACGTGATTCCCCTTCCAGTAAATGCTTCCCTGGGAAAGGCGTTTGTTAACTCCCACTGAAAAATAGGCCCGCTGTCCAAGTCAGCAGTGAATTACAGAAGAAATGGTGCAAAACTTCACAGCCTGGAGAGAAAACCCCAGTTGCCACTGAAATGGAACTGTGAAATGATTCCCATATTTCAATGAGAATTATTTTATCTTTTTGCTAAGTCATTGAAATAAACAATCACATCTCTAAAGTGTAAAAACAGGAAGAAATACTGGGAAGATTTATAATACACATGTTTCTACTCCCTTTAGAAAAATGAAGATAGTAAATATAAGTGCATTTCTGTAACATGCAAAATTAACAAAATAGTGTCAGTATGTGAGATAAAAAACTAATGTCCATAGGTTTAAGTGACTTCCCTATGACCACAAAGCTGAGAAACAGTGATGTTGAAATGGGAACCCTAGCCTTCTGAACTTCAGTTCATGCTTTTAAATCCAAGTCATAGCTATATGAGAAACATCTTAGAAGCCAATTGTGTTATCATAATTCTAAATATGCTTATTTTTTACCTGTATTATTTATTGGAGTTTTAAAAATGATTTTCCCATTTCTGTAATAAAAGTCAAAACATATTTGCTATAATTTTATGTGTGTATTATTTTATAACATGTCATTATCCCACTTACGGATTTGATTTCAGATCCCGATTTTGATATTCATTACCTCTAAGCAACCCTTATGTCACTTCTCAAATATAAGTTGTGAATAATAACATTTGCCTTAGAATGATATTGTGTCTCTAGGGCCTGGTGAGTAGCGTGTGTTCAATAAATGGGAGATGTTATTTTTGTTTCTGTCCCAAAGCATGTGAATATATACTTTGTGCATGTAAACAAAGGTTATTTAAAACAGAATTGCACACACATAAAATGAGAAACTAGAAGAAGGAGATGAGGAGGGTTCTAAGAAGCAGCAGTAACAAGAAACATAATTAACAATTTTTTTTTCAATTGTGTGCAAGCCAGAATAAAAGAAATAACAATGTGGTTCTCATCAACTGGGTAGGGCCTCTGCTCTAGCAACCTGTATTTCTCTTTCTATAACACTCACTTCATTGGATACATATTTTTTCTTTTTGGTGATTTTTTTAGGACTGTGAGCTCTATGAAGTCAAGCACTTTTTTTTCTGTATATCTAGAAGCTAGAATAGAGTTGGGTACAGAGGACTCTCATCATATTTTGACAGCTCAGGTCTTTACTCCTCTCTCTAAATAGTCCCTTGATTTGATTTTGGCAAATAATCCCTCTCTCCTTGTGTGATGTCTCTATGTGCCAAGACTTCACTATGTGGGTCCAAGTGATCAAATGTTTCTCTCTGGCTACAGTGGGGGCAGGCCTAGTGCTTAAATTTGGCCAACCAAATACTCTTGAAAGTTTCAATTCTGAATGAATGTTCAAAATACAAAATAAATATTAGAATGTATTTATTTCACCTTCAATGTCCTGATCAAACTATTGACTGCTATGCTCTCATTGTTGTTTCTCTTTCTAAACTCCCAAATAGGCATTGGTTTCTACCTCTGATAGGGTCTGGATACACTCAATCTGACATTCCAATATACTCAGTGAAAGCTGCCAATACCAGGATGGAGTCATTTACATTAGACCAAAAGCAAACAACATAGAAAAGGTGATATGGTTTGGCTGTGTCCCTACCCAAAATCTCATCTTAAATTGTCATTCCAATTGTAATCCCCACATGTTGGGGAAGGGATCTTGTGGGAGGTGATTAGATCATGATGGTGGTTCCCCCTTGCTGTTGTCATGATAGTGAGTGAGTTCTCATGAGATCTGATGGTTTTATAAGGTTTTATTTCCCCCTTTGTGAAAAAGGACATGCTTGCTTCTCCTTCCACCATAACTGTGAGTTTCCTGAGGCCTCCCCAGCCATACAAAACTGTGAGTCAATTAAACCTCTTTCCTTTATAAATTAGTCTTGGGCATGTCTTTATAGCAGTATGAGAACACACTGATACAGGAAGTCATGAAGGAGAAGATCTCATGCATACATGTCTGAGATAAGCACCATCACAAGGACTGACTAAGCACCCACAAGAAATGTGTGCACTCCTGGCATGCCCTGCTCATTCTGTATGTGTGTCTGACACGGAATTCATCATAAAAAAAATCCTCAAGACTGTGTAGCATTACAGATAAACTGCCCTCGCCAGGGCACCCTGCCTAGAAAACAGCTTTTTCCACCAATGAGTTAACACCAGCTTCTGCAATAGGCCCCTGTGCCCAATGATGTTTGTTTCACAGCAGCTTATATAGAATTCTCCTTTTTGCCTTTAAAAGTTTCCCTTTCTCCAAGCGTCTCCAGATTTGACTGTGATTCGTCATAGCATGTGTATCACAGATTATAAACCCATGGTTACTCCTGAATAAGTTTATTTCCTTAGAAAGCCACTCCCTCTCTTGTTGTTTTATTAGGTTGATCTAATTTGGTGTCATAAGTGGGAACCGAATCAAGATACCACTTCCTTTCACATTTGGAAGGAATGGATAACTCCTGGAATCATGAGCTACCAATTCTCAGAATAATTCTCATGAAAGACTCACTGGAGCCCTTTGTATTACTTCCTTCACATATTGCCTTTTCTGCAAGTTCTCATTGCCAAAATAGTCACTTATGTCAAACTCCAAACAAAGTGAGACTGAGAGGTCATAAAGAAGAGGATAGGATCTCATTAAATACATGTGTCCAAGATAAGTACTATCAAAAGGACTTTCTAAAACCACCCCCCGCCACACACACACATACACAAAATCTGCATGACCTACGTGTCCTGTATATCTTACTTGTCCTAGTCATGTCCATAAGAAGATTATCATGAAAATTCCTCAAGACTATATTTCAGATAAGCTGTCCTCGCAAAAATATTTGCTTGATAACTGTTTCCACCTATGAGTTAACATCAACTTCTACAACAGACCCCTGTAACCAATAATGTTTGTTTCAAAACTTACAGAGACTTCCATTTTTCCCTTTTAAAAGTCTTCTTTACTCAACCTCTCAAAATAGGCCTATGATTTGTCATAACATACATATTCTAGGTTTTAATCCTCTACTTATTCCCAAACAAATTCATGTCTTTAAAGAGGCAGTCTCTCTGTTGTTATATCAAGTTAAAAATTCCATTTGCTTAATTGGGCCAGATTTGGTTCCTATTGCTTGTAAATGATAAATTCAAAACAAGAAGATGTAAATGTTTGAGTTTCACTGAATTTATAAATATCACGTATCAGTTTATAAGAAAATAATTTTTTTTCTAGCTTAAATTCTACAATAAATTTACTCTGAGTTTGTGTATATAATAGATAAGAATCATCACAAACACTTAGTGGTAGATGGTAGAAGTTTTTCTATATACTTATTTTTTATATCAAAGCCTCAATAAAACTTGAGGGTGCAATGTTGAGTCAGAACTCATTGGGGATATTTTGTTGAAGAAGTTATTTTAATAAAATATAGATTAATCAGCTGAGTAACAACTGGACTATTTCAGTCAGTGAGCTAGAAGACACCACAGAGCTGTTTATAATAATCGTTTCCTGTGATGAATCTTCCAAAGTTTAATCATGCTTTTAACTATATTGAATTTTAAGGCTAAAATCACATATTTAGCATATACTCAGTATAAAGAAAATATTATTTATTTATTCATTTCAATCTGCCTATTTTTATAGGCATCAATTTTTTTTTTTTTACTGGGTACTCTCAGACTTAAATACTAATCTATAGCTCAACTTATGGCTATAGTTTATAGTTCTCAAAAAAGGGAAAAAGGAGAACATTATGCTCATCCTGTTTCTTTTAATCATTCTACCAATTATGCTGTTTGGCAAACAATGGTTAATATTTTGAAAAGGTACAGGGTATAGAAAATACCACACTTTTCCAAACAGAATTCTATTTTAAGACAAACCAAAACCTCATTGCTTCAGCCAAAGGTAAAGACAATGATTTCAGTACAAACTTATATTGTAATTTGGATGAATTTAAAATACAGAATAAAATAGAATGTCTTCAATATAATGAGTGGATATGTTTTAAGAAATATGCAAATCAAACCAAAGCATCACTTTGGCATTAACGGCAGGGCTATAACAGAATCTGGCTGAAATTTTTAAAGTATTTAATGCTCAGGGGATATATTTTGATAACTTTCAATCAAACCATAATCTCTAAAAAGAACACCAGATTAATAACTAAGATATTCTATTTACAGTCTAGGATTTCTCATGGATTATCTATATGATCATGGGCTTCAGATGTCTCATCTACAAAATGGGAAGGTTGTGTTACTGATTTCTAGCTTTCTTGATCATAGAGAATTATAAAATATGCCAGAGGCTACACAAGACCACACTGCTTCTGAAAGTTTAGTTTCATGAACATCATTGAAACATGAAATGTGATCAACATAGTCATAAATTATCAGTATACAAAGCAGTTTTTAGGAAGATTGCATAATTCAGGGGAAAATGCTGCCAAATAACAATTATTGTAGAGAGAGTTCTAACTGCATACATAGAGGTTAGGATGTGTGTAGCACTGAAGAAGTTTGCTTACCTAGGCTAGATGCTTAAAGAATGACTACTGGAAGAGATAATTCCTGCAGTGAGGTTTAAAGTATGAAATATTAATAAGGTGAAGAGAAGGGACTGGAGCACACCAAGCAGAAGGAACAGCTTGAGAAATATACAAAGTGTGAAAAATCATGCTGTGTTCAGGAAATGAGAAGAAGCCCAGCACTTCAGAGTGCAAAATGCAAGGCTAAAAGTGGTGATAGATTATGCTGCTGAGAGATAGGTGGCTTTAGAGCAATGTAATATTTTCTATTTACAAGGCAATGGGAAGAAATTAAAGGAATTTCAACATGACAGTAAAATGGTTGATCTGTGTTTTAGGTAAACTCTAATGCTCATGTAGAGAATAAAGTTGAAGGTATCTACACTAATAGAAAGACAGTATAGAAGGCCTGATGCAAAGCCTGAACCGGGAAATAAGTAGTGAGAAGAATGATTTAAAGAGGTTCGTTTCTAAAAGTTAGAGACGCTTTTTCAAGATTTGCACTGTCAGCAGTCTGAACAGAATTAATAAATACATGGGGATAGATGGGCATTCCTAAATGAAGGAATCAGAACTATGAACCAAGAGCAGAACTCCTAAAATTGAGTGGTGGATGGAGGAACTGGTACCCAGAAAAAGGTATTAAAAGGAATAGACAGACCTCTAAAGTTCTCTCTTCTGCTTGTTCAGTTATATTGCTGAGACTTTCCAGAATATTTTGCACTTCTCTAAGTGCATCCATTATTTCCTGAAGTTGTGATTGTTTCTTATTTATGCTAATTCACTGAAGATTTCTCCCCTCATTTCTTGTATCATTTTTTTTCTTCCTTAAATTGGACTTCAGCTTTCTCTGGTGCCTCCTTGATTAGCTTAATAATCAACCTTCTGAATTTTTTTTCAGGCAAATAAGAGTTTTCTTTTTGGTTTGGATCCAATGCTGGTATGCTAGTGTGATTGGGGGTTGTTAAAGAACCTTGTTTTGTCATAGAACCAGAATTGTTTTCCTGGTTACTTCTCATTTGTGTAGGCTATGTCAGAGGGAAGATCTGGGGCTCAAGGCTGCTGTTCAGACTTTTTTTTTCCTGCAGGGTGTTCCCTTGATGTAATACTCTTCCGTTTTTCCTAGGGATGTGGCTTCCTGAGAACCGAGTTGTAGTGATTATTATTTCTCTTCTGGATCTAGTCATCCAGCAGGGATACCAGGCTCTGGGAGAGAGTAGGGTCATAGATCCAGAAGGTAAAGTTTCCAAAAAGGTAGAAGTGGCAAATAGTGTGAAATTCAGCCAGACTGATGGCTCAAATACGTTGCTTATTCAGACTTGGCTGTAGAAATAGTAATTGGTGTCAGAGAAAGAGCTGTTGCAAGAACAAGGCAGAATAGAATAGAGATGCCTCTGATTACAAAAATAAAGGAGCACAAAAAGGAAGAAATTGTAACTTGACACAAATAAACTGATAAATTTTGATCCTGTGGACATTATTAAAAATAAAAAAAGAAGAGACAAAAAAGAAAGTTGACAATTTTTGAAGATAGGCAAAGACTATCCAACACATGAAGAGCAGCAGTTCCTGAGAAAGAAATGGTGCAATGACAACAAAAGTATGAAACATGCTATTGTTAAAGAAAACTTCCCGAAAATAGTGAGAGGTTTGTGATTACATTGAAGGAGTACACTGTGGAGCCATGTTGGAGTACTACGTACCAGAGTAGCCCTCCTAGAAAATAATTGGGGGAAAAATAAAGCAGCTCTTTTCAGATATTAGACAGTAGGTGGTACAGGCATGTGACCCCTAATTAGGGAAATCAATGAAGCTAGCCTGAAATCACCCCAGGTTATTTCCGGGAGGCACTTATTGGACTGTGGTATAAGAAGGGGAACCCCAACAAGAAAAGAATGGTTTTGCTGAATTGAATAAACAAGGAATTAGGTTTCAGTGAAGTCTGAAGGGCATGCAATTTTTAGGGAAGGGTACATGAGAGAAAAAGAAAAATTCAAAAAATATTTCTAAAAACTAGCATGGGACTTTCCTTGAGTTTTTGACTGGCTCCTAAGCTTTGTTTAGAGTTAGACACCAGGAGACAAGGAAAAGGACAACTATCAGGGAAATAACAACTGCTGAAAACCAGTAAGCTGAACAAAACTGGAGCTAACACTGAGCTAGGAGATGTTCAACTTTCAATCTACCAGAATAGAAAGGCAAGCTGAATACCAGGAATGCTCATTATAAACCTCAGAAAGATTACATTTTATTAACCATCGAGGTTGAAATAAACTAAATCTATGCGAAACCACCTTTATACAGCTTAAAACCAAGTCTCAAAAAAAATCAAGTTGGTCCTACAATAAATTAACTGCATGAAAAAATAAACTTTAAATTCCATTAAGGCAGCGCAGCAATATCTAGACACTCAATAGCAAAACATTCACAACATCCAGTGCCATATCCAAAATTATACAATTATCTAAATAAATACGGGAAAAAATGCTCCATTGATTCATCCTTGACACAAACTTTCTGCTAAGTGGGAATAGAAGCATACTTCCTCAACCTAATAAAGACAGTAGAATAAAAAAAAATTACAGCTAAAATCATCATTAATGATGAAAAATCAAATGCTTTCAGTAAATAATTGAGAAGACAAGAATTTTCTTCTGTCACCACTTCTGTTAACATTATACTTGAGATTCTAACAAGTGCAATAAGGCAAACACAAACAAAAAGAATTCAGATGAAAAAGAAATAAGTAAAAGTTTTCCCTCTCTCTTATTTATCATGAAAGACAGAGCATAACATAAATTGGAAAATAACCAAGAACCCACACTAGGACGCAGTCTACCAAATTTGCTGAATTAAAAAACAAAACAAAACAACAATAACAAAAAACAGTCTGGGCCTGGAGGCTTACACCTGTAATCCCAGCACTTTGGGAGGCTGAGGCGGGAGGATCGTGAGATCTGGACTTCGAGTCCAGCCTGACCAAGATGGTGAAACCCATCTGTACTAAAAAAAAAAATACAAAAATTCGCCAGCCATGCTGGCATGCACCTGTAATTCCAGCTACTCAGGAGACCGAGGCAGGAGAACTGCTTGAACCCAGGAGGTAGGGATTGGAGTGAGTGAAGTTCGCGCCACTGCACTCTAGCCTGGGCGACAGAGCAAGACTCTGCCTCAGTAAAAAATAATAATAATAATAAATTATTAGATTTTAAACAGGGATGAAAAACCCCTTAGCATCTAGAAGATATAAGAAATATCAAATTATAGTATTTAAGAATGCACATTTGTATGGTATATAGCCACATGGTAGTTGTTTTCCTGTGCCTGACTTATTTTACTTTGGATAATGTTCTCTGGTTTCATCCACGGTGCTGCAAATGACCAATTTTCCTTCTTTTAAAGGGATTAATAGTATTCTACTGTATTTTATAACACATTTTCTTTATCCATCTGTCTGTTTATGGACATTTAGACCGATTCTGTAACTTGAGATGTTTTATATTTTGAACCCATATTATTTGGTCTATTTTTTCTAAACCATAATATATGATTTTTTTTTGGTTTTCTTTTTCCCCCATTTATTTATTTTATTGCATTTTAGGTTTGGGGGTACATGTGAAGAACATGCAAAATTGTTGCATAGGTACACACGTGGCAGTGTGATTTGCTGCCTTCCTCCCCATCACCTACATCTGGCATTTCTCCCCTTGCTATCTCTCCCCAGCTCCCCACCCCCCACCGTCTCTCCCCTATTTCCCCCCAACTGACCCCAGTGTGTAGTGCTCCCCTCCCTGTGTCCATGTGTTCTCATTGTTCAACACCCACCTATGAGTGAGAACATGCGGTGTTTGATCTTCTGCTCTTCTGTCAGTTTGCTGAGAATGATGGTTTCCAGGTTCATCCATGTCCCTACAAAGGACCCAAACTCATTGTTTTTGATGGCTGCATAATATTCCATGATGTATATGTGCCACATTTTCCCTATCCAGTCTATCATCGATGGGCATTTGGGTTGGTTCCAGGGATGTTTTTAACACCTTCATTCAATGTTGACATATTTTGAGCACCTTACTTACTTGCAATTAGAATCTTTGGTATAAAGATATAAAAATGAGTAAATATGGTATTTTTCAAAAAAGCTCACTATATAACGATGAAGGCAAGCTATTGAACAAATAATCCAATTCATATGGCAGAACAAGTTTGATATGTTTAACTACATTAGTTGAAAAATACACAAACATTACATAAACAAAAAAAGGCAGATGACCACCTAAAAAACATTACTTGTAACCTCATTACAAAGATTAATTTTCTTGGCTGAGCATAGTGGCTCCTGCCTGTTATCCCAGTGTTTTGGGAGGCCAAGGCAGGAGGATTACTTGAGTCCAGGAGAACAAGACCAGCCTGGGCAACATAGTGAGAACTTTTCTCTAAAAAAAAAAAAAAAAAAGAAAAGAAAAGAACGGAAAATAAATTTAAAAGTTATCTCAACATGGTGCTGCACGCCTCTAGCCTTAGTTGTTGCAGAGGCTTGTTGGGAGGATTGATTGATCCCAGGAGTTCAAGGTTACAGTGACCTATCAGCCAGCCTGGATGACAGAGTGATACCCTGTCTCAAAAAAAATTGATTTATTTTCTTAATATATAGAGAGGTCTTTCAAATCAATAAGAAAAAGACCATCAATATAATAGAAGGGTAGGCAAAGGACCTATATAGTTGTATATTATTTTGTATATTATATATTTTATATAAATATAACAATATAAATCATGAAAAACTTATGAAATATGATTGTCCTTGCTCATATAGTCATCCAAATTTAAGCAATACAGTATATGAAGTGCAACATGGCAATGCAAATAGCAAGTATGTGTTTGGGGACAGCTTGGAAAGTTTCCACTGATTAAGTGATATTTGAAGTGTTCAAAGATAAAGAGGAGCTCACCAGGGAGATACATTCTACACAGTGAAAATAGTTTGAATATATGCTGTGTTTAGAAAAGGTAAAAATGTTAAGTATTATTGGGATACAGGGTGTATAGGCTGGCACAGTAGAATATGCAGCTGCTAAGATTTATTGCAGTTGAAAGGGAATGTATTGTTTGTTATGCTGTGCAGTTTGGGAGTGCCCCTGATAGAAGACAGGGAACTTCAAGGGATTTTGAGAGTGACTCAATCAGATGTTATATTATAAAGCTAACAGTACTATGAAAAATAAACTAGATGGACATTTAGGAAATTCTTATAAAGATTCAAATGAGACATCATGGAGCTTTAAACTCCAGAAGTGGCAGGGAGAATGAAGAGGAAAATAGATATGCAGAATGACCATGCCGGGTTTAGCACAGGTTTACTGTAGACTGAAAAGGGTGATGACCTTCTTAGAGCAAAATCAGTGACATTTGAATTTGTGGTTTCCATAGCAGTGATGAAAATAGGAAGACACGGTATATTTGGATGAAAGCTTGTACTGCTATACTCAACACTAATTTGGGAGACTTTAAAAGCATGACAAAAATAATGAATAATCATTTTCTTTTTTAAAGGGCAGATAGAAAGACATCATCTATCAGAAATAAAGGAAAAATATTTACAGGTGTCTTTAAGCGATGTTTTCATTTTATTATATTGTTGCAAAAGTAATTGCAATTTTCACAAAAACTGCAATCACTTTTGTACCAACCTAACAGTAGCACAGGTACAGTAGAAATTATCAAAATACTCTTTCACCTATAACACAGAAGTTATTTGGGGAGCTCCTTGATTTCTACAGGAACGGAGCCTCCAGATAATATCACATGACTTGAAGACTTTAGCTATCCATGAGATGAATGCAGCAGGACAAAATGACATCAGATCTGCAGCATCCTCAGGACTTTTAAATTAAAGGAATTAGAACACAGATCTATTTAATATTTATTCAAATATTCCTTCCTTTGTACACTCTTTTTTGATATCCTATTTTAAATTATTTTGTCTTATTGCCGTATTTACTAAATTTACAATTTATATTTACCATATTCTACTTTTTATTCCAGTTATAGGGATTAATGACCAAGTATTCTATAAAAAGATGTAAGAAGTCTTTATTCTGTGCCAAGCTACTGTTTTGAGTTATTTACATATATATTAATTTATTGAATACATAAGAAATCTACAAGAAGTTACTGGAGATGTAACCCATTTGGAGATGAAGAAACAGGCACAGGAAAATTAAGTATGCTGTCAAAATCACACACTAATCACAATTTGCACAGAGTCTGATCTAGAGTCTATGCATTTGACAACTATTTTGCACTATCTTTTGTTGCCTGTGATCTCCCACACTAAGGAGAGGGATAGCATTAACCAGCAGCAAATCTGTACAGGTCTGCATCAATTTTAATTCTTACCTCTTCAGAAGAAAGAATTCAATTGAAGGGGCATAAAGCAGAGCGAGAGATTGAGGCAAGTTTTAGAGCAGGAAAGAAAGTATTAAAAAGTTTTAGGGTAGGGATGAAAGGAAGTAAAGTGCAATTCAAAGAAGGGTCATGCTGGCAACTTGAGAGAGTCAAATTCCCTGTTTGAGCTTTGACTTGGGGTTTTATACATTGGCATACTTCTGGAGTTTTGTATCCTTTCTCCTCTTCTCTTCCCTGGTAGTGGGTTGTCTCCATGCACAGTAGCCTACCAACACTTGAGAGGGGCCACATGTGCTGTGTGTTTACTGGAGCTGTGTGCATACTCACTTGGGACATTCTTCCCTTAACAGTCAAATGTTCCTAGAAGGTCATATAACAGTTAAACTCCACCATTTTGCTTCTTAGTATGCATACATGAGCCCGCTTGCCCAACTCATGAGATCTCATCAGGAAGCTGCTGATCACTGTTTCAGGTGTTTCTGTCTATTGGGAGACTGCCTTTCCCTGACAGGCTGTGACTAGAGAGACAGTTAAAAACTGCCTGACCATCACCTGATGGTCACCTGGCATTGCTGGTGTGTGTATGTGAGTTAGGGAGAGCCCTCTCCTGCCCTGCACATGTCTGGCTAGCTACCTACTGTAACAATGAATGCTTCGGAGAAGGAAACAATAATTTAGTAATCAGCAAATGCCAGAAATTGTGGAATCCATCCTATCCACATTAGGGGACTACTTGTAGGAATCAGAGAAAAAGATTACAACAGGCTGGAACCTGTACATCTCTAGGTTTTGACCTCTCTTCTGGTTTCCTTCTGCTACATATTTGGAGTAGGAATGTACAAAGTGTGGAACTCAATTGCATTTGAGGAAGAAATGAAAACAGGAATATGAATTGTTAAGAAAAGTTGGAAAAAGACACTGTTCTTTATCAGCTTGATCATCTACCCCAAATCATAAAAATGGAAAGTGCTTTTAATTCTACCAGGTTCGTCACTGAAAGAAAGAAACATGGATGGCCCAGGAAGGTGTGTCAGTCGGGTAATGTATATATAAGCGGAGCTGTAATTAATGGGGCTTCTCCTGAGAAATTATTTCCTTGGTCTTAATGTCTTTCTTCCTTCAAAAATCAGTGAGTCCTGAGCAGTCAGAAACAAAGTAGATTAATTAACTTTCCCCCCCCAAAAGCTGAGTTACATTATGAAAATACAGAACAGAAGTTTAGAGTTGGAGGCAATCATGGAAATTATCTGGTCAATCTTGGAAAGGAAATTCTACCCAGAATGGGAAACTCCAGGTACAGATGACAAAGTAACTGTGGCCTTGTTATTGAGTCTCTACTCATACAATACACATTCCTGTTAGAGTTTTGTTCAAGCACAAAGTCACACCCCTAGTGTGTCTTAGTGGCTGATACTTGTATTTCCTGGCTCTCTTCTCCTTACATTTAGAAAAAAACAAACAAAGTCATTTTGAAAACGTTTTGTGTTAGTGACATTTCAGGAGAACTAACTGAAGTTTTGTTGTTTACATAATAAAATTAAATTTCTTTTTGTGAATCAGATTTGCATGTCAATCTTTGCCTCTGTTGTACTTTACAATCTCATAAATTGTGTTAAGTTGCATTTTCCCCCAACACAAATTTCTTACCACCAAGCTTTATTATAACCCTTTCTGAACTTTCCCTCTTCCCCCTTTTCTGATTGTCAAAATGTGTTTATCTTTCAAAGGCTCACTGAAATACTTCTTCCTCTGAAGGCTTATTCCTTCCTGAGTACTTTCTTCCTGATTGAATCTTTGGTACTTTGTATTTGTAATACAACACATCATTGTCAAACAGGTGTCTTTATAACAAGCTGTCTGTGTCTATCAGTATTTTCTTATTCCTTTGTAGTGCCTAGATGAATTTAGGGAACATGGTATTGACCCAATAAATGTTTGAATTATATTGAATGGACTGATTGTTTCTGGAAGACAATGTAATATAATGGAAAGAGTACAAAGTTTGAAACTGCAATGTCTATGTTCAAATCCCAGCTTCTTTGCATCAACTATGCAACCTGACAAAGGTTACTTAACCTTACTCAGCATCAGACTTTTTATATGTAAAATTTGGGTAAAAATGTTTAACTCACAGATTCATGGTCCTGTTTAACCAAAATGTAAGCCGCAGAAAAGTGTGTTATAAACTGTAAAGTTCTGCACAAATCATTGATGTGAAAAACCTCCCTGTGACGTTTGGGTTAGGTTTGATTGAGAATGTTTGTTTTGCAGGCAAATATAGAATGTTATGCTGTTATTTCTAACTTAACAAGCTGGCTGGCTTTGCCTCCTCAGACATAGACCCCCTCCCTCGCACACCATATCACAGCTGGATGGAGCTTGCTTTCTGATTCAGAGCCTTTTTATAGTCCCTTTTCTCACAAGCTAACAAAACAGAACACACTCTTCCTACTGCTAATCAATGCCACATGTAGTACAATGAGCAATTAAGCCCAGAAAAAGGAAGAGGACATTAATAATAGAACACTTGATTACCAAGAGATTAGAACCTGAAATTGTGTTTGCATTCTCTGTTGGAAGGTATAATTTAATTAGCGAACTTGAAAGGGTTTTAAATGTGACAGAAAACTAATATTCTACTTCTGCAATTTCATTGCCCTCTTTCCCTCAGAAAAGAGAGAAATAGTTTCCAGAATAATTTTTTAAAATATTCAGATCTCTTGGCGCCTTCAAAGATGCAGATCTTGGGCCGTATACTTTCAGAAGAGCTCTTGCTATTCCTAGGTCCTACTTTGCCTCCTTATGATAGCAGAAATGACACCAGAAGCATGCCAGTTAGATGCCAACCTTTCTACCAATTGTTCCACAGGAACATGTCTGGAGATCATTTTTCCCTAATTGCCACTACCTGTCAAGAAGCTTAAACATCAGCCAAGTTCTTCCACACAAGAGCTCTTTCCATTTGATTCTAAGAAGTTCCTGGGTGCTCACTATATGCTCAGTGTAAAAACCTTGGGTGGTCTTGACCTAAAAGTGAAGGGTAGAAACTCAGTTTTAATAAACGAGAATCTCACTAAAATGGTAACAATGGCATAAGTCTCTGCTGACACATAATACACCTCTTTCTGAGAAGGGCCGCAGGGAATTTACTTGTCAGGGAGTGGAGTGCAGAACCCACCAACTTGCTTGGAGGGTAGAAACATGATACGGCTCACTTCCTAGAAAATTTCACTTCCTAGAAAATTTCACACACAATGGGAGGTTGGCTTTGGAGTGATCAAAAATTGATCAGATGGCAAGATCATATTCTTGTAGTTCACAGCAACTTCCAAAGAGATGGGAGAGGAAACTGGACTTGGGTGAGGTTCTAAACTTTGATAACTGCTGAATAGAAAAAGAGGAGACTCAACACTTTGAAACTTCGGCTTGTGATAAATCTCATTTTAGGGAAAATTGCATATGAGATGAGCAGCTAAGACAATTTTGTCTAAGACACCCCCTTCAAGATACTTCCTTGCCTGAGTGTGAAGGTGTCCCATCTTTCAGGAAGCTTACTTGGGGGAGGGCAATGGAAAGGGGGAGATGTCAAGAGATCTCAAGCTCACCATGAAGGCCTATGAAGAAACCCCAGAGAGTTCAATTTAGTTGGCATTACTTATCTAAATTGATACAGAAAAACACCTCTGAGATTATCTAATTTCAGCCAGAATACTCCAACAGCCCAGCTGTAAGAGCATACATAAGGAGAATAGGCTTGTGAACCAGGGTGGCAGTGGTGGCTAGGTTGCCAAAGTACAGAACACCCAGTTAATTAGTGTTTCAGATAAACAATACTTTTTCAGATAAGTCCCAAATATTGCATGGGACAAACTTATTCTAGGAAAAAAAAAAAGAATCAGTTACCTGAAATTCAGATTTAACAGAGAATCGTGCATTTTCATTTAGGAAATCAGATCACACTGGCTGAGGGAATTCTCCTGTCCCACAAGGTTGAAAACGCTTGCTCTGAGTTCTCCAGTGTTACTCGAGATGGGTTTCTATGTCCTGTTGTTATTCAGATCCTTTGGATTTAGACTGCCTGGTTTTGGAATCTTGAATTTCCCAATACTAGCAGGTAACCTTAGCAAATTAACTTCTCCGTGCTTCAGTTTCTCCATTTACAGAATGGGTATCATAATAACTGAAACTGTCTCATTCTGTTGTGAAAATTAAATGAACAAACACACATAATGTCCTTTGAACAGTGCTTGGAACATAGTAAGCACTCAGTAAATACTTGTTGAAAAAAAATGTAACTAATTATTATTTCAGTAGTTCAGCACTCTTAAGATCATGAGTTATTTTGCTGGGTGGGAACTAAGAGTAGTAAGCAACTAAGCAAGTAAGAGAACCTTGGCACAGGAGTTCTTTAGTGTTCCTGCACTAGGAAACTGACATCCACAACCCCAATTATATCAGCCTACCAACGCAAGCACTTACAAGAACAAACTAAGTCATGGCATCATCAACAGACATCATACTCATGCTGGGAAGGAATCCGGTGTTTCTATTAAGGTAACAGCCACTTCTGGTGCAGAACCAACCTCAAACCTGTTATGAGGTAATGGAAACTGGCAACATAGCTGAAAGGAGATGGCATTGGGTTGAGAATAGGGTAGTCTAGACGTTTTCTTAATGATACCACTTGCTAGCCAATCATAACCATTAAAACTATTTTTCTGTCTTCCAATGTGTGCAGATGATTCAGTGATCTTTTTAGCTCAGGCAGGCACCAGAACTTTCCTTTCTCCCTGTGCCAGGTGAGAGCTTCAGTTTGTTTTCCTTGTATCTTCTTTTTTAAAAATTATTATACTTTAAGTTCTGGAGTACATCTGCAGAATGTTCAGGTTTGTTACATAGGTATACACGTGCCATGGTGGTTTGCTGTATCCATCACTCTGTCATCTACATTAGGTATTTCTCTTAATGCTATGCCTCCCTTAGCTCCTAACCCCCTGACAGACCCCATTGATGATCCCCTCCCTGTGTCCATTGTTCTCATCGTTCAACTCCCACTTATGAGTGAGAACATGGGGCATTTGGTTTTCTGTCCTTGTGTTAGTTTGCTGAGAATGATGGTTTCTTTGTATCTTCCGAGCTGCCTCCACCACAATCACTCCTAAAGCCTAGCAGTGTAGTCTTTCACATTTTTCCTAGTTTCCTGGTCTGCTGTTATTGCTGAAGGTAAGTACATACGGTCTTTGTGATTTAAAGATTTTTAAATTTATTCTCAAGAGGAGGCTGAACAACAGAGCCCTGTCACAGCACCACGGTGGAATGATTTGAACAACTGACAGCTGCAATCTGGATCTGTTGTCTGGCCCCATCAACAACCTATGACATGACCTTGGGCTGGCTGGTTAACCAGCCTGGGCCACATTTCCCACAACTATCAAAGGGGGATAATTATATTCCCTGCTATGCTTACCACATAGCATTATTATAAAAGTCTTAAGAAATAATATATGTGAAAGAATTGTGTAAACCATTAAAAACACCAAGAAGTTGTTTTTATTGTTACCAACTCTCAGAGCCTGTGAGAGACTGAAAACTTGTGTGAGACATTGCCATATGCTTGCACACACTAGATTTGGGGCGTTTATTCATGGCTAAAGAAACATTCAAATTAAAACTTTAAATTCAAGAGTAAACCATGCTGTGTCCGAATCAAATATGTTTATGCCTGTGGCCTGAGTGCAATCCAGGCTGTCACCCTTAAGAGAATGCTACCTCTGCTAAGTGAGTCTGTGTGACTCATATACAGTGAGGTCTGAGTTTTATAAAACTATGGAATGTCTCTTAGTACAACTTCCAATAAATCTACCAAGATGATATTTTAGTTTCATGTGGCTAGGAGGATATCCCCAAATGTCCTTTTTGCCAGTACTCTCAGGATGCTAGAAATACAAGCGGAACTAGATAAAAACTTTTAATTGAAAGTCAAGTTTTAACTTTAACTCAATCATTAGTTTTCCAATGTTATATAAACTGACTATCCTTCTTCCCCACATGCTGACTCCTCCGCCATGACTTCACCTCAGGGATAGCACTGCTGTCTTCACTCCTCCCTGCTAGGTCTCTTTAACCAACAGCAGCCATTGGCCATATGCAGTGTTTTCTGTCTCTTTGCAAAAACAGGCAATTTACAGAATACTTTTCTTGCTGACAGAATGGGAAGAGACTAAGTTTTCTTTTCCTTTGTCAATTTTCTTCTCTCCTCTTCTCTTTGGATAGTCTTGTATCTCTTGTAGCATCACTTTCTCCTCTATCATCTGTCATTTTCTCTGTCATTTTTCTGTACTGTAGTCACTGAGAGAAAGTGGTGGGGGAGAGAAAGAGGAGGAAAAAGAAGAAGAAAAAGAAGGAAGGAAAAAAGGAAGAAAGAGAAAGGGAAGGGAAGGGAAGGGAAAGGGAAAGGGGAAGAGAAGGGAAGGGAAAGGGAAAGGGGAAGGGAAGGGAAAGGGAAGGGAAGAAAAAGGGAAAGGGAAGGGAAAGGGAAAGGGAAGGGAAAGGGAAAGGGAAAGGGAAGGGAAAGGGAAAGGGGATGGGAAAGGGAAAGGGGAAGGGAAGGCTTGCTCTTGATTTTGACATTCTTATGGGCCCATATTTTAAAGCTCTCAGTATAGGTGCTTGTTCCATTCTAGTACTACATGGGCAAAATTATTCTCCATAATAATTATTGTTTTTACAGGCCTGCTGAAATGAAGAAATTTTAAGAGCAATTAGCTTAAAATTACTCTAGTCATGCAACTACCCATACACTAAATATATGCTGCCCTTGGGTTTATAAAGGAGCCATTTGCCAAAATAAGTGACACACTTAGATGGTAGGTTGTTTTCCCCTCAAGTGTATAAGGTTCAGATGCAGCTACAGATAAGAAGCAGGCCTTTATGAGATGGGTTAGCTTGAAGCTTAATTCTGGGCTATAATCCTAGTCTTGATTTACTTATTGTCATGCAGATGGAATCCTGCTAGTTTTCTTTATGGGTTGAAAACTTTTTCTAAATTACCCTGGACAGAAATCTGGTATGGAAGTTCAAAGAACACAGCCTTCCTATTATTTACATCTCCTTCTATATTCAATTATGCCCATTTATTTGTCACCCTAAGGTACTGGGAAAGGGGAGTGGGGCTGAGGCAATGGAAAGACCCTGTCTGAATAATCAGTGACTTGGTTTGTGCAGGAGATTTAATAGACATCATCCAAAATGGGGACATGGGGTCATGATGTGAAATTTGAACGAGGAGGTAAGCAAAGAAGGCCAAGTCAAAGAATGCTATATTAAAGTTCATGGGCAAAATTTCTAGATAACATCACAAATTTGAGTTCATGGAAATCAAAATCTCAAGTCATTACACAGATGAATGGAGATTAAAGATTTCAGAGTTTTTAGAGCAAATGATCATGTTCTCCATCTTCCTAGTGACAATTGTTTTTCATATTGAGTACTTTTAAAATGATGACTTTCCCGTAAGAAGCACATACATCAAAATGAAAAATAAGTACACACAAGTGTGACACATAGTCACACATACACATACAATATACGAAAATAAGCAAGTATGGTTCATTATTCCAGGAAAAGAGCTCCTCAGATAGAGGTGTTCCAAATCAAAGCAAAACAAACAAACAACTCTAAACTTATTTTCAAAGGAGGTGTCTTTACCATAGTTCTTGTTTTCAGCACTTCATACTCATCTCTTTTTAGTTTTAGTCCATCTTCTGAGAATTCAAGACTAAGTAAAATTCTCACTTGACATATTGAGTGTTAAGTTTTTGTTGTTGTTGTTGTTGTTATTTGTTTGTTTCATAGGTTGGTGGGGAGTGCGATTTCTGACAGAAATAATTAGATTTATTCTTCAATGGGCAAAATCTTATTTTGGTTTCTACTAAAGCAGTTTCACTGGCTAACAGCGAAAGCATATTCCTGCTTCTCACAGAACCACTCAAGATAGCTCTTTGCTAATCTTAAAGTTTTCTCCTCCCCTTTCCTGGGAAAAAGCACAATAATCACCAGTGGCAGATATTACAATAAACTATGCAACTCATGACTCTTGTTTTGTTTTTGGTTTGCTTTTGTTTTACACATAATTAAGTCTAATAAATTCCAAAAGAAGCCCAAATCTTCCTATCAGACTAATACGTATGTTAAATTGTAAGTTATTATCTTTTTTGTTTTGTTTTATTTTTCCTTCAGCAAAGGCTTTATTTATCAGAAGGGCATTATGCTTGACCT